>NC_133844.1:1597500-1917000 GCF_047830755.1 Zonotrichia albicollis | reverse complement strand
GGCCAACGGCCTCATCATCAGCGCCGTAGCCTGCGGCCACCACCTGCACACGCCCATGTTCTTCTTCCTGCTCAACCTGGCCCTCACTGACCTGGGCATGATCTGCACCACTGTCCCCAAAGCCATGCACAATTCCCTCTGGAACACCAGGACCATCTCCAACACTGGATGTGCCACACAGCTCTTTTTCTTTATGTTCTTCATCTCAGCAGAGTTTTATCTGCTGACCATCATGTGCTATGACCGCTACGTGTCCATCTGCAAACCCCTGCACTACGGGACCCTCCTGGGCAGCAGAGCTTGTGCCCACATGGCAGCAGCTGCCTGGGCCAGTGCCTTTCTCTATTCACTGCTGCACACAGCCAATACATTTTCCCTGCCCCTTTGCCATGGCAATGCCCTGGGCCAATTCTTCTGTGAAATCCCGCAGATCCTCAAGCTCTCCTGCTCCAAATTCTACCTCAGGGAAGTTGGGCTCATTGTGTTTTCCATTTCTTTACTGTTTGGTTGTTTTGTGTTCATTGTTGTTACCTATGTTCAGATCTTCAGGGCCGTGCTGAGGATCCCCTCTGAGCAGGGACGGCACAAAGCCTTTTCCACCTGCCTCCCTCACCTGGCTGTGCTCTCTCTGTTTCTCAGCACTGGGTTTTTTGCCTACCTGAAGCCCCCCTCCATGACCTCCCCATCCCTGGATCTGGCCCTATCAGTTCTGTACTCGGTGGTGCCTCCAGCCCTGAACCCCCTCATCTACAGCCTGAGGAACCAGGAGCTCAAGGCTGCTGTGAGGAGACTGCTAACTGGATGGTTTTGGAAATATTAAAGAGCTGGCCTATTTCTGCCAATCATTTGTAATAAAAGTAATTTTATATACTTCTTGTTCATTTGGTTGTGGGTTTTTTCTTTTGTTTACTTTTTTAACCTTGTGTACAAAGAAAGGTCACTTTTTATGCCATTTCCCATTTTGTTTCTCTCTACCATCCCTATGGTCAGAGACTGTGTCAATGAGGGGCTACGCCCTTGCTGCCTTTCAATGAACTAAAGGACCTCTGAGCCAAGTTTTCTGCAGAGATGCCCTTTTGTGTCCTTCTCTGGAGCTGCAGCAGCAATGTCTGTGTGCAGAGCTGGGGGCAGATCAGTGCTGGCCCAGCAGCTGTGCCCAGCAGCAGCAGCACTTGGTGTTGCCAGTGCTGCTGCCGTGGCCCTGCCCCGCTGCCCTGGTGGCCCTGGTGTTGCTGCAGGGCCTGAGTGCTCTCGGGGCCGGACACAGCCCGGGGGGTGGCAGTGCCGGGGCTGCAGCAGGGACAGGCCATGGGCACTGCTGGGGCAGCGCTGACGCCTCAGCCCAGGCCCTGGAGGCTCCAGGCTCCTTGCCCAGGCTCTCTCAAGAACACACCCAGGCCAATGCTCAGCCCAGAAAAGCCCCGTGAGTAGCCCCAGCCTGGCCGTGGGCAGGCTGGGGGCAAACAGCATGGCTGGGGCTCTACAAGGGCCCTGGGACAGGCGGGAAGGAGCAACAGAGCAGGGGCAGATCAATCCCCAGTGCACTGCACAGCGCAGGGCAGCGTCCCAGAGTGTCATCATGGAGCTGCCAACAACATCCCCCCTCTGCAGCCCTGGCCTGTCCCCCAGCTCACACAGGTGCCCCATCCTTGCAGGCACAGACACGGCAGCACTGGCTCAAGAGCCCCTGTTTGCATTGCACAGAGCAGGGGAGCACCCCCATGCCGTTGGTGTGGGGACATGAACCTGAAGGAGCACAAATGCCATCAGACCCTGGGGCCAGCAAGGGCTGGGGGACAGCAGAGAAGCTGCTCAGCTTTGTCGTGGGCTCTGCAGTCGGCCAGAAAGTTTTTTCCCATCAGCTGGGAGTTTCCTGTGCCACTGCAGACGCTGTTGCTCAGAGCCAGGGCTGCCTGGCAGCCACCCCCAAACTGCCCTCAGCATTTCCTTTGTGCCACCTTTGCTTTCTTTACTCTTCCTGATACAAATTTCTTCCTATTGCCCACCTCTGTTCCCTCCCTTGCAAACATCCCATCCTTGTTTGCCCTTTCCTCTCTGGCCCCACTCCCCATTGCAGTTCCTGATTTGGCCCCATGGGAACATCCCTTGGGCAGCAGGACCATCCTACAAGTGCTGCAGGAATTGTCTGCAGGCTCCTGCAGTGCCTGGTGCTGCTCCCTTGCCAGAGGCATCCCAGGCCAGGGGGGCACATCTGGGCTGCTGTGTCTGGCTCTGGGGCTCCCTGTTCTGGGCAGTGAGGAGGAGCTGCAGAGGCTCTGCAGGACTGACAGGATGGGCTTTGGGGCTGGCAGGAGAAGCTGAGGGACCTGGGCTGCTGGAGCTTCTGTAGAGGAGGCCCAGGGCTCATTGTGCAACTGCTCCATGGGTGGTTTCAGAGAATCCCAGAAGCAAGAAAGTTGGAAAAGACCTTGGAGATCATCAAGTCCAACCTGTGCCCTGACACTCCCTTGTCTCCCCTCAACCTCCTCTTCTCCAGGATAAAAAACCCCAGCTCCCTCAGCCACTCCTCACAAGACTTGTGTTCCAGACCCCTTACCAGCCTTGTTGCCCTTCTCTGGACACACTCCAGCCCCTCCATGTCCTTCCTAAATTGGGAGCCCAGAACTGGACACAGCACTCAAGGTGCTGCCCAACCAGTGCTGAGCACAGGGGAAGAATCACTGCCCTGCTCCTGCTGGCCACACCATTCCTGATCCAGGCCAGGAGCCTTTGGCCTGCTTGGCCACCTGGGCACACTGCTGCCTCATGTCCAGCCTGCTGTCCATTAGTGCCCCCAGGTCCCTTTCTGCCTGGCTGCTCACCAGCCACTCTGTCCCCAGCCTGTAGAGCTGCAGGGCTTGTTGTGGCCAAAGTGCAGGACCCAGCACTTGGACTTGTTAAACCTCACCTTGTTGGATCTGGGCCCTGGATCCAGCCTGTCCAGGACCCTCTGCAGAGCCCTCCTACCCTCCAGCAGATAAACTCTCCCAGACAACTTGGTGTCACTACAGTTCCATGAGGTCCCAGAGTGTCACAATGGTCTCCATGATTCCATGAGGCCTCCCAGTTTCACAATGTCCCTTTGGTTCCATGGGACCCCTCAGTGTCACAAAGTCCCTTGGATCCTTGGGCCCAACAGTGTCACAATGGCACCGCGGTCCCCCAAGACCCTGCAGTGTCACAATGGATCCTTGGTTCCATGAGGTCTGGCAGCGCAGCAATGTTCTCCTTGGTTCTACAGGGTCACAATGGCCTCTTGGTCCCAAGGACCATCATGGTGTCCAATATGTTTCTTTCATTCCAGGAATCCCTGAGGAGCAGCACTGGCCCCTTGGTTCCATGGCAGTGTCACAATGGCCCCATCATGACACCAGGTCCAGCTCCGTCACAATGCTCTGCGTGGTTCCACAAGGCCCTGCAGGGCCACAGTGGCCTCTTGGCTCCATGAAGCCTCAGATTGCCACAATAAATTCCTTGGTCCTTCAATGTCACAATGGAGCCCTGGTGACACAAGATCCTGCAGTATCACCAGGGACCCTGCGTTCCGTGGGGCATCACAGTGTCACAATTGTTCCCTCAGTTCCCAGAGTCCTTGCAAGCTGCAATGCCCACTTGATTCCATTGTCCCCATGCTCTCCCAATGGTCTCCTTGGTTCCACAGTGGCACAATGGCCCCTTGGTTCCACAAGGCCCTGCAGTGTCCCAGTGGCCTCTGTGGTTCCAGCAGGACCCAGACTGTCACCATGGACTTCTTGCTTCCATTCAGCCCCACAGTGTCACAATGGCCCCTTGGCTCTGTGCTGCCATGTCACACACAGTGTCACCATAGCTCCCTTAGTGCCACCAGGCTCCTTGCTTAGTGTCACAATGACTCCTTGCTTCCCCAGGGCCTTGCAGTTTCACAATCATCAGAGAATCAACCAGGCTGCAAAAGACCTTGGAGAGCATCAAGTCCAACCTGGAACCCAACATCACCTTGTCACCCAGACCATGGCACTGAGTGCCACATCCAGAATTCCTTAAAAACTTCCAGGGATGGTGTCTTGCCTGTTCCTGATCCATAGGGTTCCAAGGGTTTGGATGAGGGAAATGGTGAGTAAGTGGTGGGGACAAAGCGTTACTGATCGTCAGCTTTAAAGCTCTTGATTTTAATATTTATTCAGACTTCATTAGAAGGTGCTGGGGTCAATATCAATTGGACATTGCTGATATATGTCCATAAACAGGAAAAGAAAACTTAACAGGATAAATCAATTCTCTCTTAATTGTTTTCAATACAGTATATTCAGTTTGAATACACTTCAGAAATGTGTCTAATTAACCACGAAAGAATTGAAAGCCTAGAGTATTCCCTGTGGCTTTTCTTGTTCAGGTGTTTTGAACAAATGTTTATGAGCCTTTTCCCGTGAATTCCTGAACTGAGGAGCTCAAGAAAGAAGAGGCCTCTGCAGTAGAAAAATTCATCATCAAAAGCCAAGAAGCTGAGAACCAATCCACGTCACAGCAGCAATGAACAGAAATGGGCACAGCTTTGTGGCTGCCCCAGCTTTGGCATGGGTCCGGGGCCTGGAGCAGGAGCAGCTCTTGAGGGCCCAAAGGCTGGGGCTCTTGTGCTGCCCTGGGCAGATGGGATGGCAGCAGGGGCTGCAGAGCTCTCAGCACCTCAGCCAGAGGGGAGCAGGGCAGCCAGGGAGCCTCCTTTGGCCTTGGCCAAGCACCTTCCCCCATGGCTGGGGCTGAGTCCTGTGGCAGCTGCAGCTGCTGCTGTGCCCTTGCCAGGGGCTGAGGCCGTGGGGCAGTGCCCAGAGCAGCCTGGCCTGAGCAGAGCTGTGGGGCCAGAGCTGGCTGGGCTGGGCTGGGGAGAGGCCCTTGGTGCTGCCCAGAGCTCAGGGCAGCTGGCAGAGCTTGCAGGGAGCTGGGCTGGGCTCCGAGAGCCTGGCCCAGAAACCATCAGTGTCCATCTCAGCCTGGCTGAGCGTGCAGGGGCAGGACTCAGGGCAGGCCTTGTGGGGCAGGGCCAGCGCCTGTGCAAGGCATTGCAAACAGGCAAGTGGCCCAGAGAGGAGGCTGCTCTGTGCCCTTGGTGGCATGGACAGAGCAGGGAGGGGGCCCAGGACATTTGTCAGTGCCAGCCTCTGTGCCCAGCCCTTGGCAGCCCTGGCTACTGAGCCCAGCTTTTGCCTGGGCTGAGTTTGGCTGTGGCCCAGCTCCATCCTCTTGCGGGGCTCAGGGCCTGTTCCTGGCCATGGCCAGCCCTGGCTGTCTCTCTGGTGGCCCAGAGGCTGGCAGAGCCTGGGGCAGGGCTGTCTGTGCAGCCCCACAGGTGCCAGGGGCTCTGCAGGAGCTGGCAGAGGCTGCCCAGCAGGGAGGCCATGGGGCACAGAGCCCCAAGGCTGCTGTGGGCACCACGGCACAGGGGCCGTTCCCAGCCGCAATGCTCCTGGCCTGGGCTGGGCCTGCACAGGGGCTGGGCCACCATGGCTGGGCCAGCACAGGGCCACAAAGGGGCCACGCAGCCGCTGCCGAGGCTGGCAGCAAGGCCAGGCACGCACAAGCAATTGCTGAGCATGGCCTGCGCTGGCCAGGCCTGACTGTGCCAAGGGCAGAGCTCAGCTGTCCTTGGGGGCTGCAGGAAGAGTCCAGAGCCCAAAGAGCCTCCATGGCTGTGCTGGAGACCAAGGCTGCAGGAGGGAAATGCAGGGCTGCTGTGGAATGGGGAGGGCATTGAATTCCAGCACACACCTCAGCTCTCTGATGATCCCGGCACCATGCTGGGCCCTGTTTCAGACTGGAGCAGTGCAAACTGGGGACATGTCAGATGCTGCTGGGACATCCCAGAGAGATGAGGGAAGATCTGTTATGGATTTTAAACTGTTCAATTGTTTAACTTGTGTTTGTTGGCAAGAAACCTTTCTGTGCCTCTGAGTGTCACCAGCCCCTAAGCCCAAAGGACACAAACCTGATGAGTTGTGGCTCCAACTGCAGGGGCACTTGGACCTTGGCTCTGCACAGGAGAGCTCTTCATCTCCTTTCTCTCTTTTCCTCCCTCTGGGCATGGAGGGAGGTCCTGACTTCAGCCTGTGACTCGTGTGTGCAAAGAGCAATTCTGGGCAGAATCGGGGCAGGAAGGTTTTCGGGGACCTTGGCATCTATGCTGGGCACAGAAGGTGTTTTCCTTTGCTCTGAGACTGTCTGCTGTGGAAAGTAGATTTAATATCCAGTAGAGGAATCACTTTTGCATTTGATGGAGCTGTGCCTTCCCTTGGCTTTGTTGGCTGACAATAAATGAACATCCCTCTGCGTCTCAGGCAGCTCCTTCTCCAAGGAAAGCAGGTGGGAGTTGGAGCCAAGGAGCTGAAAGCTGCAGGTGCAGCCTGGGCTGGAGGGAGCTCAGATTTGCACAGGGCTGCTCTGAATGCCAGGCCTTGGATGGGGGAAATGGTGTGGTGGGGATGGGGACAGAGCCTGATTGATTGTCAGTGATAAAAGGTCTTGATTTTCATATCTATTCAAATTGCATGAGGAGGTTCTTGGATTCAGTGTCAATTGGAGACTGCACATATCAATAAATTAACAGGAAACTAAACTAAACTTGACCTAAAAAATATTTTCTGGCTGTCTTTTCAATATCATGTATTCACTTTGAATACAGTACTGAGAGCTACTTAACTACAAAATTTTTTGTAACTTTAATCAAATTATTCCCAGTGGCTTGGCTTGTTAAAGTGTTCTGAATGTTAATGAGCCCTGGGACACTGAATTCCTGCACTGAAGAGCTGATGACTGAACAAGCCTCTGCAGCAGGAAAATTCAGCAGCAGCCTCCAAGGTGCTGAGGATGTCAGCAGCCCCCACTGAGGCCATCCCTGCCCAGAGACCGTGGGGGAATGGGCAGACAAGGAGAGCGTCCCTGGGGCTGGGGCAGCACAACTCAGAGGCACCAGAGGCTCCAGCTGGGAAATGGAGTGTGGAATGTGGCTGGGAAAGCCCTGCCTGGGCTGGGCCAAGCAGACAGACAAGCCCTGCTCCCATCCACTAAAAAACAACTCTCTCAATGAGATATTTAAAAGAAATTACAATTGTTTGTTTACTCTGAGATGGACTCTCTAGAGAAATACCAACAAGAGATTCTCAGGAGCTCAAAACAACAAATCAGCCTCTACTGGCCACTTTAGAAAATCAGACAAGCTTTGCCAAATGATTTATTATGACACTGTAGTGGTTTTTGGTTTGTTTATTTAAGATTTTTCTAATCTTGAGATTTCTAAATTAATGTATTGATGAATGTGGTGGGTTTTATTTTCAGTTAATTATTTATGGATTTACTTTTATTACTTTTTAAAACTCTTCGATGTCAAACTGTGGCAGATACTTGATCAACAAAAAACATGTCTCAAAAATATTGACTTGGCCCATTCAACTTCACACTCTAAGCCTGGTTAACTTAATGTTAATCAAAATTTGCAGGAGCACAGAAACAGAAGAAGAAGACATAGAAAGAGAAAGACCAAAAAGATACAGAGAAGCACACAGACAGCTACCACCTCCTGGATTCCAATAGTGTTCAGATGGAAATTTCAAGAGGAGGTAGGATCAAGATGTGTTCTTGCCTTGTGGTCAGCCTTAAATACCCCTTGGTCTTGCTGGACCCTTCCCCCACGTGGGCCTTGGGCTCATTTGGTCCCTCAGGAGCTGGGCTGGGGGCTGCAGAGGTGGCTGTGGAGCATTGCCTGTGCTGTGCCAGGGACTGGCAGACACTGCTGGGCTGGGAGAGAGGCTCTGGGGGGATTGGGGTTCCAGGGCAGGGCAGGGCTGGGGTTCCAGGGCAGGGCAGGGCTGGACCTGCCCCTTCCTCCCCCCCACACTGAAAGTTTCAAGCCAAAAATCTTCTCCAGTCTGCCACAGTAAGACAATGTTGGATGTGAAATCCCAATTCTGCCCATTAGCACCTGGCCAAGGAGAACAGCTCTTTTCCATAGGAAGGAAAGCACAGAATCTTGCCAAGTGTTTTGGGAACAGATGAGAGGTGACCGTCATGAAACCACTGCCAGCCAGACTTGTCCTGGCAATATTCCTATGGGAACAATCCCTGGATATAAGGAAATTTGGAGGTGAAACTCCAATTCTGGCCATACGTGCCTGGAGCAGAATGTCAGATCTTTTCCATAGGAAGGAAAGCACGGAGCACCACTGTTTCAATAGTGGATGAGACCCTCAACATGCCAAGGTCAGCCTGACCTCTTGGGAGGTCAAACCAGCCAGACCTGTACTGTATTCCTTTGCTTTTATGGGGCCCTGAGGTGTCACAATGGTGCCTTGGTTCTGTGGGGCTCCACACTGCCACAATGGCTCCTTGAGTACAAGAAGACCTGAAATGTCACAATGGACCCCTTGTTCGATGGCATCCCACAGTGTCACAGTGGCTCCCAGGTTTCACAATGGTCCCACTGATTCCAGGAGGCCTTGCAGTGTCACAATGGTCTCCATGGTTCCCCAGGCCCCCAATGTCACAGGACTCCTCTGTTCCATGAGCCCTGCAATGTCACAATGGACCTTTAGACCCTGGAGGTTTGCAGTGTCACAATGGTCTCATTTTAGCTCCACAGTCTCACAATGGTCCATTGATGACAGGAGGCCCTGCAATGTCACAGTAGTCCTTTGGCTCCATGCAGCCGTGCAGTGTCACAAAGGCCTCTTGGTTTCACCAGGCCCCATAGTATCAAAATACTCCTCTTGGTTCTGTGGTGACCCCCAGGGTCACAATGGTCTCACTGGTTCCATGAGGCCTCACAGTGTCACAATGCTTTGCTTATTCCATGGATCCTCATAGTGTCACAATGATCTCCATGATGCCATGAGTGCCCTCAGTGTAACAATGATCTTCTTGGCTCCATGGTGCCCCACAGTGTCACAATGGCCCTTTGGTTCCGTGAGGCTGTGAAGTGTCACAATGGCCTCTCCATGCTTACATAAGGACTTGCAATGTCACAATGGACCTTTGGCTCCATGGGGTCTTGCTGTATCACCATGATCCCTAAATTCCATGGAGCCACGCAGAGTCAGCACGATCCCCTTGGTTCCATGAGGCCCAGCAATGTCACAGTGCTCTCCATGATTCCATGAGGCCCCACAGTGTCACAATGGTCACTTGGTCTCACAGGCCTCACATTGCCACAATGGTCCCTTGGTCTCACAGGGCCCAACAGTGTCACAGTGGTCCCTTGGTGTCACAGGGCCCCACAGTGTCACAATGGTCCCTTGGTGTCACAGGGCCCCACAGTGTCACAATGGTCCCTTGGTTCCATGGGCCCTGTGCAGCTGCATTCCCCCCTCCCCTTCTCACGCCGCCCTGCCAGCTCAGAAATGCTCCTTGGGGCTCGGCCTTGGCCAACAGCCCCTGGGCTCAGCTCCTCTGCAGCTCATCACAAACACTGTCTGCTCCAGGCACTGCTCCTGCCCAACCAGCTCCTGGTTCCTTTAGCAGCAGCCCTGGGACCTGTTTTTGTTCCCTCCGTGGCATAACATCCCTGTTCTCACACCGCCAAAGAAAGCTGTTGTTGCCAAGTGTGGCCAGGATGAACCATTGCTGGGACTGGAGCCCCTCTCTTGGGGCCCTGCAAACAGCGCTCCAAAAGGAGCCCTTGGAGCTCTCCTGGGCCAGCGACTCCCTCTGAGTGGGGCCTCTCCCAGCCGGGAACTCTCCTGTTTGCTGCACTCAGGGATCCTGAAAAACCACAGAGCCTGGGCCGATCCCCCCACTCCTCCAGGCTCCACCCTTTGCCCTTTACTGGGGAGATGCCAAAGGATCTACAGTGAGCATTTCCTGCCCTCAGGGGAATTGCTCACAGGTGCCTTGCATTGACTCTTTGTGTCTGTGTGCACACAGGAGTGCCTGTGCTGGGGGAATGTGGCAGAAATGCTGCTCTCTGAGGGGCTTGAGTGCCTTGGATAGCTGATTCAGTCAGGCCTGTAAGTGAGGTTACATCATGACAAATAAGTTAAATGGTATTAAGAGGTTTTTTATTTTTGCAAATTTTACTATGTTATAAGCTAAGTTGAATATTGCTTAATGTTATTCCACTATTAAATCTTTAAGTCATTGGTTGTAAGTGAGGTTAAGTACTGTTAAGCTCTGTTCTTTTCCTAAATTGTGAAGTTGAAGGTATCAGTTAAGGTTAAGGTATCAGTGAAGTCCTGTTAAGTTTGACCTCTGTCAAGCTTTTATTTTTTATTCATTTTATACTTGCCCTCACTGTCCTTGTGTCTCACACACACTGGGACAATTCTCATCTCATTTCTGGTTTGATTGCCTGGATTCTGTTTGGTTTTGTTGCTGCTTTGTTTCTTTGGTGTGCCTGAAGTGTCCACTCAGAAGCAGAGTGACTCTAGCCAAGGAACTTTGTGCTGCTGTCCCTTAATATTCAATCTGGTTTTTGCTGGATTTTGCTGAATCCCCTTGCTGGGAATTTTTTCAGTGCTCTCAAGGCCTCGTTGGTAGCAGGGTGAAGGAGCCCTGGCCCAGGCTCTCGCCCTGGGGGACATGGGGACGCTGCCGGGGGGTCCCTGTCCCCCCGTGCCACCCCCAGGGCCCCGGCCCCCCGTCCCCGTGTCAGGCTCTGGGGTTGATCTCGTGGAACATCCTCTGGGGGAGGCTGTGGGGCCGGGGGCAGGGAAGCCCGGGGGGACAGGGGACCCTGCTGTGCACGAGCAGGGTTGGACTGCTCTGGGGGGAACTGTGAGGGGGGCCGGGGCAGAGTGACCTCCCCAGTGACCTCACACAGCCCCTGTGATGTCACAGCCCCTATGATGCCACACAGCTCTTTTGCAATGTCACACAGCCACCAGTGATGTCACACATCAGTGATGTCACACATCTGACTGAAGCCCACTCTAGGTTTTCACACAGCCCCTGTGATCTCACACAGCTAACTATGAGATGTCACCCTATGATGTGCTACATCTGCTTTGTGATGTCACAGAAGTCTCTGTGATGTCACAACCTGATCTATGATGTTACACAGCCACCCAGTGATGTCACAACCCACTCTCTGATGTCACAGAGCCACCCTCGAGGATGGCAGAATCTGCTCTATTGCCTCACACTATGGTGTCGCAAACAGCTTTGTGATGTCACAAACCTCTCAGTGATGCCACGAGACCTTTTCTGTGATGTCATACTGGCACTCTTTAATGTCACAGCATATACTTTGAACCTTGCAGCCAGCTCTATGATGGCATCCAGCCATGCCATGGTGCCACAGCCTTCTCAGTGATGTTACAGAATCCCCTCTATGATGCTGTAGCTGCTCAGTGACTTCCACAACAAACTCTCTGATGTCATGGGCCAATCTGTTGACTTCAAAATTGCTTCCTAGAGCACTATATTCTAATAATTGATAAAGCTCCTGAACTGTGGAGTAAATAACTCGGGTTAAAATCTTTCTGTCCGATCATGATCAGAATCAGTCAGAGCTGTATTTATATAAATATATCTGGTATTCCATCATTAATCCTGTGGGACAAATTGGGTTAAAGTTCAATTCCACCTGTCCAACCTTTTACACATAAACCTTTGACAAATTCTTGGGCTGGGATTGGATCCAACTGTTCCCAGTCTCCTCTCTTAGAAGAAATTTTAACAGTCTAGGAGCCCTGCAAGGGTTTGAGGATCCATGGTGACTGTTGGGTGTATTTTCTGCACCTCAGGTCTCCGCAGGAGTTTCTCCAATAAAGAAATAAAGCTTTTGCCTGAAGCTCCCTCTGTGCCCATGACAGGAACCCCTGTGAGTGTCTGAGGCATCCCGGCTCTTTGGCAGCCTGGGGACTCCTGGGATGTCACCGTGGAGCCCCCATGAGTGCCAGAGACAGATCGGTGCCTTTGCAGCCCAAGGTCCCCTGGGATGTCACCATGGAATGTCTGTGACTGCCTCTGACCACAGGGCTCTTTACCATCCCCAGAAACCCCTGGGAGGTCTCCATAGAGCCCCTGTCTGTGCCTGTGATATTCCAGCTCTGGAACAGGCTAGAGACTCTTGGAAAGTCCCCATGGATTCCCTCTGAGGGCCTGTGACAAATCTGATCCTTTGCAGGCAACAAGCCCCCTGTTGCTATGGTCAGTTTCCATGGCAACCATCACCAGCCTCCTGTTGCTATGGTCAGTTTCCATGGCAGCTCCATGGAGACCCCATGTCAGCGGTGGTTGCCATGGACACCAGCTCAGGCCTGCAGCCAGAGCCCGTTGCCATGGCAACCATTGGCAGCACCATCCCCAGGCTCATGGGATCCCAGAATCACAGAATTGACTGAGCTGGGAGGGACCCATCAGGATCCTCCAGTCCAACTGCTGGCCCTGCACAGGACACCCCAACAATGCCAGCCTGGGCCTGGCAGCGCTGTCCAAACGCTGCTGCAGCTCAGAGAGCCCTGGAGCTGGGACCCTTCCCTGGGGAGCCTGGGCAGGGCCCCAGCAGCTTCTGGGCAAAAACCTTTTCCTGATATCCAACCTGAGCCTGCCCCGACTCAGCTGCAGCCGTTCCCTCCACTCCTGTCCCTGGGCACCAGAGGGAAGAGGTTCCAACAGCCCCAGCCAGGGACCCACTCCCAAGGCTGTTGCCATGGCCACCAGGGCTGGGACCAGCTGGGATGCTTGGTTTCCATTGGCCAGGGTTCAGAAATGGGATTCCCCAATTTCCTCCTCCCGCTAAAACCGTGCTGCCCTCGCTGCCCTCCCGCCTCCCATGGAAAGCACAAAAGGCAAAGATCCTGGGCTGGGATAAGAACAATTTATTGGGAACAGCAACGAGATAAGGAAAAAACTGAACAGTAACAATACTGATAACAGAAGGGATAAATGATACTGTTTACAGGGAAAACTACAACACAACTTCCTGGCTCTTCCCAACAACATATTTCCCCTTCCTGGAAATTTCAGCCTTCTCCTCAGGCAGAGAGAAATCCCTTTCCTGCCCCTGACAATGACCTGAGGTGAGAGTGAATGTAATTACAGGGCCATGGAAAGACCCTCATGTACTTCAGTTTTACACCATGTCATTGACAGGGGAAGGTATTGGGGCAGTTGTCTTCCCAGCATGGATCATAGGGAAACTTTTCAAGAAAGGACAACAAAATATTTTCTTTACAATCCAGACCCACAACAGCCATTTTCCTCATCAGTTCTTCCATAAGTGACTCAGAGGAAGCTGCATCCAAGTTCCAAGAGTTCTTGCAGAGAGAACCACAACCTCCTCAGAGGAGGGAACCATGCTGTTGTCAAAGGCACTTGGGGTCAGAGAACAGTGCCCTGAACTCCCTGTGCCAAAATAATATGGTTAAGAAAATTGTTAGAGAGATGCCACTGCCCCAATTAAGGTGCTAACGTGACCAAATCCAAAATGGATTTTATTGAACAGTAACTGTGAGGTAGAGACAGTTAAAACAAAGAGAAAAGTGGGGCATGGCAATGGAGTGACAAGGGACAGAGACCTCCCCTGGAGCAGGGCAAGTGTGACATTGTTCCCTGTGTGTGTGGCCTTCCCGGGGTGGGGGTTTTACACCTGAGCCAGTTTGAGTAAGGGGGATGGTGTTCACCCCCTGAGCAGGGATTACCCCACTGTTTCAGGTTGCCATGCAAGATGTAACTAAATGCATGTTTTCAATCCCCAACTTCATAAACTGCTATAAAAAGGCAGGGCAGTGTTCTTTATCTCTTCCATGACTCAGCCCTGATAACGCCCTCCAGGGGAGATATCTTCTGTGAATGGGCCATTGAGGGTCTTTGCAGGACTGATAAAATTCCATCATCGCATTGTGGGATGCTCTGCCCAGGGGGAGGATCTAAACATTCCTACCTGGATATAAGCTGAGCCTTGCAACACCAGAAGCAGCTTGCCTACTGGATTCCCAGAGGACAAGAGCTCCATAACCACCACTGGACCTTCAGAGGAAGACAAGACCCTTCTACAGGATCACTGCTCTGACAGAATCACGTTTCTCACTCCAACAGGACTGCAGCCACCATTTATTGGGACTGCTACCACCGCCCTGACCAACAGGGTGTCAGGTTATATCCTGACTCTGTCAGTTTAAGGCAGTGTTTCTGTATCATTTGCATCTTTGATCTTCATTTTCTTTTAAATTGTAATTCTGACTTTGACTCTCCCCCAGGTTTGCCTTAAAACCAGTAGAAAATGCAATGCACGCCCTTTGTTTTCTTCCCAGAACAGGATTTCCCATTCCCAAGTCTTTACTGGATGGAGGAGGAGGCTGTGAAGAACAAGAAGGATCCCCAGGACACCCGGGCAGGTGAGGAGGAATTCAGTGCCCCTTTCCCCCTCTCTCCAGCTCCATCTCCCAGCCCAGCACAGACCCTGGCTGCAGGACAACCCTGCTGCCAACCCCGTCCTGCCAGGGATGCACTGGTGGGATCTCCTTCCCCTTCCCTGTGGCATGGAGGCAAATCCCATCCTTTCCTTGTCCTTCCTTCCCCAGGGAAGGAGCTGAGAATGGAGTCCATGGAGGAAAAATCTCCATGGCAGAACCTCATGGAAAAGGCCATTTTGAATGACTCCACAGTGCAGAATTCCAATGAGGAGGAATATCCCACAAGATCCTGCAGGAGGAGGGGCTCCAAACCCAGCTCAGTGTGCTCTGAGGAGGAAACACCCACCCTGAGCCAGGAAGGTGGTCAGAGCTCAAGCCAGGGCTTGGAACTGGTGGTCCATGAGCAGCTTCAAGATGGGGAGAAGCCCCACAAGTGCTTGGAGTGTGGGAAGAGCTTCAGACAGAGCAGCACTCTGATCAGCCACCAGATGATCCACACTGGGGAATGGCCCTACGAGTGTGGGGAGTGTGGGAAGGGCTTCAGCTCCAGCCCTGCCCTCGTCACCCACCAACGCATCCACACTGGGGAGAGGCCCTATGAATGTCCCCGGTGTCAGAAGAGGTTTCAGACCAGCTCTGATCTCCTCCTGCACCAGCGCATTCACACAGAGGAGAGGCCCTTCCGCTGCCCCGACTGTGGGAAGGGCTTCAAGCGCAACTTCACCCTCATCACCCACCGGCGTATCCACACGGGGGAGAGGCCCTACGAGTGTTCCCAGTGTGGGAAGAACTTCACCCAGATTTCTGTCTTAACCAGACACCAACAGAGGCACCTGTAAGGGAAGGCCTGGCAATGCCCCAATGCAAGAGGACTTTTGTGCACTGCCCCAACTTCATCCATAATTGGAGGATCCATGTTGGGAAGAGCCTTGGTGATCCATGTTCCCCATGATCCATGCTAGGAAGACACCTGTCCCTTTTCCTGCCCCTGTCAATGACATGATGTGGTATGGAAGAACATGAGGGTGTGGCCATGGCCACTCCCACCTCAGGTCATTGCCAGGGACAGGAAAAGGACTCTCTCTCTTCCTGAGGAGAAGGGTGTCCTTTCCAGGCAGGAGGAAATACGTGGCCAGGCAGACCCAGTGAGTTGTGTTTTAGTTTTCCCTGTAAACAGTTTAATTTATACACTCTTATCAATATTTTTTCTGTTCCATTTGTTCCTTATCTCGTTGCTGTTCCCAATAAATTGTTCTTATCCCAGCCCAGGATCTTTGCCTTTTGTGCTTTCCATGGGAGGCGGGAGGGCAGTGACAGCAGCGCGGTTTTAGCAGGAGGAGGAAATTGGGGAATCCCATTCCTGAACCTCAGCCTGTGGAAACCGAGCATCCCAGCTGGTCCCAGCCCTGGTGGCCATGGCAACAGCCTTGGGAGCGGGTCCCTGGCTGGGGCTGTTGGAACCTCTTCCCCCTCGTGCCCAGGGACAGGAGTGGAGGGAACGGCTGCAGCTGAGTCGGGGCAGGCTCAGGTTGGGTGTCAGGAAAAGGTTTTTGCCCAGAGGCTGCTGGGGCCCTGCCCAGGCTCCCCAGGGAAGGGTCCCAGCTCCAGGGCTCTCTGAGCTGCAGCAGCGTTTGGACAGCGCTGCCAGGCCCAGGCTGGCATTGTTGGGGTGTCCTGTGCAGGGCCAGCAGTTGGACTGGAGGATCCTGATGGGTCCCTCCCAGCTCAGCCCATTCTGTGGGTTTGGGATCCCATGAGCCTGGGATGTTGCTGCCTGTGGTTGCCATGGCAACGGGCTCTGGCTGCAGGCCTGAGCTGGTGTCCATGGCAACCACCCCTGACATGGGGTCTCCATGGAGCTGCCAAGGGACTAACCATAGCAACAGGGGGCTGGGGATAGTTGTGTCCTGGGGTGACGTTATGATGCTTGTATTCCCATTCATCTGTTCTGTGCCTTTAAGACCGGCTCTGAAGAGTGGAAGTTTTGTTTGGGTTTCTCTTATCAGGGACACAGAGACGAGCAGTACATAGGGGTGTTTTTCACTTCTTGCTTCAGCTTGCTGCTCTGCTTGCTCCCTTTTGTGCTCTTGCTTCTGCTCTGCTTTGGCCTCTGCTTATTACTAGTTCTAGCTAAACAGTCCAAATTCCTTCCTGGACTGTTTCTCCTCTCCTTTTTCTGTGACCATCTCGAACCTGCTCCAGACTGGGACCTGGGAGCACCGAGGGTTTGCACCGTTTGGCTGCAGCAGCTGCCCCAGCGCCGGAGGGACTGAGAACAGAGCAACCACCCCCGAAAGAGACTTTCTGATTTTGCCATCTTTCTCAGAGTGGTGTCATCGAGTATTGTTCATTTTGTGTGCTGGGGGGGGTGCTGGGCCAGTCAAATAAACAGGTTCTTTCCACGTCTCTCCACGGAATTTTTTCCCGAACCGGTTGGGGGGAGGGGCTGTGTGGGTTTTGCTTTCTGGAGGGGCCCTCCTTTGCAGATTCTTTAACAAATTTGCCCTAAACCAGGACAAAATAGTTTGGTGCACAAACGTGGGGCTCGAGAGAGAGTGGAAAAACCCTGTTTTGACTGCATTTTGGCTGCTATTACTCTGTGTTCGTTTAAATCAGCTAATAGCCATGCTTTTTGGATTCATAATGCCTATTGGGGTGAAGGTTTGCATGCCTTTCTGGTCCCTAGGGTTTTTCGAGATTTTAATACTTCTCTGGTCCCTAGGTTTATTTTATTATTCAGAAATAGCTTTAGTATTGCCCCTAATACGTAGTTTTTACATCAGAGGGGCAGTGACCAGAGTAGCTATCCTGCTGGGTTTGGTGGCAATAATGTGCAAGAAGTTTATAAACATGCTAGGGTCTGCTCCAGGTATGAATGGTTCATGGCTATGGTTATGCATCCAGTTTGTTGCAGGAGGAGCAGGAGGGAATGAGGTTTTTCAGCCTCTGCTTTTCTTCTTCTCCTATGAATCAGTTGCTTTACTAGTGAAGGATGTTCAGTTTCCCCTCAATGTTAAAGAAACCATCTTCGTGGTATTGAATCTGGTAACCTTCCTCTATACAGCCTGCTGCTTCTCTAGAATGAGGGCTGAGTATTCTAGATGGGCTGATGTGACCCCTGACTCAGGAGTAAACCCCGGTGTGGAAAATCCTAAGTGGTGTGGGAAATGGGAGGATATGGGCCAAATCCTGAAGGAAGTCTCTGACCCTATAGTGTGGGATTTTCCCCATGAACAAATTCAGAACCCAGCTGAGGTGGGGAAATATCTGAAAGAGAAGTACCAGGACGAGCCTAAGGAGAGGAAGGTCATTGCAGTGAGCTGGGCCCTGGCATATGCTTATCGCACACTGCTAGATACTCTAGGGCAGCAGACAGAGGCAGGGGGGCAGGGAGATAAATCAGCAACTGTCCCAGTGACTCAGGCTGCAGCTAACACTCCAGGCTTGAAGCCAGCAACTAAACCCATGGCTGTTGCTACCAGCACTAGAATTGGGAAATGCACAGACAAGACCAATCGACCAGTGGACGATGATGATGATGATGATGAAGGAGAAGGAACCTCACTGCCTCCTGACATAAAATCAGGAGTCACAGCAGCAGGTGCAAGATCAGACGCAAATATTGAGTCCTTTTTTCCTGAAGGACATTTGTGGCTTACGGAAGGATTACACTCAACGACCTGATGAATCCATAATTAGTTGGTTAGTTTGGCTCTGGGATGCTGCAGGTGAGGCTACAATTCTGGATAGCATTGAAGCGAGGCATTTGGGATCCCTGTCACAGGATCCTGTCATTGACCAAGGAATGATGAGGAGGGCTAACCCACTCAGCCTCTGGGCATGGGTCTTGGAAAGTGTTGCACAAAGATACCTGTGTGCAGATGATCTCTATATGCAACAAACCCCGTGGAAGACCATAGAGCAAGGGATCCAACACCTGAGAGAAATGGCCGTGGCTGAGATTATCTTCTCAGATGACGTGACAGCTAAGAACCCAGACTTAGTACCATGCACGTCTGTGATGTGGCGAAAACTCGTACGACTCGGGCCACAAGAATATGCTTCTGCCTTAGCCATCATGAAGAGGGATGAGAGGGATGAGACTGTGCTTGACATGGCAAGGAAGCTCTGAGCATATGCAGATGCTGTACATGGCCCGACACATGCCAGAATTGCAGCAGCAGAAACACGTCTGCAGAACTTAGAGGATAAGATAGAGGAGAATCATAAGAAGCTCAGAGAGGAGATTAAAGAAGACCTTCTCCCAGTCTCGGCAGTACAGATCAGAGGTTCTGGTATCCAAGGCAGATGTTTCCCAGATGGAGAGAGAAGGTACACCCCACGAGCTGAGCTGTGGTTCTACCTGTGTAATTGTGGGGAAAATATGAGGAAGTGGGATGGAAAACCTACTGCTGCTCTGGCCCCATGGGTGCGTGAATTGAAGGAAGACAGGGCTGAGAGAGGGAGTTCCACCAAAAGGAAAGCAGCTCCAGTTGCCCGTAGCCAAACTGCCAGGTATGATGATGAAAGCCATGTTTTCTGGACTGTGTGGATTCGTTGGCCTGGCACATCAGAACCACAAAAATACAAAGCTTTGGTTGATACTGGTGCTCAATGTAAATTAATCCCATTGAGATAGGTGGGGACAGAATCTTTTTCTGTTGTTGGTGTGACAGGGATCCTAACATTTCACTTTTGTGGAAGCTGATGTGAGCCTGACTGGAAATGAGTGGCAGAAGCATCTTATTGTGACTGGCCCAGAGGCCCTGTGTATTCTGGGCATAGACTTCCTCTGGAATGGATTTACAAAGACCCAAAGGAACTCAGGTGGGCTTTTGGCATAGCTGCTGTGGAGGCAGAAAACATCAAGCAGTTGAACACTTTGCCTGGACTATCAGAAGGCCCATCTGCAGTAGGACTTCTGAGGGTGGAAGAGCAACGAGTGCCAATTGCCACCTCCACAGTGCACTGCTGAGAGTACCGGACAAATCGAGATGCCATGATCCCCATCCACAAAATGATCTGAGAGCTGGAGAGCCAAGGGGTCGTCAGCAAGACCCACTCACCCTTCAACAGCCCCATTTGGCCTGTGCACAAATCTGAAGGAGAATGGAGATTAATTGTGGACTATTGTGCATTGAATGAAGTGACTCCACCACTGAGTGCTGCCGTGGCAGACATATTAGAGCTCCAGTATGAGCTTGAGTCCAAGGCAGCAAGGTGGTACGCCACTATAGACATTGCCAATGCATTTTTCTCCATTCCTCTGGCAGCAGAATGCAGGGCTCAGTTGGCTTTCATGTGGAGGGGACTGCAGTACACCTGGAACCAACTGCCCAAGGGGTGGAAGCACAGCCCCACCATCTGCCATGGACTGATCCAGATTGCACTGGAAAAGGGTGAGGCTCCAGAACATCTGCAGTATATTGATGACATCATTATGTGGGGGAAGACAGCTGCAGAAGTGTTTGAGAAAGGAAAGAAAATCATCCAAATACTCTTGGGAGCTGGTTTCACCATTAAAAAGAGCAAAGTAAAGGGACCAGCTTGTGAGATTCAGTTCCTAGAAGTGAAGTGGCAAGATGGACGGCGTCAGATTCCCACTAAGATCATCAACAACATCACTGTGATGTCTCCATTGACCATCAAGAAGGAAACACAAGCTTTCCTAGGTGCCATAAGTTTTTGGAGGATGCACATTCCCGAGTACAGTCAGATCGTGAGCCCTCTTTACCTGGTCACCCGCAAGAAGAACACTTTCCACTGGGGCCCTGAGCAGCAACAAGCCTTTGTCCAGATCAAGCAGGAGATTGCTCATGCAGTAGCCCTTGGCCCAATCAGGACAGGACCAGAGGTGAAGAACGTGCTCTACTCTGCAGCCGGGAACCATGGCTTGTCCTGGAGCCTTTGGCAGAAGGTGCTTGGGGAGACTTGGGGCCGACCACTGGCATTTTGAAGTCGAAGATACAGAGGGTCCAAAGCCAACTACACTCCAACAGAGAAGGAAATCTTGGCTGCCTATGAAGGAGTCCAGGCTGCCTCAGAGGTGTTGATACAGAAACACAATTCCTCCTGGCACCCCGACTACCAGTGCTGGGGTGGATGTTCAAAGGCAAGGTTCCTTCCACTCACCATGCCACCAGTGCTACATGGAGCCAGTGGATTGCTCTTATCACTCAGCGTGCCCATATAGGTAAACTGAATCGCCCTGGGATTTTGGAGGTCATTACAAATTGGCCTGAAGGTGAGAATTTTGGTGTCACAGATGAAGAACAAGAACCAGTGACACGTGCTGAAGAGGCTCCTCCCTATAACCAACTGCTCCCAGAGGAAACATGCTACGCTTTTTTCACTGACAGTTCCTGTCATATCGTAGGGATGAACCAGAAATGGAAAGCAGCCGTATGGAGCCCCACATGACAGGTTGCACAAGCTACCGAAGGAGAAGGTGGATCAAGCCAACTTGCTGAACTCAAAGCTGTTCAACTGGCCCTGGCCATTGCTGAAAGGGAGAAGTTGCCAAAGCTATACCTCTACACTGATTCATGGATGGTAGCCAACACTCTGTGGGGATGGCTGGAGAGCTGGAAAGAGGCCAACTAGCAGTGTAGAAGAAAACTAATTTGGACTGCTGATGAGTGGAAAGACATTGTTACCAGGGTAGGGAGGCTACCTGTGAAGGTCTGCCATGTAGATGCCCATGTACCCAAGAGTAGAGCTAATGAGGAGGACCAAAACAATGAGCAGGTAGATCAGACAGCAAAAATAGAGGTGTCCAAAATAGACCTAGATTGGGAACATAAGGGAGAGTTTTTCCTAGCTTGATGGGCCCATGATGCCTCAGGCTATCAGGGCAGGGATGCCACCTCTAAGTAGGCACGAGACCGAGGGGTGGATCTAACCATGGACAGTATTTCTCAGGTTATCCATGACTGTGAGGCGTGTGCTGCCATCAAACAGGCCAAGGCAGTGAAGCCCCTGTGGTATGGTGGGTGGTGGTCCAAGTACAAGTACGGGGAGGCCTGGCAGATTGACTACATCACACTGCCCCAGACTCGCCAGGGCAAGCGCTACATGCTGACCATGGTGGAAACCACCACTGGATGGCTGGAGCCCTACCCTGTGTCTCAAACTACTGCCCAGAACACCATCTTGGGCCTGGAAAAGCAAGTCCTGTGAAGACATGGAACCCCTGAGAGAATTGAGTTGGACAAGGGGACTCATTTCAAGAACAGCCTTATCAACACCTTGTTTTGCGGAGAAAAGAAGAAACCTCACAACTTGTAAAAGTTGTAAAGCCCGGTATGCTTTATTATGACACGCGCCGGACGCAAGACTCCCCAAAAGGGCATGCGTACCCCTGAAGATTTCAGACCTCCTTTTATCCCCCTTCCAAATGCATATGCATACAGTTTCACAATAAGTTCATACATATTCATCTTGCATGACACTTAGCGCTAATTCTTCTTTATCGGAGGAATTCCTAGGTCGGGGGCAGATTGACCTCGTGGTTTTTCTGTTTTTCTTTCTCTGTCTCCTTGCTGTCTCTGGAACGTGGCCTCTCCTTCAGCTTTAGCTCCACAGACCCTTCACCTCTCCCAGACACTTCACCTAGTTCAGGATGGATCCTTACTCTGTCTCAACCTGGGCCAGGGAACATGGTATTGAATGGATATATCATACCCTTTATCCTACACCTGCTGCTGGGAAAGTTGAACAATGCAACAGACTACCTAAGACTACCGTGAAGTCACTGGGCAGGGGAATCTTCAGAAACTGGGAAATGAACTTAGCAAAAGCCACCTGGATGTTCAACACCAGAGGGTCCATAAATTGGGCTGGTCCTGCCCAGTCTTGCCCAGTCTGAGCCTTTGCACATAGTGGATGGAGACAAAGTCCCTGTTGTACACATGAAAGGTATTTTAGGAAAGACTGTTTCGATTAATCCCGCCTTAGGCAAAGACAAACCCATACATGGAATTGTTTTTGCTCAAGGACCTGGTTACACTTGGTGGGTAATGCAGAAAGATGGAAAAAGCCGTTGTGTACCACAAGGAAACCTAGTCTTAAGTGAGAACAGTATGTAAGGTTTAATTGTGATGCAGATGGAAATAGAATAAGGCATGGATAATGCCCTAGACTGCAAGGTAATATGTGTGTTTTATTCCCATCTATTAGAGGTGGGCCAGTTATTAATTGGGCAGTTTTTCTTTATCTCTTCCACAACCAATCCTCCCTCTGGGAAGACGTCTGCTGTTAATGGGCCATTGAGTGTCACTGCGTGACTGATCAAAATTACATCATCCCACTGTGACATGCTTCACCCAGGGGGAGGAGCCAAATATTCCTTCCTGGCTATAATCTGAGATTTTGGGACACCAGAGACAGCCTTTTCCACTGGATTCCCAGAGGAGCAGCCCTTTCCCACTGGATTTCCAGAGGAAGACCAGCCCACCTACACCACCATAGGATCTTCAGAGGAAGACTACAGCCTTTTACAGGATCACTGCCTCAACAGAACCACACCTGCCACTCCAGGAGGATTGCAGCCACCATTTAATAGGACTGCTACCACCACCCTGACCCACAGGGTTTCAGGTGGTATTCTGACTCTTGTCAGTGTTTTGTATTACTGTATTGTTTTGTTTTGTTTTGATTTGCTTTTTTCTGGTAAAGAACTGTTATTCCTTCTCCCTTATCTGTGCCTGAAAGCCCCCTTAATTTCAAAATAATAACAATTCAGAAGGAATTGTTATCATTTTGAAATTAAACCCTCTCAGAAGGAGGGGGATTTACATTTTCCATTTTGGGGCAGCTCCTGCCTTCCTTAGCAGACACCTGTCTTTTCAATCCTTGACAAGGGGAAGGATTCAAAGTCTCAGTTATAATGCAAATAAAGTTTGAAGGAACAAAAAAAATAGAAATCGGGGATGTTCTGTTAGTTCCAGAAGCAGGGTGAAATTTATTCTGACAGGATTTATGGGTGCAGTTTGACATTGGAGTGCTCCCAAAGAAGGGGAAAATGGTAATTAAGCTTCTCCAATTAAGGGAAGAAAATAAGGGGAAAATTCATGAGATGGTGTGGGCAAAATGGAAGAAGTAAAGTAACTTAAACATCAAACCTATAGTAATAAAAATAGTTAATGAGAACCATCCAGTTCGGGCACGACAATACTTGTTCTCCCTGGAAGGGAGACGAGGACTATGGCCGGTGATCCAGGACCTGCTTAAGGACAGGACCTTAGAACCATGTATATCCCTCCATAATACACCCATATTACCAGTAAAGAAGTCAGATGGGACTTACAGGCTTGTCTAAGATTTGAGAGAAGTGAACAAAAGAACTGTGAATCGGTACCCAGTAGTGCCTAATCCCTGTACACTACTAAGTAACATTCCCCCCACCAGTGGTTTAGTGTGATAGACCTAAAAGATGCTTTTTTTTCCACTGGTAGGGGAAAGTGGGATATATTTACTTTTGAATGGGAAGACCCCAGTTCTGGGGAGGAAGCAACAGCTTTGGTGGACCAGGTTACCCCAAGGGTTTTCCAACTCCCCAAACCTCTTTGGTCAAGCCCTAGGAGAAGTACTACAACTCTTTACCATTAAACCTGAGATAAAGCTCATCAAATATGTAAATTATTTGCTTCTCCCAGGACAGGAAGAAAAAGAAGTTTGGGAATCCACCATAGTGTTGTAAATTTTCTGGGGAACCAAGGTATCAAAAGGGTAAATTCCAATTTGTAGAGTGGGAAGTAAAATTCCTAGGACATGTGATTTTTCAAGGGAGCTGGTGGCTGAACCCTGAGAGAATTACAAGGATAGTGTCACACCCATGGCCAAAAACTAAGAGAGAAGTCAGAAAGTTTTTAGGCCTGTTGGGATATTGTAGGCTATGGATTGAAGGATACACACAGGCCATCCAGTTCTTGTATGAAAAGTTAGTTGAAGAAGAGATTAGATGGTAAGAAGATCAAAAAAAGTTTGAAGCTTTAAAGAAAAATTAGTCAGTGCATCGGCACTGAGTCTTCCTGCCTTAGACAAACCCTTCTATTGTTTGTGGATATAGAAAAATGGGTAGCACATGGAGTGTTAGCCCAGGACTGGAGAGGATCCAGGAAACCAGTGGCCAATTTATCAAAATTACTAGACCTTGTCAGCTCCGGGTGGCCAACCTGCATTCAGGCTGTGGCAGTGACTGCCCTACTCATATCAGAAAGCAAAAAAATACCTTCTGGGGGAAAATTGAAGATATATATCCAAAACTCAGTAAGGAGTATCCTAAGTCAAAAGGCTGAGAAATGGCTCACTGATTCCTGAGTGCTAAATTATGAAGCCATCTTAATACAAAATGGTTTAGAGCTAATATTGAGTAACCAACTCAACCCTGCCCAGTTTTTGTATGGAGAACCAGATGAGAAACTAATACATAATTGCCTAGAGGTTATAAACTATCAAACTAAAATAAGACAGGACCTAACAGATCAACAACTCCAAGGTGGAAAACGATTGTACATTGATGGATCTTCACGGGTAATAAAGGGGCACAGGGTATCAGGGTGCGCTATAGGGCATGAAGAGTTGATGGCCATAGAAAAGAAAAAGTTACCTTCCAACTGATCAGCCCAGGCATGGGAGTTATATGCCCTAAAGTGAGCTCCGGAAATATTAGCATGGAAATGGAGAACAATATATACAGACTCAAAATACACTTTTGGCATAGTGCATACCTTTGGAAAAAATTGGGAAGAGAGGGGGCTATTAAATTCAAAGGGAAAGGGACTGTTTCACGAAAAATTTCTTTTAGAATAGTTAGAAACCTTAAAATTACCAGAGGAAGTAATGGTGGTTTATGTTAAAGGACATCAAAAAGGGGAGCAAGGGAACAATTTAGCCAATTTAGAAGCTAAAAATGCAACTGAATCAGAGACAGAAAAGCTAATTATAATACTAACACCCCTGAGAAAAATACAAAAAGTCCTGATGTTCAGTGGGACATAAAAGGAAGAACTCCTCAAAATGGGAGCCAAGAAAGATAACAAAGGGAAGTGGAGATTAGCAGATGGGAGGCAAATGTTGAATAAACCCTTTGCCAAGAAAATGCTAGAAGGCATACATGGAACAATGCATTGGGGTACACAAGTGCTAAGTGATCAATTTCTAAGGGATTGGAGATGCATAGGAATTTTTAGAATAGCAATGCAAGTAAGTGAATTGTATGTGCTATCTCAAAAAGTAAATAACAAAATTATGAGGAAAACACCCAGGGGAGGGTGAGAACTAGCCTTATGGCCCTTCCAAAACATCCAAGTAGACTTTACTGAGCTTCCCCAGGTACAACAGTGGAAGTTTTTGCCAGTGATAGTAGAACAGATGGCTCATTGGGTAGAGTTGGTACCCACTGTGAAAGCCATTGCCAATGTTGTGAGTAAAACACTTTTAGAATCAATCAGTCCCTGATAGGGAATGGCAAACAGGATTGATTCAGACCAGGGAAATTCATTTCACATTGATGATATTGCAGAAAGTTGTTCAGGCCCTGGGAGTAAAATGGGAATTATACACTCCATGGCATCCACAGAGTTCTGGTCAGGTTGACAGAATGAATGAAACTCTTAAAAGAGCTCTAGTTAAGCTAATGACTGAAATCCAAATGTCATGGATAAAAATGTCTCCCTTTGGCCTTATTAAGATTTAGAACCCAACCCCAGTCAGATCTAGGGGTGTCACCCCATGAAATGATATTTGGGTTACCTTTCCTGACCTCACCCCAGAAGGTTGCCACCTATGAGGAAGGAGAAGCCAATGCCAAGAAATATGTTATGTCCATATCAGTAACCTTAGAAGGGCTAAGACATAAAGGGACAATTCCTCAAACTACCAATCTGGATTTCAGAATCCATAATATTAATGCTGGGGATTGGGTGATGATTAAGTCAAGGAGAGATCAGCCTCTAACTCCTCAGTGGGAAGGTCCCTTTCAGCTACTGCTCACCACTGAATGG
This sequence comes from Zonotrichia albicollis, assembly GCF_047830755.1. Taxonomy (NCBI): domain Eukaryota; kingdom Metazoa; phylum Chordata; class Aves; order Passeriformes; family Passerellidae; genus Zonotrichia; species Zonotrichia albicollis. The sequence continues at coordinate 1,890,677 of NC_133844.1, read as the reverse complement.
GCCATGTGAACTACAGAGCAGGGATGGACTCATGGCAAGAGAGTCAAAGGCACAGAGGAAGAACCCAAAGAGTGGACTATAACATCCAGGCTGGGTGAAACAAGACTGACTCTCAAGCAGAGACTGAAAGACAACCATAAAAACACCGATGCCCAAAAAGTAGAGTCAAGCTTCCACCAACAAGCTCGAGAACTGTCTTTCTGTTTTCATGGGTGAGAATTACCAGCATCTGTTGAGGAGAAGTAAACAAGGGACTGTAAAAGGTAATGGGACAGCTTCTTCAAGAAAATAAGACGAAGGAGAGCAAGACCGAGTTGGCCCCTTTGTTTACTACCAAGAAGGCTCCATAGCTCTGCTGTGAGTAGCAACACCGTAGGCATGGTAAGGTAGGGACATAAGGCCATTCTAGACCTCTATCATTCCTCAGTTGTCTTTTAATTCAACAGGGACTGGAGAGCAGGACCGAGTTGGCCTCTGTATTCACCCCTACAATACACCAACTATGGGTAGCAGCCACATAGGCATGGTAGATGGCAGCCAAAGCCATACTGGACATCTGGGATGCCCTTTTGTCCATTCCAAATAAGTGTGTCTAAGGAAAACCTGAGATATTTTTCTCCTGCTCCCACTGTCCTTGCCCACATGAACAGATGCTGGTATGACTGATTCAAGAGAGAGAGAAAATTTTTTACTTAATTGTTCAAGCAAAATGACTGAGAGAAAAAGAAAAGGAGTGTTATAAATGAGTAATCCTATGGTTGACTCCTACAATTACAAGGCGAATATTAAATATATGTTAAGAGAAGTTTTGTAGATGTATAGTTATCCTTCCCCTTGCATTGTTATCACAGGATGGCCTCAGTAGTCAGGGCATTTGGGAGGGTTGGCTTGTTACTATGGCAGCACCTGACCTCCAATCAAGGTGTAAGACAGTAATCTCCACCACTGGACAGTGAAGAAGGAGTCGATTGACAAGACTTTGGGAGGGGCTAGACATATAAAAGACAGAGCATCCATTTTGTAGACGAGCACATGGTGACTGAATTCTTTGGTCCCGGCACTGTATTCTTTTCTTTATTCAGTCTTTGGTTGTATTTTAACAGATAAGAAAATCAAGATCCTTCTGTTGTATTTTGATAAGGTCTTAGTAAATAATTTATATTTTTGAAAGTGAAAATCTTTTCTCACACAGGGTTGGGAATGTGGGGCAAGGTTGTCCACACTGGGTCAGCTCCAAGGTACAACTTTTCTGACCTGGCCAGACCTCCTTAGGAGAGACCGTGATCAATATCAATCACCAAATGCTGCAATCACCTCTTGTATAATAAGAACAGCAATAAAAGACACCCTTTAAGATAGGAATACATATTTCTTAGAAGCTGTTTCAAGTATTTCTCCACAACTGTAAAAGGAAATCCACCTAATTAATTGCTCCAGAGCCGAGAGAAATCAAGGCAGAGCCATGGTTTGTCAGGTATTGCTTGATGCTAATGAGCCCCGTGGTGCATTTGGAGATGAGCCCTGGAAACTCAGAGCCTTAGATTGCACAAACCTTTCCAACAGTCAAAGTCAGAGAAAAAACTCAAAGTGTCTCAAAGCATGGATGGCTCCCACTGAGGTCCATTCCAAACACAGGCTCTTCATGGACTCTTTGGAGGAGAGAATTGGAGGCCAGAATTGGAAAAAACACTTCTCAGATATTCAGAGTGGAAAGGAACATCCAAAGTACCTCAAAAACATTGAGTATCTCAAAGCATTAATGAGCCCCACTGAGTGTTGTTACTGACAAAGCCTCTCCAGGGACTAATTAAAGCAGAGAATTGGGGGACAAGATTGAACAGACCTCTCAGAAACTCCAAGGCAAAAGCCAAACCCAAAGTCCTTTGAAAAACCTGCAGTCCCTGCAGGGAGCATTAAGGAGCTCCCAGGGCCATTTCTGAGCAAGGCTCCCCAGGGACTCCTTCCAGCAGATCCTTGAGGCTACTGGGATGTGGGCTAGGGGGGGATGCTGAGAGCAGGACAAGGGGCTGACAGTGCCCAGCCTGGCTGGGGCTGTGCCAGGAGGCCCCAGGACCTCAGAACAAGGTGTCTCCTCACAGCCCTTGGTGGCACAGACGCTGCTGTGGCCCAGGGCACCAAGACTTGGCTTCTCTTTGTCCCCACATGTCATCAGTGCCTCCAGTTCTCTGCTCTGCCTGGGGCCTGGGGACACTTTCTCAGTGGGACCCATTAAAAGTCCAAGAAACTTTGGAGTTGGATTCTGACTGGAAGTTCTGGAGAGGTTTCTTCAGCCCCCTCTCAGGGACTGATGTTCAGGGCCTGAGCACAAAGCCCCAGAGGCTCATTAAAGTCCTTGTGCTGTGTCTGTGCTGCTGAGCTGGGCTGGGCTCCTGGCACAGAGGCAGCTCCTGGTAACCAAGAAGAGCTTCAAAAGCACATTTCTCTTGATGAGCAGCTCTTCTGCCAGCCCAGCAGGTCTGGGGCATTGCCTGCAGCCACCCTGGGCACAGCACAGAGGCACAGAGAGCTTCAATCCATCAGGGCTGGGAAGGTGCTGAGAAGTGCCTGGGGCAGAATCACTGCCAGCCCTTGGCACAGGAACCTCTGGCTGCAGGACAATGCAGCTGCAGGTCCTGCAGTGATCTCCTACAGCTGGAACATCCCAATGCCTACAGACCCTGTGAGTACATTCTCTGATTGTCTCTTGTGCAGAGCAGCCAGGGGTGCCCAGGGCTGTTGTCGTGCAGAGCAGGGTCCTGCAGCCCAGGGCGCTGTGCTGGGGCAGGGACTCTGCTGCCTGCCAGGGACAGCTCTCAGCCAGCCCGGGGAGCTGCTCCCAGCGCTGGGGGACAAGATGTGGGTGGGAGGAGAGAGCTGGTAAGGCTTGGAAATGTTCTCCTTGTGTAGGGAGGATGCTGCATTGTTCAGGACTGCTTCCAGCGTGCCATTTACCTGCAGAACTTTTCCAAGTAGATTATGCAGGGGTGTTGTGGTGTGTTGCAATGTCCTGTTTTAAACTTCCGAGTCCCTTCCCAGGCGTGCCTATGCCTCTCTCCCTGCCCCCTCTCCCCCTTGCTGAGTGTGCCCTGTCAATCAGGCTAACATACCAGCAAGGCGTCGTGTGATTCGTCGATTTCAAAGGATGCTTCTCAGGCCTGGGGGTCATTGGCCTGTCTAAGTGTCATCCTCCCTTGAGACCCTGCCCCCTTCACCTGGTTGGTAACTCACCTGTCCCCTCCCCTTCCCCTGTCCCCGAGCTTATAAAGTTAATGAGACCATGCGGCCGGCATTCTGTTAGCAGCAGTGGCCCAGTGCAGACGCCTCTGTACCAATGGAATAAACATCTGGCTACCTTCTAGCAGAATCCGCTCCCTTCTTTCTCTTCACCATCGCCAGATGCTCTCTCCTGAGGAGAACGGAGTCCTGTCTTGTGCCCCGCTACACTCTGCCGCCAGCCAAGGTATCTCTGGGGTAAAACACTGCAGTGCTGCCTGTGGCTCAGCAGCGAAGGTCAGAACTGGCCTAGGCACCATCTAACTGGTTATATTGGGATTCATATTCCAATACACGATGACACTGTGCTGTTGGTGCGGCCATTGGAAAGACACAGTCACCAGCGTGCAATTTTACCAAGATTAGAAGGACGTGAGGGGGTTCATCAATGGGACCAAGCTGTCCCTATTTCCCCTGCAGCTGCACCACAGCGGCCACTACAGCTGCGGGGGCTTGGTGGGGCTCATGCTGTCACGGTCAGCAACAGTGACAGTGACAGTGCACGGTGAGCACCCCCATGGCTGGAACTCCAGTCTCCTGACACCCCCAATGACCCTTCCCAGCAGACTCAGAGTCACAGTCCTCACCTCCCCTCTCCCACCCTGAGCTCTACCTGGTGCCACTGCTGGAGGGACCCCTGAACCCACCATGGGGTCCCTCCTGACTCTCAGCTGCCTCAGCACCCCCAGCCCCCTGTGGCCCCCAGCCCCCTCCTGCACATGTTCTACTGGAATGGGCAGGTGGTGGGGTCCAGCAGGGGTCCCCACAGCTGCTGGTGCCCGCCGTGGGGGTCTCCCACTTGGGGAATTACAGCTGCCAAGTGCGCTCTGAGGGGGGGTGTGCGCAGAAGAGCAGCGCCCGGCTCCGTGTCACGGTGCGCAGTGAGTGTGGGGATGGGCACAGGGAACTCCCACATCCTGCTAGGGACCCCTGCCCTGGGCACCTCCATGTCCCCCAGACACATTTCTTGGGTCCTTCCATCACTCTACATGTCCCCTCACCCTTCCATGGTGTGACACCATCCTCAACATACCCCACCACACCCATCCCTGCCCAACCCCATGCCCCCACTCTGGCTGCCAGCCCCTCCCTGTGGCCTCAGCCCTGTCTCTGTCCCCGCAGTGCCTGTGGACAATGTCACCATCACCCCCGGTGTCCTGGAGGTGACACCACAAGATAAATGGACACACAGGGAAACAGGTGGGGTCCCTCAGGTTCGCAAGGGAGTGCAGGACCCCTGGAGTCATGGGCAACCCTGATGTGTGCCCCTCTGTTTCTTGCAGTGGCTGCAGGGATCGGTGGAGCCCTTTTGTTCCTGCTCCTGCTCATGGGTGTCATTGTGGCCTGGCACCGATGGCACTGTGTGGGTGGGTGACAACTGGGGGCACAGGGGTCCCAGGGAGCTGTAGAGGCCCCCAGACTTGGGGAGCAATAGGGCACCCACAGCCCCAGAAGTGTGACCTTGTCTGGGGGTCCTGTCGGGTTTGGGGAGGTGCTGGAGAGTCCTGGAGAGATGTTGGGTGTTCTTTCAGGAGCTCTGGGGATGTTGGGGGAGGGTTTCTGTCCTGCTGGGCTTTGAGTTCCTGAGGCTGAGTTGGTAAGGGGCACTGGGGAGGTTCATGGATTCTGGGGGCCTTCAGGGATACTTAGGGGTCCTATGAGAAATTGAGGGTCCTGTGGGGGTTCAGGAATCCTGAGCGGGTTCAGGGCTCTGGGACCCTGCAGTCACCCCATCCCTCTTTCCTTTGCAGCCGCCAGGAAGCAGCAGGAAAGGTGAGTGGGGGGCTCAAACCACACTCTCCCCTTTTACCGCAACCTCCAAGCCCTCCCATCCCCTCTCCCACACATCCCCTTTATTCCCGCAGGGCCCCCTTGGATCCCCCGCCCCCCCAGAGGAGGGGGAGGTGCTGTACACCCATGTCGTGGTCACCAAGAGGGCAGGGGGTGAGTACGGGGAGGGACACTTGCAGAGGGACACATCACCCACGAGTGTCACCCCACCCAGATCCCACAGCCCGTGTCTCTCGCATGGTCCCCCTGTGCCACCACCCTCCAGGATCCCCAGGTGACATACGCGGAGCTGCGGGGACCCCAGGGGCAACCACAGGAACCCGGTGACATCTACGGGAATGTGCTGTGACACTGGGGCGAACTGGGGGGCACTGGGGGTCCCCACCCATGGGCACCCACTCGTGAGTGTGCTGCCACTAAAAACTGTCCCTCTCCCTCCCAGTGGGGGCACAAAGGTGCCAAAAGGCTAAGAGAAGAACAATTTCCTGCAACAGTAATGAGAGAAAATAAAACCAACACAAACCGGAACAAGGTTCAGCGTCCAAATGGTCACACGCAGAACGATTTCCAGGCAAAGCCAACCGAAAAGGAACAAACCCTGAACACTTCCCCAAGCACGTTTCCTCCACCAGCGGAGCTGGCAGAGCCCTGGACTTTCTTTGCTCTGATGGCCAGAGCTGCCATCAGGAGGCTCTTGATTCTCTTGTCCTCTGTCCCTTACCCCTCCTCTGACATTTTCCCCACATGATGCTCTCACAACGGCCCTTTGGGGGTTCCAGAGCCTCCCCCTTTTCCACGGCAGTCGGGATCAGGCCATGGGGCAGGGTGAGGTGTCAGAGCGAGGAAAAGATTCACGTCTGGAGGCATTTTGGGACAGTTGTGTGTTGCAGGGATGGGTCAGGCCTTGCTTTTGGTGAGATAGGGCTCCATCTGTCCATCATTGTGTCAGCCATGGCACACTGGGGACAGTGTGACGCTCTGCCAAAGCCAGCTCCTGAGTGGCCAGGTGACCAGAAGTGCCAGCTGGGGAGAGGGCACTTGGTGGCCTAACTGCTTAAAAGCCAGAGTATGAGGCAGCCAAGTCCCTGACCATGTCTGCTCTTGGGGTGTCTGTCCCATCCACTCTGGAACCCAGGAGTTGGCAACTCATTTAAATGAGAAATATTTGCCAAGGAAAGTGGGAGCGTTCTCGGAATGGAAAGGAGACCCATGTCTAAAATTTTTAAATTTCAAAAATGATTTGGCTTTCAGGCAAAAGTGCAGGAAAAGGAATAACAGCTCTTTACTGGGAAATTTTTAAACCAGAACAGAACAAACAACACAAACCCAGAACTTTCCCTCCCGCTCAGCGCTGTTGGTTTTTGTGGCAGTTATAACCGCGGCCAGCAGGGGGCGCTGGAGGGAGCACTCCCGGCCAGCAGGGGGTGCCCTGCTCCAGCTCCATCCCCTCAGGGGCCATGGCGGCCTCGTACGGGAGCCAGGAGGGGAAATCGCTCCTTTTGCAAACTCATGGCCACCAATCGGTCCTGGCACCACCACCGGCAGTGGACAGAAGCCGCCAAGGCAGCAGGTTGGATCCCAGGGCCCAGTGGCAGTGTAGCCATGTCCCAGGGCCAGGCACATGCCCTGCATAACACCCATGACTGCTCTCCATGATCCCGAATGGAAGGAAGGCAGTGCCTGACACCAGGAAGGTATCGAGTCCACAGAAGCACCTCTGGTGGCTTTGTGCCACAATTCCTGCAAACCCTCAGCCTTTCACTCCTTTTTCCTTTTCCAGCCCTGGTACAGCAGCTGTGGGAATGTTTATTTGCCTTGGGATTGTCAGCACTGAGCACCTGAGGAAAGCTGGTGCTCAGTGTTGACTCTGCCAGAGCTTGTCTGGGGCCTCCACATCATGTTTGCAGTTCCTGCTCTTCCTTGGCCACTGCTGATCCCCACACAGTATCCCCACGGTGAGGAGGAGGAGAAGTAGAGCAGACCCACAGCCCCAAGGGCTCTGAAGCTGCAGCTAGAGCACAGGGACTGCCCAGGCTGGGAGCAGTGCCTTGGGACGACAAAATGGGGCAAACTTGGATCTGTGTAGGTCAATGCCCCTGTTCTGCTCTGGGAGCTGCAGACCCTTACGGAGTTGTTGTAATGAGGGACGGGATTCTTGTAATTTAACCATGCTCCCAAAGCATCCCTGTGCACAGAGGGCTCCACTGCCTCTCTCAGAGATTTTGGGATTCTGGGGCTGAGGCGGGAGCGGCTGGATGAGGAGGCTCATGGGAACAGCACCTGGCCATGCAGGTGGAGCAGGAGCGCTGGGAATTCCGCAGGGTGCTCAGGTGAGGCCCATGGGACAGGGACATGTTGGGGCACCACTTGCCGTTCCTGCTCCACTCAGATTTTAGGACAGAGCAGTGACACCCATAGGGCTCCCAAACCCCTCAGGGCTCAGGCTCAGCCTCAAAGGACGTCCTGGCCCAGGCCTTGGGGGTGATTCAGGTGCTCCTGGGCTCGTTCCCAACAAAGGGCAGTGCTCCAGGAGCAGTTGGCACATCCCGAAGGAGCTGCCCGGGGCTGCTGGAGCCCGAGTGCTGCGGGCAAGGATGACGTGAGGGAGCCAGGCCCCGCTCAGCCGGGGCTGCCCCAGGAACGTCTCATCCTGCAGGGGCTTGGCAGCCTCTGCTGGTGCTGGCCTCGGGGCTGTCGGGGGGCACAGCCGGAGGGGCCGGGGGGCAGCGGGTGGGAGGGGCCGGGATGGAGGGACCGGGACCCCACTGGGGAGCCCTGAGCATAGAGGGAGGGAAACGGCGGAGGGGAGACCCCGGGACAGGGGGGAGCAGAGAACCTGCGGTGGGGTCTGCGGAAAGGAGGGACCGCAATGGTGGTCCGGGAGCACCAGGAAGGGCCCAGCTGCCATCGCGCTGCGAGTGCCGGGACGGTCACGGGGTGTCCGAACCGACTGTGGCAGCGTGTCCAAAGCCACTGTCGCGACGTGTCGGGACCGAGCGTTTCCAGGGTAAGGCCCCCACAGCTCCGGGAAGTGGAGGGGTACCCTGGAAGGGGTGCAGCAGGGGCAGGGCAGAGCCCTGTCTATTCCCTGTGCCCTGTGCAGGTGAGGAGGGCAGGGATGGAGCAGCTCTGGGGACACCTGGAATCCAGACAGGATCCCTCCCCCCACAGCCCCACCACAGCTGCGGGGTAGTGCCCCTGCTCGACATTTCCATCCTTTTCTCTCTTGTCTCACAACTGAGCCAGAACCCAAAAATACTTTCTGGGATGTTCTAAAGGGCTGCAGGTTTGAGACAGGAAGGAGGAGGAGGGTCCTGGTCAGATTGTTGAGCAGATGGTTGTTGTCTTTGCAGGATTTTTGGGTCTCTCCCAGTCCTTTGCCTAGAAGGACAAAGTGATCAATTGCTGCATTTCTGGACTAGTTCCCCTACAGCTGCCTTTGTAGGGCGAGTTTCCAGTCAGTCCTGCTCTGAAAACCACCAAAGGCAGCCTCAGAGCCACTGCTTGGGCTCTCTTTGAGTTTTGTGCTTCTTGCAGGGCTGAGCAAACCACAGCCAGGCCTTTTTCCCTCACAGAATTCTCATCTTTGCCGTATGTGAAAAACATGTTCTCTCTCCTGTGAAAATTTATAAGTTTAAAAAAGGACAATAGGAGACAAGCACCATAAAGCAAAGGTTGTTATGGGTGGGTGCATCTTGGCACTCAGCCAAGAGCACACTGTTCTCTTCAGCTAAACCTCTTAGATTCCTTTTCCCTTACATCAACCTGTTGCATATTCATATACACTTATGCATAGAAAACTTTTTCCCCAAACTAATTTACATTCCAAGAATTGTTTAGCATGGCTTATCCTTGGATCTGCCTTTTTAGAGCATTATTCCTTGGTTGTGCTTTTAGCTGTTTTTTATCATCATCTTCATTTCTGGGCCTGGGTCCACACTGTCTTCAGGCGGTGAGTGCTGCTAGTTGGCATATCTGTAGCTAGTGTCCTCATCCTGTCTTCATCAGATGTTATTCCATCCAAGAAGGCATTTTAACACAAGCATTCTTATATCAGCTATTTCACAAAGCCTAATTAACAACAGAAATAAAAATTATATCTTTGTAACAAAGTTACTTTAACATTACAGATATAAATTCCATTTTAACATTTGTGAAAATCCAGTAATATATCCATGTATTTACAATACTTGGTGTGCTGGTTTGACCAGGAAGAAGTGGGAATTCTGGGATGCTGTGGTCAAACCAATGGGTGCTCGGATTTTGATATTGGCACCTGGTGTGGTCAGTGGGGTTTGGACACACCTCCGAGAACACACAGGGATTAAAAGCAGAGCTTCATCCATGTGAGTTTCTCTTGGGACTTCGAGGGAAGGAGGTCAGATCTCCTTCCCCTGTGCAGCCGCTGCTGCTGGGCGGTGTGGGGGCCTGAATATATGTTGTATTGTGGGATCTGTGTGGGTCCGAGTTACTCCAAATGAGCTGCAGCTGCAGGGTCCTTAGTTGGGCAGCAGCTGTAGCTCGTGAAGGTAACTGAGATAAATAGGGGTGGGTTGAGAGCCCAGGAGGAGCCCCTGAGAAGACAGGAAGGACTGTGCTGCAGAGAATGGAGAAGAGCCCCAGCAGCAAGGCAAGAACAACACTGCAGCAAAGATTACAACAACTGGTGACCCTGTGTGATGAAGAACGCACAGCCAAACATCACAAGAAGGTATGGAATCCCCCGGACAGCCAAGAGCTGTGGCAGCCTGAGAGCTGGGACTTTGGAATATCAGCCAGAGAGCTGGGACTATAGAAGATAGGACAGCTGAGAGCTGTGGCAGCCTGAGAGCTGGGACTAGAGAAGGTATGGAATCCCCTGGACAGCCGAGAGCTGTGGCAGCCTGAGAGCTGGGACTGTATAGGGATATGTATATATTCTATGCATGTATCTAAGACAGCTGAGAGCTGGGACTGTATGCGTATTATAATTGTATTATTGTTAAAAGAAAAGGGGAGAAATGTGGGGGCCTGAATATATGCTGTATTGTAAGACCTGTGTGTGTCAATGTGGGGGCCTGAATATATGCTGTATTGTAAGACCTGTGTGGGTCTGAGTTGCTCCAAACGAGCTGCAGCTGCAGGGTCCTTAGTTGGGCAGCAGCTGTAGCTCGTGAAGGTAACTGAAATAAATAGGGGTGGGTCAAGAGCCCAGGAGGAGCCCCTTAGAAGACATGAAGGACTGTGCTGCAGAGAATGGAGAAGAGCCCCAGCAGAGAGGCGAGAACAACGCTGCAGCGAAGATTACAACAACTGGTGACCCCGTGTGATGAAGAACACACAACCAAACATTGAAAGAAGGTATGGAATCCCCCGGACAGCCGAGAGCTGTGGCAGCCTGAGAGCTGGGACTTTGGAATATCAGCCTGAGAGCTGGGACTATAGAAGATAGGACAGCTGAGAGCTGTGGCAGCCTGAGAGCTGGGACTGTAGAATATAATATGGCCTTTGAATTAAGGAGCTGTAGCAGCAGAAAGCTGGAAGAATATGGCCTTTAAAGAAAAGAGCCTTGGAACATCTAAGGACAGCCGAGAGCTGTGGCAGCCTGAGAGCTGGGACTGTATAGGGATATGCATATATTCTATGTATGTATCTAGGACAGCTGAGAGCTGGGACTGTATGCATATTATAATTGTATTATTGTTAAAAGAAAAGGGGGGAAATGTGGGGGCCTGAATATATGTTGTATTGTGGGATCTGTGTGGGTCCGAGTTGCTCCAAACGAGCTGCAGCTGCAGGGTCCTTAGTTGGGCAGCAGCTGTAGCTTGTGAAGATAACTGAAATAAATAGGGGTGGGTCAAGAGCCCAGGAGGAGCCCCTGAGAAGAAAGGAAGGACTGTGCTGCAGAGAATGGAGAAGAGCCCCAGCAGAGAGGCGAGAACAATGCTGCAGCGAAGATTACAACAGGGCGGGGGAGGGGCAGCCATGCGGTAGGCCTGGGCCTGAACAGAGATGGGGGGTGAGGAGGCCCTTGAGGATGGAAGGGTGGAGGAGCCCCAGGAGACATCTGGCAGCCATGCCCCCCCCCTCCCTCCCCAGGAGAGAAAGAGGGAGAGCTGGCCACCAAATGTGATAGCAACCGGCCAGGGAGGAGAAGGGGAGAGTGCAGCGAGAAGGTGCGAGGCAGGGCAGTGTGGGAGGGCCAGAGCTCTGGGACAGGCAGAGACTGAAATTTTTATCTCTTTCTTTACATGATTGAGACCTTGCAAAAATGCTGATCCTCCTGGAGCTAAATAAGAAGAGAGATAAGAGATGAGATAACAAAGACTAGACCTGAGGGAAGTGGAAAAGACTGGCTGAGTGTAAGGAGAGATAACAGAGTGGCCTTTTGGCTAGACTTTTCTTGTGTAGCCATAGACTGAACCATTTTTATTCCTTTGACACAGAGACTGCATTTAGAGGGAGGCAGTGCCTCAGAACCCGGAGGGTTCAGTGTGGGTACCCCTAAGCCCCAGGGGGTGAAAAAAAATTGGGGTGCACAGATGTCCCAAAAGAGAGACTGTGCCTTTTTTTGGAGTAAGACAAGGCATCCTTAAAAGACAGCCCTAGAAGCAACTCTGGTCCATGCACAGTGGTGAGAGCACTGGGCATGGAAAGATGTCACAAATGGCAAAAGGACTTTCTGGGTGGTGCTGAGTGACATGGAAGCACACGAGGTTTTAGCGTGTTTCCAGGAGAAGCCTATGGTGCAAGAAGGATTCCTCTCCTCTCCTGTTCATGAACTGAGGATTGAATATTCTAAAGGGTGGTTCCGGACTGAGAGTTAGTGATTTGGGAGAATGTATTGCATTAGGAAATTTGGTGGGGGGGAGGAGGAAAGTGCTTTTGTAAGGTTTTCTTTTTTTTTTTCCTTATAGTTTTTTCCCTTCTTTTTTCTTGTAGTTTAGTTAATAAAGTTTTCTTTATTTCTAAGCTGAGCCTGCTTTTCTTATTCCTACTCACATCTCACAGCAGACACCAGAGAGAAGGTATTCTCGTAAGAACACTAGCTTTGTGCCAAGCCTAAACCATGACACTTGGTGAGAAGGACAAAGTGATCAATTGGTGCATTTCCGGTCTGGCTGCGTGACAGCTGGCCCTGCAGGGGGGCTTTCCAGTCAGCCCCACTCTGAAAACCATCAAATGCCCTCACAGAGCCACTGCTTGGGCTCCCTTTGGGTTTTGTGCTTCTTGCAGGGCTGAGTAAACCACAGGCAGGCCTTTTACCCCACAGAATTCTCACCTCTGCAGCAGCTCTAAAGCTGCCAGAATCAAAGCCAAGGGGGCAGGGGGGACCCTCAGGAGCTGGCTGCCACCTGGGGCTGGCCAGAGCAGGGCTGGGCAATGGCCATCCCTGTGCAGTGGGGCTGGGCCATGGCTGGGCCCCACCCTTGGTTGGCCACTGGCTTCAAGGAGCAGGAGTTTGGGAGCTCCTTCCTGCCTGGGGCTCCATTCCCCAGCTGCTCTTGCTGGCTCAGATCCTGCAGGGGATGAGCAAGAATGGAGAAGTCTTGAAACACCAAGAGCTGCCATCCCCCAGGTCAGGAGCCCCTTGTCCAGCATGTGTCCCCCCTGGGACAGAGCCCCCGGTATTTGCTCCCCCTAGGGCAGAACCCTCCTCCCATGTGCCACTCAGCACAAACGGCCTGTTCCTTCTGCAGGAGAGAGAAAGTGAAAGTGTAGGCAGGGGGAAAGCTGCACTCCTCCATCCCCCACAGCCTCCCCAGCCCTCCCTGCAGACACCTCACCCCTGCTTCCCCCACCCTGGGCTTCCCCCAACTCGTTCCCTGCTCAGGAGCTCCCCAGGATCATCAAGGCATGAACTGGGAGGTTGTGAAATTGAGGGATAAAAGGAAGGAAATGGAAATGAAGAACGGGAAATGCCCCTGGAGGTTGTGGTGGCAGAGACCCAGAGCACCTCTGAATCCCCTCTTGTTGCTCCCCCAAATCAGTGGCAACCCAGCAGGCAGCTCTAGCCCCTGGGTCACCCCAAAATCTGAGGCACCCAGGGAAGGAGCTGTGACCCACATGCACATCCCGTCACTGTCCATCCCTGGGAAACTCATTCCCCTGAGAAACTGACCATGTGACCCCCATTCCTTCTGTCTCCCCTTCCCTGGGACCCCCATCCCAGGGCTGCCATTGCCCAGGAACTCCATGGCCTAGGACCCCATTCCCAAGGAACCCTTTCCCATTCATTCCATGCCCTGAAATCCCCATTACCCCAGGACCTTAACTCTCCCAGGTCTCCCGATTCTCCCTGCACCAATCTCTGGCACAAAAATCCCCTGATGAGGGATTTATTACTAATAAATTTATTACAATTAAAAATTTTTCTATATACCCTTTTAAACTTTTTAATCTACTTTACCTTTCTCCTAGTCTCATCTCAAAACAAAAATGAAATAAATACATTCTGATAAATGCACTAATAATTAACCAACACTAAACCTACCACATCAATTATTACATTACCTGAAATATCTCAAATTAGCAAACCAAAACCATGACACCAAATCCCTGAAGCCCACCTTCCCCTGGGACTCCCATCCCTGAGTCCCCCCAGCCCTGTGGACCCCCATTCCCATGGCACCCCAACCCCCATGACTCCCCCTCCTCACCACCCCAATTGCCCATGGACCCATTCCCTGGACCCCCATTCCCTGGACCCCCATTCCCCTGGACACCCATCCCTGGCTCCCCAAACCCCCTGAGCCCCCTTGGTCCTGGGAAGTCCGTGTCCCACCTATCCAGAGACAGCCTTGTCCCCAGCATGTCCCCACCCTGCCCACAGCCTGTCCCCAGCCTGTGGCCACCCTGCCCCCACTAGGTGCCACCTATACATGGGGATGAGACGTGACCTCGCTTCCTTCCCCTTCATCCGAAGAGCCGCCAGCCAGGGGAGCGGTGGCCACAGCAGCGAGTGACAACCAGTGCACATGGCTGGGGACACCGGGATGGCTGGGAAGGTGGCGCTGCTCCTGTGGGGTGAGTGCCCCGGGCACGGGCCGGACTGGTAGTACCCCGGAGATGGGCACTGGTGAGGCAGAGACTGGTGAGGAGGGAGCAGAGGGGAGCTGCAGGGCTCCCTGAGGTTCCCAATGGCAGCAGAGCCAGAGCATGAAGTGACCGGGGTCATGGGGTGGCCGTGGGGACAGGAGAGGGTGAACAGGGCTGGAGGGATAGGAATGTGGGGAGAGGCATCCTGGGGCTGGGGCAGCTGTGGGGACAGGGACACAGGGATGCAGGGATGCAGGGACAGGGAGAAGAAGACAAGCACAATGTGGATGGGCCATGGAGACAGAGGCCATGGGGCTGTCAGGGGAGACCTGTGCTAGCACAGTGTCCTCTTTGAGACATCTGTGCCACACCAATTCCCTCAGGCGGACAGGTAAAGGGCAGCTCCTATGAACCATTCCCCTGTGCACAACTGTCCCCATGGTGCCACACTCACTGAGCCCTGTCCCTTCTCCCTTCCAGCCCAGACCCTCGACCTCGCTGGTGAGTCCTCAGGGGATGCCATGGCCCAACCCCGCTGTCCCCAGCCCCACACTGGCCCTGGCAGACTGGTGTTCCCTGTCACCCACAGGTGCCCAGACCACCCAGCTCCTGGTGGAGCCCCCCTGGATGCCGGCGTGCTGTGGGACCTGGTGACACTGACCCGCTAGGGCTTGGGGACTGCCGGTGCCACCACCTGGTACAAGGATGGGCAGCGCTGGAGGCAGGAGAGACACAATCACCTCACTGTCACTGAGAAAGGCAACGTGTGAGAGACACGTGAGAGACCTGGCACTGGGCTCAGCCCTCCTGTGAGAGTCCTGGATGGTGAGGGGGGTTTGGGTGTCCCATCCTAGCACCAGCATTGACCCCAGGGCTCTGGGTGGGCTCTGCTCCATTGGTCACCTCCTGTGTGACCAGAGCCTGTCCCCTACTCTGGGGGCATCCCAGTGCTGGCAGACCCTGTTTGTGGATTTGGGGATCCCTGGCGTGCTGTGTGTGAGCCAATATGCAGTCGTGGTGGCATTGGGACCCGCCAGATCCCCGCAGTGTAACAGGACCCCAGTGTCCCGCAGCCCCATTGGTGCTGCAGGTGCCGGCACAGGCACTGCTGGAAGGGGACACGGTGACACTGCGCTGCCGGCACTGGCGGGACAACCCGGTCAGCTCAATGTCCTTCTACCACGAGGAGAAGAAACTGCAGGAGCTCCGTGATGGGACCGAGCTGTCCCTGTCCCCTCTGCAGCTGAAACACAGCAGCCACGACAGCTGCAGGGGCTGGGTGAAATCTACAGTATCACGGGGATGCGAGAAGTCAGCATCAGTGACAGTGACAGTGACAGTGCATGGTGAGCACTCCACAACTGCCACTCCAGCCCCCCCACAGCTGCCACTCTAACCCCCTCACAGTCCCTCCCTAGTGACTCGGGTTCACAAATCTCCCTCCCCTCTCCTTTCCAGAGCTTTTCACAGTGCCATTGCTGGAAGTTCACTCTGAGCCCACCAATGGGGCCCCCCTGACTCTCAGCTGCCTCAGCACCCCCAGCCCCGTGCGGCCCCAACCCCCTCTCCTGCACCTGTTCTACTGGGACGGGCAGGTGGTGGGGGGCCCGCAGGGATCCCTGCAGCTGCTGGTGCCCACCGTGGGGGTCTCCCACTCTGGGAATTACAGCTGCGAGGTGCGCTCCGATGCGGGGGGGGGACTGTGCGGAAGAGCAGCGCCCAGCTCTGCATCACGGTGCGCAGTGAGTGCGGGGATGGGCACAGGGAGCCCCCACGCCCTGCTTGGGTCCCCTGCCTGGGTACCTCCATTACTGCCCCATTCCCCCATCCCTCACTGGGTCCCTTCACCCATCTCTGAGTCAACCTCACCCCTCTCTGCTGTTTCCCTGCAGTCCCCAAGTCCCACCATACCCTCTCTGGGTCTCCATGACCGCAGTGGGGTCCTCCCATCTTCCTCTCCATGTGTCCCCTCATTAAACCCCCCATCCTTCCTTGGGGTACCTATCCAAGCCCCCCCCCCCCCCCCCCCCCAGCTCTGCACCTTCTCTCCTCTCCCTCACCGGGATCTCCCTGCCCCTCCCTGACCTCCCCCCACGTCCCTCAATGTCCCCTGGTGTCACCCCCTCCCGCAGGGGTTCTGCCCTAGGGGGTGTCAGCGCAGCCTTGTGCTGAGCTGCACGGTGGTCACAGGGAGAGGTCGTCTGTCCGTTTCCTGGTGCCTGGGAGGGCTCAAGGGCACCGCTTGGCACTGGACCTGCCTGGAGCTGTACCACACTGGGGACAATGGCAGGGGCCACTACCAGTGTGGAGACAGCATGGCTGAGAGTGTCCCCCTGAATGTCACTGTCCTTTGTGAGCAGTGTTATAAATTGAGCCGACAATATGCCAAGTAAAACCAACTGAGAATTTATTAATTACAGCGGGCAAAGCAATAAGCAAATCAGCACTGGGCGACAGGAGAGTCTCCGCTCTAACACTGTCACACTCTCCTGATTTTCCGTGGAGTTCTTGTACAGTCCTTCTTCCGGGTTGATGTGTAGTACTGTGTGTATTCTTCTTTTGTGTTTAGGTGGTCATAGTCCACCTCCCGGGGTCTGAAGATGAAGGTTGGTAATTTTCCTTTGTCTGATTCCTGGAATTTTTAGGCTCAATCTGCTGAGTTCCTGGAATCCTTGGTTTACTGAGCGGATAAGCTGATACTGTGTTATGAAACATAGCAAACCCCCCACTCATATTAACAGTTTACTAAACAGATAAACAAATGTTTGTGAAACCTATTGTCCTTTTGGTTTCACCTTCCTTATCCTTTAAAGTCTGGAAATTTACTTAAACAAACTAGAGGTGCAACAGTCTTACTGGAATAGCTTTGTCAGTTTTGATGAACAAACTTAAAGTTTTAACCCATTACAAGTGGGACCCTCAGACTGGGGGTGACCCCACCCACGGCACCCCCATCCACCTCACCAGGTGCCAGCCGTGTCTGTGTCCCCACAGTGCCTGTGACCAATGCCACCATCACCCTCAGTCCCCTGTCACACCTGGTGCGCTTAGGAGACACCATGACCCTGCGCTGCTCGGTTCAGGTGGGCTCAGCCCCTGCCACCTTCACCTGGCTGAACAATGGGCAGGAGGTGGCCCGGGGTAGCCTCCTGGAGCTCAGGGCTGTCGATGTGGGACATTCGGGCACCTACCAGTGCATGGTCACCAACCAGCTGGGACAGGGCGGGCACCAGTTACTCAGTTCAGAGCTGGCCTTGGAGGTGACAACACAGGAAAGGGCACAGGTAGGGTCACACAGGGTCACATGGGGGGTGCAGAACCCCCTGGGGTTCTGGGTGACCCCACTGTGTCCCTTTCTGTCCCCAACAGTGGCCGCAGGGGTCTACGGGTCGCTCCTGTTCCTGGTTCTGCTCCTGGCTGTCATCGGAGGCTGGCACTGGTGGCATCACCTGGGTGGGTGACAATGAAGGGGAATGGGAGTCCCAGGGATTGGGGTGAATACCCCACAGAGTTTGATGTCCAGAGGGTGGCACCAACAGCTCCTGACTTGGGTGAAGCTGAATCCCTAGTGATCTCACCTGGGGGTCCTGGGGGATTTGGGGAGGTCCTGCAGGGCAGTGCAGGGACACTGGGGGCTCTGTCAGGGGTTTGGAGGAGTTTGGGGGTCAGCGGATTCAGTGGGTGATTCAAGGCTCATTAGGGGCTTCAGGGATGCACGAGGCTCCTGGGGGCAGTCAGAGGTCTCAAGGGTGTTCAGTCCCTGAGGACTCCACACTCACCCCTCCCCCCTTTCCTTTGCAGCCCTCAGGAAACAGCAGGAAAGCTAAGGGGGGGGTCCAGGCCTGAACCCCCATTTTATGTTCATTTTGACCCCCCACACCGCCACAGACACCCCCTTATCCTTGCAGTGGCACCCCAGGGCCCTCCGCCCCTCCAGAGGCAGGGGAGGTGCTGCACAGCCAGGTCATGCGAAACAAGAAGGCAGGGGGTGAGTACGGGTGGGGGGAAAGGGACATGTCACCCTAGGGGTGTCACCTCCTATCCAGGTTCCCCCAGCTGGTGTCTCTTGCAGTGCCCCCCTGTGCCACAACCCCCAGGTGACCAATGCAGAGCTGCCAGGACCCCACAAGCAACAGCAGGACTCCAGTGACATCTACGAGAACATGCTGTGACACTGGGGGCACAGGGGGCCCTGGAGATCCCTGCCTGAGGGCACCTCCCACTGTGTGTCCGCCCCCCAGCTCCCATGGATGCCCACTGTACCATGGGGATGGCCACGAGTGTGGGGTCCCATGTGGGGCTGCCCATAGTGCTCCATTCCAGTGCTCCCAGTGCTCCCAGTACCCCCAGGAGCTCCTCATTCCCTCCCCCAGTACCAGGGGGCACAGCATCACTGTCCCTTTTATGGGACCCAAAACGCAGCTTTTTCGTTAAACCAGGAGAAATGGTTTTGTTTGTTCAGCTCTGCCCTGTTTGGCTCAGGAAGGAGTGACCCGGTCATGTTGTTGTGCAGATCTTTGTGGGATTTTTGGGGCTCTGTCTTGGTTTGAAAGACAGATGTCTATTAAGGAAGGAAGGAGCTTCTCTGGAAATTGAAAATATAAACCCCTTCCCCCTGAATTATTAAAATTTTGGAATTTAGGGGCTCTCAGGTAAAGATATGGGAGTAGGAATAACAGTAGGAAAATGTAAAAATAAAAATAAAAATTGTTATAGATGAATAATGAGATAATGGCTCTAACAATTAAGGAATGAATACTGTGTGAATATTAATAGAAGCTTTATTGATGTATAGTTATGTTATTGTAGTTTATCGTTTAGATGCCCTCTGTTCTCCCCACAGTCCCCTTTCCCCATCCTCTGTGTGGTCGCCACCGGACAGCCTGGGTTATTTAGCACAGGTGAAAGGAAGGCGTGTACGTGTGCCCCTCCTACAGGGCAGCTGAGAATGAAAAACCTTGTTGATGCTGGAGGGCACAGCATGACAACACCTGACCCACCAATCAAGTTGCAGGAAAGCAATCTCCACCAATAAACGGCACAGAAGAGTTGACTGACAGCCTTTGGGAGGGGCCAGGATTGGCTGATGCAACCCCCCCCCCCGAGGTATAAAAGGTGAAGCACCCATCTCAAAGATGGGCTGTGTGGTAAGCAGCCATGAGGGAGGCTCCCAGGCCTGTTTTTCCATAATGTTATGTTTGCCCAATTATCCCATCATCAAAAACCAAACAATATTAGAGGTAGCAGCAATTTTAATTGAAAAGTTAAGAAAATATATAAAATTGGATGCACTTGAAATACTAACAATATAATTGGACTAAAAATAAGGGATAATTTGGTTCCAATAATAGCACATAAGCAAAAGATAACCGTGAGGTATGGAGTGCAGGGCTCTTGGACCCTTGCCACCTCACGTACGAGTTTGCCAAGTGAAGATTCCCCCCTTATATGCCGTGTGTCAATGGCATCTCCTCCCATTTTCGATTCATCACACTTCTACCCCCGCCCTCATCACCACCTTTACTGTGCATACGCCACCACTCGTTTTGGTGGTCACAAAAGTCTTTGGGAGTCGTCACTGATGAAGGCCTCTCTTCATCATCTGTGTCCTTTAATTCACCTTTGGGTTACACATGTGCATCAAGCCAGTACAATGAAAGCCAAAACTAACACATTACTGCATTTAAGCATCAAAGTAATAAATCTCTTATCTCTTAGAGCTGGCATTTTCCTGGGACCCAACCAGATTGTCCTTTCTTTTTGTTAAATTTTAGTAACTGTTATCTCTTTCTTTTTCCTCCTGTTCTTCAACATCTGCAGGGAGGGGGCATGCAAGCCCTCCTATCTCTTTCTTTTTTGGCATTACAACTTTTAATGTTTTATTATTTGCAATTATTAATTGCTGTATCAATATTGATTACGGTTTCAATATTTCAGCACGAATCACACCTATTTACCACACGTGGAATCCTTTTGTTCTCATTCCTTTTAAGACTATAAAAAAAATATTGGTGCTGGGTGATTCAGAGTCAGCCTGTGTGTGTTAAGTGTAGTCTACAGGGGATAAAGAGAAGGAAAAGAGAAGTACTAATACATCCTGATAAGCTGGGAAATTTAGATAGCATGAAGAATAAATAACACAAGAAGTAAAGATGGTATTAAAAAGAGTCAACTAGAATGTAATTTAGCAGATGAGAAAGATTGGCAGGAATCCCGGAGGGTAATTTTTCAAGGAAATATAATCTGATTAAATACTCCTACCCAATAGTAGGCTTGGTATCAATTAGAAAGTGGTGAAATGTGACCCCCAATGGAACTTTATGATCCATTGTTACAGTTGATGTTATTTTTAAGACAAGAAGAAAAATGAGATCCTGTGATATATGCAGACATCTTTTTCAACCTGAAGAATAAACCTGAGTGTCAGAAAGAATGTGGCTTTGATTTGGCCCCACAGGACCTTTAGTCCTAGCTTTGGAAAGAGATAAGAGGCAGAAAAGAAAGAGATGTCATTCAGCATTCAGCATAGGGCAGATATGTTTGAAATTGGCTCAAATGCACCAGGAAGATTGTGTTCTAGGTGTCCAAGACTTACAGCCGAGTTAGCCCAGGCCAGCTCGGGTACACTCCCCCTCAGGCAACCACTCTGCCCCCTGAATGAAAGCCAAATGGCAGTGAGGATGAGATGAATAATCCAGGTGAGGAGACAATTTCAGAGATCCCCAGTGACAAGCAACACAAGAAATAAAACCAAGAAAGCTTTTCCTTTAGTCACCCCCTTAAGGCAAGTCTTGAGTCCCCCAGGAGAAGCCATGTGGGTGAACATCTGCTTTTCTAATAGCGACCTGAAGAGTTGGTGAAAAAAAGGTAAAATGGATAGAGAAAACCCAAGCAAAGTAGCAAAAAGATTGGAGTTCATAGTCAAGAGTCAAGAGCCAGAGTGAGGTGATACTGATTTCATGTTGACAGAGCTAACCAAACCAGCAAAGAGTTGGTGATCAAGGTAGCCAGAGCACGTGTGCAGGGACAAATGGCTAGTGATTACAAGGTACAGTGGACCAGCAGTGTCCTATTGTAAGCCCTTTGAGGCGCGCAAATGATGCAGGCAGCTGTTCAGTGTTAACCAGATACCAAGACATAATCACACTGGAATTAAAAAATGCCGTTCCAAAAGCAATAACGTGGTCAGTAATAGATAACGTTACACAGAGACAGCACGAGTCACCCACTGACTTTGTGGACAGGCTCTGAGCAGCTGCACATGAAGGCACAGCCCTGGATCCCTGGTGGGACATGGGAAAGCAGCAGTGAGATTCCCTAATGTCAGGGCAATCTAGCCCAAATGTCAGGCAGTAATTTCAGAAGCTGAAAGAGCCTGTAAAGAGACACTAAAAGGCATGGATGAGAAAAGCATGGAAAGTGTATGATAATCACGACAGAGAAAAAGAAAAACAGCTCCCTGCAGCGATGGTGGCAGCTCTGGATCAGCACCAGGGAGAGGACGGATGTAGGCGTGGTTGAAGCAGAGGCAGGGGCGAAAATAGCAGAGGCAGAGGAGGTTCAAAGCAGCCACAGACCAAGCTGGACGCAAATCAGTGTGCATCTTGTAAGAAATCAGGACACTGGAAATAGGGCCAGTGCCCAGAGTTAGCCGACAAAGTACACCAAACTCTTGCAGCCACTCTAGATGATAAGAAATGACCGAGACTGGCAATTCTTACCCTAGCAGGCCACTGTTTAAAATACAGCTAAAGAATGATGAAGAAGTTGAAATTTTAAGAAATAGTGGAGAGACATTTTCACTCTTGAATCAAGCACTGATACCCAAAAGTGAAAACTATCTTCAAGCAATAGGAGCAACTATAGGGCAGCCAGAAAATGCATTCTTCCTGAAACCACTTTGATGTAAAATCAAGAAGAAAATGGGAATACATCAGTTTCTTTCTTTACCAAACTCACCCAAATCTGTCCTATGCAGAGATTTGCTTGAAAATTTAGAAGCAACAGTTCCGTTTAGAAAAAGAAAACTTCAATGGAAGGTACCTGAAGACAAAGGAGCGGTTTTAGCAGTAGGACTGACAATTGACACCAGACCAACAAACAAGAAGAACTAGTTAGAGCAAGTATTGAATCAGGTGTACCCAAGAGTATGGGATAGTATCTGATAGCCCAGGAAAATCAAAACAAGCAGACCCTATGAAAATTGAGCTACAGACAAGAGTTGGGCCAGTAGTCAGAAAGCAATACCCTTGAAGATTAGAAGCTAGGAAAGGAATAGAGCCAACAATCAATAAAATCCTTGACATCAGGACTATTGGAAGAATGGCAGTCAAAATTTAATACTGCTAGATCAGCAATAAAGAAACCTAATGGAACTCAGAGACTAGTGCCAGATTTCCAGGCAATTAGTGGTTTATACCTTACTAGCTTACTAGCTAAACTTGGAGATGATTTTATTGTGCGCGGGGAATGTCCATGGGCAGGTGCTGTCGAGAGCCGTTCCCTCTTGGTCTGAGAGACCAGCACCCCCAGCCCCACCTTGCTCCCCGGCCCGGAGGTTGTAACGTGCGCTGGACCGGCAGCCGAAGGAGGGCTCTTGACACCGTGTCTGATGCAACAGGGTTTACTGAAGGTAGGTCAGAGGGTGCAGCTTGGGTGAGGGAGAGAAGAGGGACAGGAAGAGGCAGGAGCACAAGCACTGTAACATGACACATAAGGCACCTGCAAGCTGCTGGGGAAGCCTCAAGTCTGCTTAGTGAGCCACGTGTGCCCTCAGCATTGGGACAGCCACCTTTCCCTCAGTGAGCCTCACATGCCAGGGTCAGCAAATCAAGAGGCACCAGGCATGCTGTAGGTGACTCAGAGCGAGTGCAGTGGGTCACGGTGGCCAGGGACCAGAAGCAGGCAGAAAGGCAACGGGGCTGGGGAAAAGGCTCTGCTCTGCTTACAGCGTGGGCTGAGGGCTGGGAGAGCTCCATTTCCCCCTTGAGATGTTGGAGACGGGGCCTTTCACCCTCCTGATAGGGCTGCCCCTGGCTGCAGGCAGCCAGAGGAGTATGATGACACAAGGCCGAGAGCAGCAAAGCAAAGAGCCAGCCGTGCACAGCACAGGGAGGTGGCCCAGTGCAAAGGCAGCGTGGCACCCTGAAGGTGCCCGCTGCATTCTCATGTGTCCCTGGCCTGGGAAGGACAGGACGGTCCGTGGTCCGAGAGGGCCTTTCTGTGGCCCCTGTGGGCTCAAAGCTGCTGCTCTTCTGGCTCCATGGGGCCTAAAGCCACAGAGCTCGGCCTCCCCCACAGCAAGAGGAACAAGACGTGGATATCAGGCAGTGGAGCTCAATGCCTAAGGCTGAGGGGCGGGGGGCTCCAGTCTGGAGCACTGGGAGGGCACCCCCCCAGCCCCACAACAGCTGGCCTCACAGCCCTGAAAGGCCAGGACCAGGGTTCCACGCCTGATTCCAGGGCGTCCCTCCAACCGGCCAGCGACCTGGAAGCGCCAGAGCAGCCGGCTGTCGGGATCGAGGCGGCTGCCAGGGGGCTCCTTATGGCCTCTGCCAGCCAATTGCTCAGGGCTTAGCAGTGCCTCAGCCCCTCAGGGTCTCCCCCAGCCTGGCCAAGCTTGCCGGCAGCAGCGCCGCAGCCCCACAGCAGCTCCAGAGGAACCCCATCCAGAGGCACCTGGGAGCCCTCAGCACTGCAGCCAGCAGCAGACGGGCAGGAGGACACGGATGGCCCTTCCTGTCCGGCACAGGGCTTGTGGCCATCTCCAGGCACCGCTCTGGCAGGGATCCCCGCACCTCCGGCCCTTGCCCAGCCGCTCTGTGGGCAGCACAAAGGCTTCAGGAGAACCAACAAAGGCCAAAAGGCTTCTGGTCATTTTCCCTGCAACACTGCACACCTGGGCAGCAGTCTGAGTACAAGCAACCTTTTCCCCCTCTTCTCATATGCCCTACAGACCTTGCGCAGGAAAAGAAAGATCCTGGGACTCTGTGTATTGTAAGATATTTTATATTTACACAATCAAAACCAACAGAAATACAAACACAAAAATCTAGAAGAAGGCAAAAGAAAATTCCTGCTGGCTCAAATGGCCCAAGCAGACTGCGTGTTGCAGATCACCTCTCCGGGGAGCTGCAGCAGAATAGTAAGGCAGTGCAGCAAAGACGAGGCCGTTTCCTCCACGCACTGCGGAATCGATCTCGCAGCTTCTGCCATGGGGAGTAGGGAGCTCTCTCAAGAGCCCGGAGAACTAAACAAAATTCTACTGCAGCATCTCTGATTGCAGGACTGCTGTCATATGCCATTCCTTCAAGGGCTGGAAGAAAGAGGAACAGAGGCAAGGTCACATCCCGCATATGCAGGGAGCCGAGGAGAGCCCCCTGCCAGGGCCATCCCGGTCGTCTCTGGCCATGGCCCGCAGGGAGCAGGGAGCGAGGGGATCAGCCCGAAGTTGCTGGCCACGAATGACACACGTAGCCCTGATATCTCTGTGTGCTCTGCCCACGGGTGCAGATCCCTCCGCAGCTGGGGCAGGGCTTGCAGCTGCCCCCTCCAGCCCCCGCGGTCAGCCCGCTGCCCTCACTCACTCACCAGTGCAGATCAGCCGCAGCTCTTGCTGCTGCCCCCTCAGGTGCCGCCCGGCCATGCCTGTGAACACAGAGCCTGTCACGGCCCCAGCGGCACAGCTCCCTGCCAGCGGCGCTGCCGGCCAGGCAGAGCTCAGCCCGGGCCCTCGCCGCACGCTGCCGCCCCAGGGCACGGCTGCCACAGGGCGGCAGCAACGCCCAGGCCAGGCGGGGCTCCAGGGCCGGGCCGGCGCTGCCGGGGCAGCAGGCGGGGCCGGGGCCGGGGTCGAGCTGCCGAGCAGGCGGGCCGGGGAGGAGCCCGGGCTCGGGACTCACCCATGAACCTGACGGCCGCCTCTCGCAGGGACTCCTGTGGGCTCTGCAGGTAGTGCAGTGCCCGGCGCAGGTGCTCGGCCGCTCGGCTCCTGTCCTCTGCCAGCTGCAGAGAGCGGCAGGAGGGAAGGGTTGGCGCGGGCTCAGCTCCTGGGCCGGGCGCCGCCTGCGCCCATCGCCGGCCTCGCCTGCCCGCACAGCCCTGAGGCGCGGCCAGCAGCCGCTGGCCAAGGGCTCCCGAGAGGAGGGGCAGAGGGCCGGCTGCTGCCCGGGGAGCCGTGGTGCCGCCCCGCAGCCCCGCCGGGCCG
The DNA here is from genome assembly GCF_047830755.1 of Zonotrichia albicollis. Classification (NCBI taxonomy): domain Eukaryota; kingdom Metazoa; phylum Chordata; class Aves; order Passeriformes; family Passerellidae; genus Zonotrichia; species Zonotrichia albicollis. Next base: position 1,865,389 of record NC_133844.1, on the reverse strand, counting down.
GGGCTCCATGGGCACCCGACTCAGGCCCACGGGAGCCTGGAGAAGAGTCCGCCCTGCCTCTGGCTGCAGCAGCGAGCACAGCTGTTAGCCCCGCACACTGAGCACCGCCCTCAGGGACCTTCGCCATGCTGAGGCTGGGGGATCTCTGCTGTACTTACCAGGCACTCCCCAAAGCTCTGATCCACGTGTAGCATTTGTTCTATATCCCTCCTCTTCAGGAATCTGGCTGAGGAATGCAGCGTTTCCCGGGAGGCCTGGAGAGGGACAGACGTGCACAGATGGCCCCACAGTCCAGGGCACGGGAGCATGCCAGTGGCACAGGCTGGAGGAGGCTGCAGCCCCCAAGGTGCCAGGGCAGGCGGCAGCCCAAGCCCCTGCCAGGGGCACATCAGCTGGCCACAAGTGCTCACCTCAGCAACAGTCTGATTCTCGTCATGGCAGTGGAAGTAGAGAGGGAGCAGGCTCTGGCGCACGTGGGACTTGAGGGCCTTTCTTGCCTCTTCTATTAATAAGTCCAGCATCTCTTGAAAGAGAGCCATGGAGCTCAGCTGCACCTGGATATCATCCTGGATGAAAGGAAAGGGCAAAAGACCTGAGCATCGGCTGCTTCAGGCCCCCCAGGGCACAGGCGTGCATCTGCACAGGGCACCAAGGGTCCGGGCAGCAGCCAGTGGCTGTGGCTGTGGGCACAGAGCCTTACGCTGTCAAAGAGTGGCAGGAGCGCCTCAGCCAGCTGCAGGGCGATGGAGGTGGCTATTGGAGCACCATTATCCAGGAGCAAATATCTGAGTAGAAGAATGCTCATCCTGATCATGTCGCTGTCATTTTCCTCCAGGAGCTCCATTAGACTTTCAGTCAGGCTCCGCATTTTTTCAGCCTGTGCGGAACACAACTTTGTGAAAGGCCGCCCTGCTGCCGCAGGGCCCAGAGGCCAAAGGCCTGTCCCGAAGCACTGGGGCAGCTGAAGTGGGAAGCAGGAGAGCTGGGAGCAGCTGCCCCAGCGGCCGAAGCCCAGGCAAGGCCAAGCGACTGCGTTGCCCAGCCCCACGCTGCTGCCTGCATGTCTTCAGCCACTGCCCGCTTCTCACCATCAAGGGATTCTTGCCCAGCACTACGAGGCCTCGGAGTGCCAAGTAACGCCTGGCCATGTGCTCGCTCTGCAGGTTCTGTGCCAGGATCTCCAGAACACTGTCACTGCATTCCCTCAAGTCCAGGCACTCGAGGACCTGAAAGGCACGGGGCAGTGACAGGGGAGCCGGCCAGCCGGCAGGAGCCCAGAAGCGCACAGGGCCGGGCCCAGGCAGCAGCACAGGGCACGGGCACCGTCCTGGCAGCTGTGGCTGCGAGAGGCCAGAGGGCTGGGAGGCCGCTCAGCCAGGCAGCGCTGGCCTTGAGGCTCACCTCCACAAGGAATGCCAGGGCAGGGAAATCCCAGTATGGCATCTCTTTGCCGAGCAGGGCGAGCAGGTAGAATGCAACCGCGGAACAGAAGTGGATGGCTAAGCGGCGAATTTCTCTGAAGAGGGGAAAAAGGAAACAAGACCCTGATGCAGTGGGGCAAACCTCTCCCAGGCGGGACTCACCCAGTTCTCATCTTTCCCCAGCACCCTTCCAGCAAGGGGACGTGGGCCATTTGGGAGTTGGTTGCTCATGGGCACCCTCCTGTGCCAGCCTTTTGCAGTCTGCTTGGCCATCCCTCAGTGACAAGGCCCTCTGAGCCATGGCCACCACGGACACTTTGCGGGGCACCTGGGCACAGAGCAGCATTGTCAGAGGCAGTGGGGAGAAGGGGGTCTCACCTGGCAAGCAGAGCCACGGCAAAGTGGTGAGTGTCAAGAGAGAGCAGCGTGTCCCAGGCACACCTGCGCTCCATTGCCACCACCACATCCTCGCAGCGGAGAAGGCAGAGCAGGGACTTCAGGGTGCGCACAGCAAACCTGTGTGCACAGCAAAGCCCAGGTCACACTGGCAGCACTGGCTCCTTGGCAGGCCACGTGGCAGGGACAGGAGGAGTGGGATGGAGCACCTGTTGGGGCTGGTGGCAAGGCCGTGCTCTTCCTGGCATCCCTTCCAGAAGGTGTCGACCTCCTCTGGCATATCCAGAGTGCTGAAGAACACTTGGAATAGCAGATGCACAAGTAGGCGGGGGAAATACACCTTCAAGATCCGTGGGAGACAGGGCACCTGGAGGATCTTCCACATCACCACCGTTGCCTGCAAAGGACAAAGCCCCATGAGACAGCGCTCAGTGCCGAGACGTGTGTGTGTGGCAGGGCGCGAGCGTGGCAGGGAGAGGCCAGGAGAGACCATGGCAGGGGGAGCACGGGGCCTGGTGGGCCTGAAGCTGCCCCTGGGCCAGGTTTCAGGGCAGCGCCTGAGGCAGGGAGATGCAGTGGGGGAAGGAGGATGGAGAGCTGCTGGAGAGGCAGCCTTGGGGCCTGCAAAGGCCAGTTGCAGAAACTCACAGCCAGGGCAAAGACAGCCGTTTCGTCCCCGTTGGAGGTGCAGGTGCTGTACTCTGGCCAGCTCCCCAGCACATCCAGGAGGATCAGCTGCGCCAGCTCCGCAGTCCTGGCTGAGCCCATGATGGTCTTCCACATGGCCATGGCAGCTCTGTGGGGTTAGAGCTGTGTCTCAGGGGGGTCTCAGACACAGCAGCGGGGGCAGCTGAGCCGGCTGCCATTTCTGCCTCTGCCCACTGCCCCCCTGCCAGCAGCAGCCAGACAGCCCAGCCCTGTGGGGACAGAGCCCTGGGAGGTGGCAAGGGAGCATGGCAGCAGGCTCAGGGGCTGACATGGCAGGGCTGGGAAAGGGAGCATCCTGAGGGCCCTGGAACTCTCTGTCGCTCCGACACCTGGGGCAGGCTGTGCAGGGTGATGGGCTGGGGAGGCCTGAGACCTGTGGGCAGGTGGGCCCCATACCTGTCACAGGACGGGGCCACACGCAGGAGCGTCACGACTGCGTCATTTGGCTGTGCTTGGGTGAGATCCAGCAGGGTCTTGTCCAGCCTGTGCTCAGCAGAACCATTGGCCATGAGCCACTGGTGGATGTAGCTCACCATGGCAGGCACCTGGAGAAGGCACGGGGAGACTTGGAATGCTGCCAGAGGGAGCAATGTTCCCAGCTTCCCCAGAGGAGTGCTTCCCTTCCCACCCCACTGCCATGTGGCGTGAAAGGCTCACAGCAAGCAGCATGTGTCGATTGGGAGGCCAAGCAATTGCTGGGAGGATCAAAGCCTGGCCACAGGCTGCTTACTTGCTTTGGAGTGTAAAAATCGTCCTCTACAAGCATACACAGCAGGGCAGCACCGGTCTTGCTTAGGAGGATGGGCGAGTATGGTCTGACGCCCATGCCCGTGGCGATGGTCTCTTCCTCCTCAATTCTCTTGAGGAAGTTGCAAACAAACTGTAGGAGAAGGGCAAAGAGCCGGGGATGTTGCATGCAGTGCTGCACACACGGTGCTGTGCTGAGCAGGGACAGCAGGCCCAGCCCAGGTGGGGGTGGCTGCAGGTACCTGCGCTGTCCTGCGGAAGCGGCCACGGCTGGACTCCTGCTCTTGTGTGCGCTCCAGGGCTGCATCTGGCAAAGAGCGAGCGCAGCCAGAGATGAGGGGCTGCAGGAAAGGCCGGACAACACGGCCCAGCCCTGCCATGCCCAGGCAGAGAGAGTCCCGGGATGCCCCAGGGGATGGAGCACGGCCACTGCGGGGTTTCTGCCCGGCCCCTCTTCCGTCCTGTCCGTGGGCATGTCCCCAGGGATAGCATGGCACGGCATGGCACGGCATGGGGTTCAAGCTGGCAGCAGGCACCAGTCCTGTGGCCCAGCTCTGCCACTCACCCTCCTGCGGTGGCTGAAACGGCACCACCTCTTCAGTCTGCTGTGCCGGGGCAGCTGCAGGGCCTTCTTCCTCCTCCTCCACCCAGGCCAGCTCGGGCACTGCCAGGTGTCTCTGCTCCATGTCTCTGCCTGGATTTGTGGCTATTTGCAGGAGAGTTGCCTTGGAAAAGCTCCAAGTCACCAAGTCCTGCAGTGGTGCCTGGAAGGCACCTTCAAGTAAGAAGCCTCAGGAAGGCTACAGGACAGCAAGTCCTGCCCTCGGTCTCAAGGGCCCCTGCCACAAGGACAGGGGACTCCTGACAAGGACTATGATATGGCCTCAAGGGCACCTGCAGAAGAGAAGCCCCAGGGAGACCACGGGTCAGCAAGTCCTGTGGTCTGGCCTGGAGCTCAGCTGCAGGAACAAGGCTTCAGAAAAGCTCCGGGTGGGACGCGAACGAGCGCGCTGTGCGGGGACTCCTCACGACACCGCTCGGTCCCGTCCTGTCCCGTCGCGTGCTCTGAGCACTGTGGTGTGCTCTTGTCACCTCCAGCCCCTATGTCACCCCGTGTCACAAAGGGCCCTTGGACACCCGCTCCATGTCACAGTGACTGTGCGGCACCGTGTCACCAAGGGCCCTTGCACACACTGCCGCCTGCCCTGGGGCCACGCCCAGCCCACCCAAAGGGGCCCAGTTTGGAAGGAATGGCTGGCCCCAGGAGCCTAAGCAAGGCCGACAGGGTCTTTAAGAAGGGCTCAGAGCATCAGCAAACGCTGCCATGCTCAGTGGGCTCAGGGCAGCAGAAGGAGCCCCCAGGGCTGCCGACGCAGCCGTTCTGGGAAGGGCACGGGGCCTTGCAGGGAAGCTGGCACGGCCTCCTTGGGACACGTCCCGGCTGGTGGCCGTCCTAAAGCTGCCGGTGTGACACGCACAAGGAACGTGTGGGCCCGGGCACCAATGCTGCTCTGAGGCCTGGGGCCTGGGCAGCGCTGCCATCAGCAGGTGTGGCAGAGTCCCCGGCCAAGCAGACCTGCCAGCCCCCGAGCCCTGGCAGCACTGGTGCCCGTCTCCTGCCCCAGAGACCTGTGGCCCCTGGGGGCTTTCTGTGCCAGAAGGAGCCAAAGGCCACGTGCCTTGTGGGCTGTGCCTCTTTCCTGCAGGGGCTGATGGCAGGAGCACCTGGAGCAACTGCTGGCACACTTGATCTCTGTCAGATGATGTTGCTCCTTCCTGAAATGAATTTTTCTCATGGAAGGCATTGGCAGTAGCACCAGAGCACCATCCATTGCTGAGTTTCCCAGGGCAATTAGATTGCAAAGTTAACAGCCTGAAATTTCCTTGTGCTTTTCTCACTCTCCTTCCCACATTCTGGAAAAAACGGAATCTGCCCAGCCTCTGCATTTCTCAGCTTCAGTTGCTGCATGTCTTGCTCTGGCAGCTCATGTCCAAACAAAAGTGTGTCCATGCTGAGCACAGCAATGAGCGGCCACAAAGTGGCAAGTTCCCCAGTGAACATCAAGGCAGAGACGTGGAAGTGCGGAGGATAAGGACAACTCTGGGAGGAGAAGCTCTTCTGTGTCTCTGATGATGGTGCCCACACCCTGAAGCAGCAGCCAAGAGAAGCGCTGGAAGCAGACGGGCGCACTTTTGGGCAGTACAATATCAAAAGATATGAAACCATTAGCCAGAATGCAAAGGAGGACTGCAAGGATGGAGTGTGGCCTGGAGGGGAAGCCCTGGATGCGGCTGAAGGCACTTTGTTCAGCCTGGAGGAGAGTAAAGGGCGTCATTGTGGTCTTCAACATCCTCCTGAGAGGAATCAGAGGGGCTGCTGCAGCTCTCGTCACTGCTGGGACCAGTGATAGGACCGGAGAAAAGGGCAGGGAGCTGGGACAGGGCAAGTTTCATTTCCGTATCAGATCAAGGTTTTTCACCCAGAGCACGGTCGGGCACCGGGACGGGTTCCCCATGGACGCAGCCCAGCGGAGCCCGGGCTGGCTCTTGGGAAAACTGCGGCGCTGCGCCGGGAGCGGGGAACGGCCAAGGCTTGGGTCCTGCCCGCGGCTGACCCTGGTGAGCCACCGCTCCGTGGTTCAGGATCCACTAACTGCAGCACGGAGCAGGCCAAAGAGAAGGAGGAGGCTCCTCGATTGTGAGGTTCCACAGGCCAAGGCTTATTCCAAGGGAAGGATTCGGCAGCAAAGAGCCGCCAGCACTTCTGTGCACGGGATTTTATCGGGGTACAACTCAGGGGGTGGATACAAACGATTGAGTAATAAGGAATCCGCAGGGGAGGAGCGAGGGGATTCCATCAGGTTCTTGGGCCTAATTAGGACAGATGGGAGGAGAGGGTAGGTCACATGGGCCAGTGGGGCTTCCAGCAATAGAGGAATTCCAAAGGGGTGGTGCAGTCAGGGATTGGTCCAAGGCAAAAGTGACAGGGAAGGTTCAGGAATAAAGAGCTGGATTATCTTGAGAGGCAGGGAAGGAGCTGGAACAAAGAGTGGAGAATGGCATGAGGGACAGCTTTGAGGGAGGGCAGAACCTAGGGGTACCTGAAAACAAACCATTCTACGATAACAGATAAATAAACACAAACTGGAACACCCCAGGGAAATGGTCACAGCACCAAGCCCGTCTGAGTTTGAGAAGTGTTCGAAAAACACTGAGCAGTGACGCAAGCTTTTAGACACTACATCAAAAGTAGAAAGTGTACGAAAGTCAAGAGAGGGAAAAAGAGCTCCCTGCAGCCATGGTGGCAGCTCTGGATCAGCACCAGGGAGAGGACGGATGTAGGCGTGGTTGAAGCAGAGGCAGGGGCGAAAATAGCAGAGGCAGAGGAGGTTCAAAGCAGCCACAGACCAAGCTGGATGCAAATCAGTGTGCATCTTGTAAGAAATCAGGACACTGGAAATAGGGCCAGTGCCCAGAGTCAGCAGACAAATTATAAATGAGCCTTGCTTGCTCCTTTCCTATGCAAGTTGTTACTGCTCCAGAGCTCAGTCCCCAAGGGGCTGGGTGCTAGAAGCCAGCTCGCTCTCAGACCAAGGCCACGGGTCAGCCCCTAGCAAGCAGGAGATATTCAGCTCTTATAGTGATTAGGCAGCTCTTGTGATTTCAGCTTTGCTTGCTAGGTAGCTTTTCCCTTGGCCTAAGGCTCTAGCAGACAGTAGAGAGAGGAGAAGCAGAAGACGCTGGCTGTTCCACGAGTATGGCCTTATTGGAGGGTCCATGAATGGTCTCAGCTCTTCTTCTTTTGAGTTAGTAGGGGTACAGTATGTTACTTTTATACCTTGGCCTGGATCCAATCCTGACCAATGGCAAAGGTGTTAGAGTGACCATAAGTGACCAATAGTAGGGTTAACAACATATTGCCTTACATGGCTATAGGGATAAGGTACAAGGCGGATGTCCCTGGGGACAGGAAGCTTCTTTGCCGTTATGTCAGCATTCTATTCTCCAATGGGCCCTGGCTAAACCTGAGGAGTTTACTACATGGAAGTGTTCAGCAGAAAGTCAGACTTAAAGAGCCAGCACTAGAACGTGATTTATTTGTGGTGAATAGGAAATTTATTCTGCAATTACAAAAATTAACTGGCCAAGATATCACAAGTCCCTTATCACAGGAATCACACATGGAAATTACAGGATGTGTCTTTTTTGGGAATTGCAACAATACACAAGAGGTATATAATAAATAAGAGCATGTACAAACAGGTTGCCAATAAAACTGAATTCTCTAGTTCTGGTTTGAAGAGTATTCTCACTCCTCATTCACATCACAAAGTTTTATTCCTACAAAAAGGCACAGTAAAATGGCTATAGCAGCCAGTCTCGGGCCAGATTTGACTGCTTCAAGCTTTAGAAGCCTCTTGGGAAGCCGGGACACTTGCTCAGTTTGTAAACGCACTCCAAACTCTGCGTTTCTATTTGGGTACTGTTGTACTCAGTCCAGCTGGATAAAAGCTAAGCAGAGAAATGCCTTCTGAACATAGCAAAGCCATAGCCTCAGGCTCCCTGGACCTGTAGGGAGCACGACCTCACTCCCTAGCTGAACAAGCTATTTTTAGATTACAAAAAATGGATATCAACAGACCTGCTGTAATCAAACACTGGTGAAAAACAGCACCTGTCTTCAGCAAAGAGATGGCTCGTGATGGCTCCCACAAATGTTCCTAAAATGCTGTGCTGCCCTAATCAGTTTTCCAAAGGTTCTTCATGCATCAAGGTCTTGGGATGTGCACATGTCAGAGTGACATCAGGTGAAGAAGGAGAAGAAAACACTGTTACATAACAGAGAGCTGGCTTTTGAATCTGGACACAACTGGTCTCTCGTTTGGCATCTTTCTATTGTCACCATCTTTCACACCCACCAGCTTAGACTCCAAGGTCTGGAAGCACACGGTGCCAGCACGACACACAGCACAGTGCAACACTCAACACAGTGGCGGTGTGGCACACGCCATCAGTGTGACACTGTGCGGCACTAGTGTCACACGGAAAACACTGCCAGTGTGACAGAGCTGGGACACAGAGCGGGGTGGGGGTCTCTGTGTGCAGCTGACACATCCCAGCTGAGGTGCGGAAAACCACAGTTGTCTGCGCAAACAAGTCAGTTCTTTATCCTGCATGCACAGAGACCTTGGACACGAACAGTTGGCAGAAAGGCAGGGGCATTGCTTTGTCCCCAAAATGGTGTGGGCATGGTGCAGATGTGTAGGACGGCCTGCCTGGAATGCTGAGCTTGGGCACAGAAAGTCAAAGCTCGATAAGCACAGCTCTGTCAAAAAATGCCATGAAAGGGCAGAACGAGTGGGGTGATATTAAAAACCATGTTCAATTTGGCTGCACCAACTCCCTCCATCCAGCTCGGTCTGTGCAACACAAACCGCCTCTCCTGGGAGGTGGCACCACCCTGAGGAAAACTGGCCATTGAGCGGGGCTGGGACTATCAGCCCTAAGGGAAACCAGCCATGGAGCAGGTATGGGGCCGTGACACCTCAGGGACACCGGCCATGGAGTGGGACTGGGGTTGTGACACCTCAGGGAAACCGGCCATGGAGCGGGACTGGGGCCGTGACACCTCATGGAAAGCAGCCATGGAGCGGGACTGGGGCCGTGACACCTCAGGGAAACCGGCCATGGAGCGGGGCTGGGGCTGTGACACCTCCGGGAACTCACCATGGCAGCCACCTCCCGAGGTTTTGAAGTACTTGTTTCTTGGTTTAATGCCCTTCCAAGATCAATCTAGCATCTTTGCATATGAGCAGAACATACAAGGGTATTTAAATTTGAGTCTGATCCAATCATCAAAGACAATGGATGTTTCCTCTAAACTTACCTTTTCATAATTGTCAAACAATATGGAACTTTTCTTATGTCTGACTTGAAATATCCAGAATGCAAAATTCATTCTCAAGACAGGAAAAAAGAAATCAATGAAAATAGGATATAGGCAATCTTCAAAAGGCACAGAGAAGAAAAAAAAATTAGAAAAAACTTCGAAAAATTCGGTTTTCTTCTTCATCTTCTCAGTATTTCTTCTTTAACATTTCTTGTCTAATTGTCCCTCGCAAAACAAGGCATGTTACAGCTTTATTGTCTCAGTGCTGCACTTCCCCAATCGCTGACTTGCCATTTAGGCTTTGCTTTATTAGAAATATACAAGGGACTCTCTATGGAAGAGAGTTGCACAAGCCTCTGGATTCCTGACCGTTCACCTCAGCCAATGCTCACAGTATTCTCCTAACACACGAGAGCTTCCTGTCTTTCAGAGAGAGAAAGATTCAGCTGAAGTCAAGCAAACAGGGCAGGGCAGATGGAAACCTTCCCTTGAGATGCTTTTGGGAAGGCCTGCAAGGACCCTGCCTTCCCTTGGAACAGAGGTGGTCACCATGCATGGTGTTGCCTGACTTGCCCTAGGTGCCCCTCGATTGAAGAAGGACTTTTGCCCACTTCATCACTTGTCTGTCCCTCCAGTTCCAAGGCCTCAAACCTGCTCTGTAATGCACTAAACCTGTTAGTCAGCTGTGAGTTTTCAGAATAAGGCACTGACCGTGGCTCTAACTAGTTTTTTTAGTCAGGTTTACAATATATTTTGAGAAGAAGAAGGAGCAGAGAAGGTGTGAAAAATGCATATTATATGATTGGCTTTTTGCAAATATTAAAATTAATACTATATGTTATGTTGGAAAGTTATGTTGTATTAATCCTTTTTTGTAGCGCTATCCTAAGCTTTTAAAGTAGTGTGGTGAATATAGTTTTAGGCTACAGAAACTCTGTGCTGTAAGATACTTTTTCAAAATAGCTTAAGGAGAGATAACAGTAACAAGACACAAAAACTCCGAGAAAAGAAATATTGCCTCCTTATCGAGAAGAACCAGACTTTGAGGGACCAAGACAATTGATTTACAAGATGAAGGAGGGGTTGACAAGAACAAGAAAACACCCATTGTTGGAAAAGAATTTTGGCATTGTGATAAATAGGTATGATTTGTGCTGATAAAAAATTGAAACAGTAATCAATATTGATACATTAATTAATATTTGAGAATAATAAAACAGTTAATAGTTAAAAGGTGTAATGCCAAAGAAGAAATGGAAAGGAGGGGCTCCACCCACCCACCCTTCCCGGCAGATGTTCTCAAGGACCACAGGGAAGAAGCTGAAGATACAGTTGCTAAAAATGACCAAGAACCTGGTTGGGTCCAAGAAAATGCTAATTATAAGGGACTTATTGCTTTGATATGTAGATGCAGTGATACGTTAGTCTTGGCTTATATTATACCGGCTTGGTGCGCATGTGTAACCCAAAGGTGAATTAAAGGACAACAAAGAAGACTACAGGGCCTTCATCAGTGACGACCCCCAAAGACTTGTGCGACCACCAAACCGAGTGGTGGCGCATGCGTGGTAAAGGTGGTAATGAAGGTGGAGACAGAGAAATGACGAACCGAAAATAGGAGGAGATGGCATTGACACATGGCATATAAGGGGTGACTTTTACTTGGCAAGCTTGTACGTGAAGTGGCAAGGGTCAAGAACCCTGCCCTCCGTACCCCGCAGTTGTTTTTGCTTATGCGCTATTATTTGAACCAAATTATCCCTTATTTATATATTTTCTAAACTATTCAATTAAAATTGTTGCTACCTTAAATATTGTTTGGGTTTTTTTTGATGGGATAATTGGGCAAGGATAATAATTTTGGTGCCGATACCCGGGAACTCTTTTAACTCCGGGGAGGTGGATAGCTTCTGGGAAGGAACTCCCCACCAGACTTTTAAGTGGTCCCAAGGCTAGACCACTCTCCCTCAGGAAAAGAGAGTTCTTTTTACAATAACACATAAGCAAATTAGTTATCGGAAGTGCGCAGGAGAGGCTCCCATCAGAGTGCTGGCTTGTAGGAGAGAGAGTACCCATAGAAAACTGCTTTGTGCACGAAGACCCTCGTGAGAAAAGGAGGCTGTAAGTATCACGGGGTTTTGGGTCGGGGGGCGGCTGTATGTGTGTGTGAGTGTGTGTGGAGTGTCTGAGACGGGGGCTGGGCAGTCCTGGACCCCCGAAGTGATTGGGACCTCCCAGTACCACGTTTTCGCATTCTCCACAAGGAGACCGGCCAGAAAAGGAGGGAAGCCAAAGAAAAGTGAATGAGTGGGGACCCCGGGAGGGTTTGACCCAGGGGGAAGGAGGGGGTCCCTGGTCCAGGCACCTGTGGGAAGGTCCTTGGGCAGGAGGGATTGACTCAGTAGGGAGACTGAGAAAAAGAGTGAATGAATAGGTTCAATTTCCTTGGAGGGATTGGTAGCAGACAATTTAGTATGTGATTAAATGGTGAGAGGACGTGGCTAATAGATTAAGAGGGAGAGAGAGGAGTGGAACAAGTAGATTGCAGAGGGAGACATAGGAGTGGAACAGGTAGATTGAAAAGGCAGTGTCACAGAGTAATGAGTGAGGAGTTGAGCCACGGGGTGAGTGTGGGAAACTAAGACTCTCCCGCTACTGGGGATTTCTTAGTTTGTTGCTGCCAGAATTGGGTCAGGGAAAGAGTAAGTTCCTTGACCCTGGGGCTGCGGATTGTGTGAAAAATTGACAGTGGTTTGAGGTATCTAGGAACCGTGAGGGGGGTTCTCAGGGCGGGAGCATTCCTCAGGACAGCCCACTGGGGATGATAATGCGGTTTTGGGATGAATGGGAATCCCGAAGGGAAGAAAATCTAGAAATTCAGAGGGCAGTGCCTAAAGGACATAATATAGGAAAAGTTTTGAGTGAGCATCAGAAAAAATATGAGTCACCGGCAGAATGGTTAAAAAGATTAAAAAGGGACTTGAAATTATATTCAGGTATAGATATTAATACTGCAGTAGGGCAGGTTCTGTTAAAAATTCAGTTTGTGAAAGGATTTTGCAGTGACATTAGGAAAAAGCTGGAAAAATTAGAAGATTGGAAAGACAGGGGACTGCAAGAGTTACTGAGAGAAGCACAAAGGGTGCTTGTAAAGAGAAATAAGAAAAAGCAGAAAGCAGATGCCAGAATTTTAGTGGCAGCAGTTCAAGAAATGCAGGCAGCTTTGAATGCAGAAAAATCTGCAGAGAAAAACAAGCAGTGGATGTCAGGATCTATTTTTAGGAACACAAGACCTGGGCATTTTTCCCGCTACAAGAAAAGACACTTAAAAAATTTTTGCCCCACTTTGAAGGGTGCGGGACCCACCTGTTTTTATTGTCATAAAAAGGGGCAACTGCAAAAATTGCAGAAAGAAACAGCAAGATGAGAAAACTTCTCAGGAGAATCAGAGAGGGCAAGAGCTTTGTTTAACGAAGAGGACCAAATTACACCCAGAAGAGGCCTTGATAATAAAGCTAAGAGTAGGTCCTCAGAGTGAAGAAGTCATATTTTTAGTCAATACAGGAGTTTCTCAGTCGACAGTGACAAAATTACCCCAGGGATATGAGATAAGTAGTAAGCAAGTTTCAGTAATCGGAATTACAGGAGAGGCTTTCCCTGTTCCTGTAATAAAAGGAGTGCAAATTGAAACAGATGACAAATTTGGAGTAAATAATTTATTGTTGATACCAGAGGCCGAGAATAATATGTTAGGTAGAGATCTAATAATAGCCTTAAATTTACAGATAAAACCCTGTGAAGGAAAACCTAAAATTTATTCTTTAACTGAAGAAGATAATCTAGAAATTAATGACACGGGTTGGCATTCAGGTGAAGTGGGAAAAGTTTAGGGTGAAGGAGTCTGGCCCCCTTAGTCCCTCCTGGTCAGCACAAGCCTGTGAATTTTATATATTACATTGTGCACTATTAATACTAAAAGGGCAAAAAGGGACTATTTATACAGACTCCAAATATGCTTTTAGTGTAGTACATACATAAGAAAAATTTGGAAGGAAAGGAGGGGACTTATAAACACTTAAAGGAAAGAGTTAATACACTCTTGATTGATTGATTTTTGGGATTGATAATTTAGATACTTGAAGCTTTAAAAGGCTCAAAGAAAATAGCAGTAGTTCATGTAAAGGAACACCAGAGAGGGAGGGATATTAGAGTCAGAGAAATATTTTGGCTGATGAAGAAGCAAAAAAAAGCGACCTTAAAAACGGGAGATACTAAAATCATGACCTTATTAAAAAAAAAAAATAGAAATTCAGCAGGAGACACTTTCCCTTCCGCTAGCAGAATTGGCAGCTATAAGGAAATTAAGAGCAACATTTAAGGAGGGAAAGTAAGTTTTTCCTGATGGCAGGATTATGATGCCAAAAACCAGTGGCACATTAGATTTTAGATAACTTGTATCGACAGACACACTGGGAAACAAGGGCCTTTTATGATCACTTTTTAAAATTTTATGGGTGTATAAGCATATTTGAAATTGGAAAATAAATTACCCAGGAGTGTCTTACCTGTTAAAAGGTAGATAAGAAGGTGTTAAGAAGCCCTCCCTTTGGAGGATGCACAACAGCCTACAGGCTATTTGAAAAAAAATCCAGGTAGATTTTATAGAATTGCTTAAAGTGGGTCGGTGAAAATATTTGTTAGTTATAATAGATCAATTAACTCAGCGGGTTAAAGCATTTCCAGCAGTTTGGGCTACAGTTCAAACAGTAGCTAAAATATTGTTGAAACATGATTTATATTAACCCTGATTTATTAAGAAGGAACTAAGCATCCCAGAGTGGCTACGGACCGCAATTCCCTTGAGCTCGGAGGCATTAGAATGCCGGTGAAAAAAGAATAAAAAGACTTTCTGAATCAGTGGGAACAGCCTAAAAAGATCTAAGATCTCCTCCAGGATCACCCACCAGCAACATTATTAGAATTGATTACACAACTGCAATTCCAGAAACTGAGACTGGTAACACCTGTTGTTAAAAGAGCTCAGAAACAAAAATGTTGGGAGTGCGGTAAACATGGTTTAGGGTGTCATTCACGGATATGTATTGTTTGCACACTCTGCTTTAACTCATGGTGGAGAGTAACTAAGAGAGAAGAGAAGGAGAGACAATTGATTTGCTTGCTTTGCTATAGTTATGTATTTAGTCAGCTAATTATAGAACACATTGCTAGTGATTTTTTTAGATATCTTTGAGACTGGGAGACGGGACCCTTCCAGCAGCAATTGAATTAATAGAGAACTTAGATCAATTGGTTCTTGCTATATTGTCTATAGCACAAATAAGAGAAGGAGCAACTCATAATATTATAGATGAGTGTCTCAAAATTGATAGTTGTTGTAGAGAAAAATAATAACATAATAAGCACATTGCAAGAGCATATTAGTGCTGTGAGTTTGCCTATTAGAGGCGGCGACTTAATAAACTCCCCGCCCTTGAAGCAGAAAATAATTAAATAAATCTTATTGTAGTTGGCATATCCCAGAAATTTTAGAAAATACAAGTTTATAGTATTCTGGCCTAATCTTTTCACTGTTCTTTTTGTTTTAATTATTGCTTCTTAACCAGCTAGAACTAAGAAATAGCATTTAAAAAGAGACAAGCAAACTCTGTAGAGCTATGAGTACCAAAGAAACTAAAAGCACCAGTGACTAAATCCCAAGATATTACCTTTGCTACCGAGAAGACTGGTATCTTAGCCCTTAGTTGCAACCCAAGAGGCCTTGAAAAAAGTAGAAAAGTAGATTTCCTAAAGATTATTTTCACTGTGATCATTCTAGTACCCTTGGTAGTTAGCCAAAGCCAGAGAGCCACACTGAACAGAGTTTCAGCAATGAAAAAGCAATCAGAGCAAAAACCAATTCCCAGCAATTTCAACATTTGTGATTATTACAATCACTCTGTGTGTATTAAAGACAAGATAGAATCTGTGTTTGTAACACACCCATATGTTAGTTCTGCCTGCTACAATTTCAGCAGTGTTATAGATGTTTGTATTAAAGAAGAAAAGATGTATTGAGTAGAGAAAAATTTGAGATATAATAGACGAGCTCCTTACCCCCATGGTGATCAAATTTGCCCTCAATATAAAAGATTTGTTTGTTTTAAAAGAGATGATAATGAAAAAGATCCAAGTATTAGCATAAGAAATCAAGCACAAAAAAAAAATTGAAAAAAAAAGAAAAAAAATAAAGAAAAAATAAAGAAAAGAAAAGAACAAGAGAAAAGAGTCAACAGAATTAGCTGAATTGTATAAACAGCTAAAACAGTATTACAAAGATTAAGATTTGCCAGCCTTGAATAAGAATCTGTTTGTGAAATTGATGCAAAAGATTGCTACAGAATTAGAATTATTCACATGTGAGATTTGTAGAAGTCTAAAAATAGCTGAAAGATGGCTGTGGAGAGGTGAGAGCTTAGCTCCAGAGCAATTTTTAAAGTAGAACCACACCCAAATTTCTAGAACATTGAAGAGACCTAAAGGATAGATTTTAAGCCATCAAGTAATTAGAATAATTTTTATAACTCGAGAATGATATTAGAGACCAATAAAAAAAATAAATTGTGAATGAGATGAACAAATTAATTTATGCTAGTACAAAAGTCCTGAAGCTAACCCCTACCAATCCATCAACAGCCTGAGGTCTTATTGAGAACAACTAGAGAAAACTGATAAGAAATAGAAAGCCTCAAATGAGATATATTAGATTTGTGAGCAACGAGCATACAGTGAGTCACCTCAAAAATGGAGAAGAACCTGTACTTTGAAGAGAATACAACCCTCCTTCTTTGTTCTACTAAAGTCTAAGAGCAATATGCTAAGAACTCCACTGTATAAAACCCTGCAGTGAAATAAAAGAAATTTTAATTTAAATTTTCCAACAGCAAGAGAGAATCAAAAATAGAGAGAAGACGAATAGCCTGCAGAACAAATTGTAGCATATTATGACCCAGCAACATGAGCTCAAGATGGGTCATGGAGATATAAGACCCCAATTTACCTGTTGAACTGATTAATAAAGCTCCAAACAATAGTGGAAGTAGTGTCAAATCATACCTCCAGTGTCTTAAAAATGTTGGCCAAGCAATATACACAAATGAGAGTGTTTGTGTATCAAAACAAAATAGCCCTACACTGTTAGCAGAAAAAAGAAGAATTTGTAGAAGATTTAATGAATTTGAGTGCTGTGTAAAAATTGATAATTATAGAGAAACTATCACTGAACTTGCAGAGAAAATTAAAAGAGTAGCTCATGTGCCAGTACAGAAGCAGAATTCAATCTTAAAAACAAATTAGTGAAGTAACCTCTTTAGAAGTGTTTAGAAGAAAAAGTTAAAGTTTATGTTGTTATGCTCAATTCTGAGACTTTTGTGTTTTATTAAGTTAATTCATTCAGAGATTCAAGAGATGCAGATTTCAACAATGCCTCTAAATTCAGAATCAACAGAAAAAAAGAAAGCCAAGATCTAAAATAGTATTAAAAGCTAAATTGACGCCTGTTAAAAACCAAAGACTTAAAAGGATTAAAATAGACCAAGAAATGCTAACTAAACTTGAAAGACAGTGTAAAAAACTAGAAGCAGTAATAGAAATGCTAGAAAAGTTTGAAGCTGAAAAAAAGACAACAAGAAAACCAAAATTCTGAAAAATATAAAAAATATCAAAGCACAGCCTTTTAAATACAGCACGAATCATAATGATCAAAAAGAGAAAGGGGGGATTTGTGGTAAATAGGTATGATTCGTGCTGATAAAAATTAAAACAGTAATCAATATTGATACATTAATTAATATTTGAGAATAATAAAACAGTTAATAGTTAAAAGGTGTAATGCCAAAGAAGAGAGGGAAAGGAGGGGCTCCACCCACCCCCCCTTCCCAGCAGATGTTCTCAAGGACCACAGGGAAGAAGCTGAAGATACAGTTGCTAAAAATGACCAAGAACCTGGTTGGGTCCAAGAAAATGCTAATTATAAGAGACTTATTGCTTTGATATGTAGATGCAGTGATACGTTAGTCTTGGCTTACATTGTACCGGCTTGGTGCGCATGTGTAACCCAAAAGTGAATTAAAGGACAACAAAGAAGACTACAGGGCCTTCATCACTGACGACCCCCAAAGACTTGTGCGACCACCCAACCGAGTGGTGGCGCATGGATGGTAAAGGTGGTAATGAAGGCGGAGACAGAAAAGTGACAAACCGAAAATAGGAGGAGATGGCATTGACACATGGCATATAAGGGGTGACTTTTATTTGGCAAGCTTGTACGTGAAGTGGCAAGGGTCAAGAACCCTGCCCTCCGTACCCCGCGGTTGTTTTTGCTTATGCGCTATTATTTGAACCAAATTATCTCTTATTTATATATTTTCTAAACTATTCAATTAAAATTGTTGCTACCTTAAATATTGTTTGGGTTTTTTTTTTTTTTTTGATGGGATAATTGGGCAAACATAACAAAGCCAATCATAAAATACATGCATTTTCCACACCATGTGAGCAGGGACACCAGAGATGCCGTGATCGGGATGTTTTGCCTGGCTGGAACCCTCAGTGCCCGGCTGGAGGGAGCTGCGCTGGAGCCGCAGGTTGTGCCGGGGGCGGGCAGGGGCCGCAGCCCCGGGCAGGGCCCGGCCAAGGACACTGACCCTGGGCCGGGCAGGGGCTCGGGGCCCGCTCCCAGCGGGGCCGTGCGGGAGCCGGAGCAGCGAGAGAGCCCGGGCCGAGCATCAGCCCCGGGGCGGGCACGGCTGGGAGGGGCCCGGCCCGGGGGTCCCGCCGAGCCCCCCTTGTCCGGAGCCGCGGCTGCGGCCCAACCGGGGGCAGCACCGGCAGCTTTGGGACGCGGAGGAGCCGCGGGCGGGCGTTCCAAGGGCTCCTTCGCGCGGGATTTTGTCCCGGTGCGGGGAAATGCCCGGGTCTGGGAGGGCCGGGGCCGCTGCCGAGTGCCCTTGCCTTTGCCCGGAGCCCCGGGCAGAGCTCTCTGCTCGAGGCTGGGAGAAACACGGTCACTCTCCTGGGAAAATTCTAAGAGCTTAATAAATACAAGGGGAGCATGGAGCAAAGGTTATTACGGCCGGGTGCATCTTGGCACTGAACCAAGACCACCCTGTTATCTTCCGGATATCCCTTAAATACCTTTTCCTTCCATTAGCCTGTTGCATATTCATGGACCCTCATGCTTTGTAAACTTTTTTCCCAAACTAGTTTCCATATTCCAAGAACTGTTTAGCATGGCTCCTCCTCGGTTCCACCTTTTTAGAGCATGCACATGCCTTGGTTGTGGGTTTGCTCCTTTTTTATCATCACCTTCAGTTTTGGCCATGGCCCACACTGCCTTCAGACAGTGAGTGCTGATGGCTGGCACATCTGTACCAGGTGTCTTCATCTCATGTTCATTGGATGTTATCCCATCCAAGCAGGCATTTTAACACAATATATATCAGAATTATATCAGCTATTTCACTATTATGTCTAAGCTTATAATTAACAACAGAAATAAAAACTGTATCTTTATAACAAATATTGTAGTACATTTTTATACTTTGTAATACTTGGAAGTAGTTTTGTTTTGTATCTCCATACTTTTCCCAAATGGTTTATTCTAGACTGTACCCCCCCCCCTTTACCTGTCTAACCCGCTTCCCTTGCTGAGATCATCCCCAAATACCCACCCTGGCTCTCTGTCAATCACTCAGCATCCCATCCCCTCCATCTAGTAGCTTCGCTCCAGGATGTCAAGTGATCAGCCAGAGGCCGGGGGTCAGCCCCCAAGCCTTGCCCCATATGCTGTCCTAAATGTCCATCCCCCAGTACCCGTCCCTTAGGGTCACTTATTGGTCAGTAAAATGTTATCTCCTTTTGGTTTCCACCTCCCTTTAAATGTAACCTTGGCACATCTCCCGGGGCTGTCAGCAGGAGCCCCCTGAGGTGTAGGGGCTCCTTTGGGACTCCTGGAATAAAACCTGGGATTAACCCCTGCTAAGAGCCAGCCTTTTATCTCCTACCGAGGTCTCTGGTGTCTCTTGTGCTGCAAAGGCGCCCAGCCCAGGTGCCCTCAGCACCCTTGGGGCACAGAGAGCGTCTCACCACTATCGGCCGTGCCGGGGCTGCCCACCGCTGTCTGCCAACTCGGGACTGGCCGGGGATCCTGAGAGGCTCCCAGAGAGACAGAGACAGTGCTGCTGGTGCAGCACCAGGAAGCTGCCGGGCTTGGGCTTTCTTTGCCAGCAAATTGCTGCACTTGGGCTGTGGTGGCACAGGGAAATGTCCAGATCTGGGCATGGGCGGTGCCATCAAACACTAGGTCTGAGTGGTGACAGTCTTGGCACCAGGAAATTGCTGCATTTTGTCTTCTTTTTCCAAAAAATTGCTGCACTTGGCTATGTTGGAACTGAGAAATGTCCAGATTGGGGTATGGGCAGTGGCAGCAAACATCAGACCTTGGCACTGCTGGTGCCGGAAGCGGAAATTTCCAGATTTTGGCTTTCTTTACCAGAAAATTGCTGAACTTGGCTCTGCTGGAACAAGGGAATTTCCAGATCTGGGCACTGATAGTGGCAGCAAACACCAGATCTGGGAGGTGCCAGACCCAGTAATGTTGGAAATGAAATTGTAGAGAATTTTTAAGGCTTGACAGAAGGGTTCTATAATATGTATGCAAGTGTCGTGATCTGTCCTTACGAACGGGTTTTGTGATGGTTTGTGGGTTGATCTCAGAGTGCAAAAAACACTGACACGGTACAGGGGGTTGCAGTGATAATCAAAACAAATGTACCATTATTGAATAACCACAACAAAATGCGTTGGGGAGGAAGTGGGGAAAAAGGGAAAAAGAGGGAGGAAGAGAAAGGAAGATATAGAGCTACCAAATGTAGAACAGCAAAACCCTTCAATGTCCAGCCAATGGAGTTCACCAGGTCACATCTGGGGAGATCTCAGGGTTGCAGTTCATCCGAACACTATTATACTCTTTTTTTTTTGATGGAGGAAGGGGTAAAACTTGAAACCAAATCAAAGGTAGTCTATTGTATTTTTGGGGCGAAAAAATGGTATTTAGAGAAGGGTACACACAGTCCATGTTCTCAGCAGTGGGCGAGAGCCATTGTCTTCTTGGTCCACTGCTCACACCTGCAACATCCATCTTGCTGTGGTCAGCTTGCCTCCCCCACACACCTCCCCCAGGTTAGGGGTCTCAGTCCCAGTCCTTGGAAAGAGTGTGGGGGGGCCTTTTCACATAGGGATTTCATGTCTCGGTCTTTGATGAAGAGGCTTCTTACATCTCAGTCTGTCTGTCACCGCAGTTGTAAGACAAGTGAGGGGTCTTCTGTGGGGACCACCCAAAATTCAGCAGAAGTCCAGCCAGGCCGAGAGGTGGGACAACTTCCAAGGCTATTGTTGCAAAAAAGCAAGGTGCCCCCTTCTTCCTTTCATTGGGTTCAGTGTAGCATACAGCAAACACACCTGTGAACAATAGCTTAGCAATGCCAGGAGCTGTGCTCAGGTCTTGGAGCCCTTGGCATGTAACTTTCTCCAACAGGGCCAGAAACTTCAGACAAGGGTCTTTTCTTCAGTGGTCCCCAATGACGATCATGAGGCAGATGAGAGAAACTTCGGACAGAGTCTCACACCTACATTGTATGGACGATGTACGAATCTGTGCTTCCACCAAGACTCACTTAAATGCAGCACTTTCCAAGAGTGTCACAGCTGTCGAAAGTGCAGGGTTTTAGATAGCTCAGGAAAAAATCCAGCTATCGAGCCCATGGAAGTACCTCGGGTTTTTAATCACAGGAAGGACCATTGTGCCTCAAACTCTATCCATAACAAGCACTCCAAGAAATTAAGAGACATGCAACAGCTGTGCAGCGTCATCACGTGGATCTGACCTCTCTTGGGCCTCCCCACAGAAGAACTGACACCGGTCTTCGACCTTCTATGAGGAGACAGCGGCCTGGCTTCCCCACACTTGTTAACACCAGAAGCCTGTGAGGCTTTGGAGAGAGTCGCCAACGCCATCAAACACCACCAGGCACATCGGACAGCCCGGTCCCTTCCCCTCAGCCTTGGTATTTTTGGTAAGTGCCCACACTTCCATGCATTGCTCTTTCAGTGGGATGATACTGCAAAAAACCCACTCATCATCATCGAGTGACTTTTTCTGCCGCACCAACCACATCAAACAGTCACCACCCCACTAGAACTTGTAGCCAAACTTATTATTAAAGGCCGACATCGCCTTCGGACCCTCGCAGCTTGCGATCTGGTGTGCATTTACCTCTTTTATACTTTGGAACAATTGGATTCTCTATTACAAACAAATGAACATCCTCAAATTTCAGTTGACAGCTATCCCAGAAAAATTTCAATTCATTATCCTAAACACAGACTTTGTAAAGATTCACTGCATTTGTCCCCAAAATCATATAAAAATAAAACTCCACTCAAAAATGCTATCACAGAGTTCATTGATGGTTCAGGCAATTCTCACAAGTCAGTGTTTACCTGGAGGGACCCTGACACTCAGAAGTGGGAGTCTGATATCCAGGTTGTTGAAGTTTCCTCCCAGACTGCAGAACTTGCTGCAGCAGTGAGGGTGTTTTGAACATTCCAACAACCCTTCAATTTAATCACAGATTCTGCATTTGTCACCGGGATAGCAGAGCAGGCAGAGCATGCCCTGCTCAAGAAAGTCCAAAATAAAAAATTATACAGCTTGCTCTCTGAATTAATTTGGTTCATCTCCCACAGAGAGCAACCTTATCACATCCTGCACATCCGGTCGCACACAGAGCTGCCAAGCTTCATCACTGAGGGCAACCGGCGAGCAGAGACTGGTTAGCAATGGCAACAAGTGCCACACACATTTTCCTCGCTGTACCACATGTCTTTCAACAGGCTTGTCTAAGCCATGCATTCTTCCATAAGAATGCTCCAGCTTTAGTATGTCAATTTAAGATTTCCTGAGACCAAGCCAAGGCTATTGTCTCCACCTGCCCCAATTGTCAATCTCTCGCCCTCCCTTCCATAGGGACAAAATGAAGAAAATTACAGTGACAACTAACTTTACCATTCATGTTTCTATCAGTGCTCGAACAGTCGATAACTGACTCACTTGAGGACCAGATGGCCACTCCCAGGACACCCCGAAATACCTTAACAGCTGCTGCCACCATCATTGTTTCCATCCTTCTACCATGGGTTGCAGCTGCGAAGGCCCTCGGTGAACTTTCTAACCTGGAGTACTGGCCTAGTAAGCAGACCAACGCTACGTCCCCTGCCTTATCAGACCTTCTAGCGGACAAGGAAACCACCAGACATGCCACCCTTTAGAACAGAGTGGCCATCGCCTTCCTGCTGCTCTCCCATGGCCATGGTTGTGAAGATTTCAAACGGCTTTGTTATTTTAACCTGTCATTGAAAAGCACATCGATCCAGGCCAACATCAAACAAATGCAAGAGCAAATGAAGTCTCTTCTTTCTGAAAATAAAGTTGTGGACATAATGGACAAAACGCTCATGCAGTGGGGCGTTCCTGTGTGGGTGGCCCCCATTCTTAGAAGTTTATTGTGGGTCCTTCTCATAGTTGTTATCGTTTCAGCAGCACTGATGTGTTTTAAGAAAACAATTGACAAAACACTGGGAAATGTTTATTTAATAAATAAAAAAGCGGGAGATGTGGGAGACAGCCTTGGAGAAGAGGAACCTGGAATGCCATGGGAGGACACCACTGTTTAAGTTAAGGTGAGGGACTGGTGCAATTCTCCATGGTTCTTTGCTTGTTAATGTTAATGTGCTTTTGTCAATCGACTGCTGTTTGTCCCCCAGTTCCAGAAAGTTCTGTACTCCCTGTTCCTCCATTGGCTTTCCCTGAGAGACCCCCCCCACTCGTCCCCCCCATTGGTGCGTCCTGTGTCACCCCACCTTAACTCTACCCCAGGCTCCCTTCCCCATTGGATAATTTGTACCCGGACGCCTCCTGCCTTCCTCCAGTTGTATACCTGTGCCCCAGCCCTGCTCCTGGCTCTTCGCCTCTGGTTCTCTTCAACAGATGTTGTGTTCCTGCTTGCTCCTGTTTCCCTCTTCACCCTCACTTCACCTGGACCCTTGGATTTTCCTTTAATAAACTCGGCTGGATTTGCTCTGCAAAGAGTCCTCTCGTCCCTCTGCTGAGGCTTTGATTGCACCATCCAGGCTCAGGGTCTGCTGGGTTGGGGGAGTTGCCAAGGCAGCCCCAAGTGGAGACGCTTTCGGTGCTGCAAGCACCTGACAGCACCTGCCTGGGTGTGGGATCTCAGCACCTCAGGACTGAGGTGCCGAGTCACCGAGACCATCCTTGGGGGGCTCGGGAGTCCTGGAATGTTGCCAGAAGTGTCTGGTGGCTGGACTTTGATCCTACACAGGAGACGACACCTGTATGAGGATAGGAGGATTTCACCGGGGTGAATGGTGAAGGGATAAGTTAATTAGAGAGTGAAACACAGGGTTTAGGATTTCTGTACAGGGGGGTTTAGAGAAGTAAGATGGAGGAATTGGGGCGTGTCCTGTCCTTCTTCTTCTTCTTCTTCTCCTCCATCTTCTGTGATGATGGTGGCACTTTAGGATTGGTTATTACTAAAAGTGCACTGGTTAATAAGGGTAAAAGGTATTGGGGAAAAATGATAAATATTGTATACGTAACTTTGAGTATAAAGATAGGTGACCGCCCCGGAGGGAGGGAGTGTGCTCATGGCTGGCTGCTGAGCAGACCTCTGTCGGGCTGAGAGAAAATCTTTTAGATAGGCAATTAATTAACACCGAGACCGAGAAAAGATTTGAAGCCTCTTCTCATCCTTTGAAGCGCGGGCTGCCCCAAGGCCACCCCGGGCCTTTCCAGGCTATCTAAACAGCCAAGAATCCGACACCTGGGGAAGCTGCTCTGGCCACCCGCAGCAACCAATTCCTTTTCCCAAGCAGCAGCTCCCAGCGTCCTCCTCCAAAGCCCAGAGAGGGAGCAGCTGCCCTCAGCCCTGTCCTTTACCGCATCCCCATTCTCATGGAATGTCTCCCCTCGGAGAGAAACTCCCAGAGAAGAGAAGTGTGACCACATCCCCTCCTCCCCTGAGCTTGATCACTTCTTTTGATTCTTAAGGACCCAGTCCATCCGAGCAGTGGTATTGACTGAGAGCTGGGACTCCAGCAGGAGATCACCCCACACTGCCCAGTGTGCGCCAGGCTCAACAAGGTCTGCTTCCCCCTGATTCCACCAGGCCTCTTCCCTTGGCTGTGGTTTTGCTGGATAGTGGGTCAGGACAGTGAGAATCTCCTTCATCCATTCATTCACTATTTAGGACCCTGCAGACACTTCCTTAATTTCTCTCCAAGGTGACCTCAGCCCACCAATGATGTCACAGCTCTTGTCCATTTGGTCAAGAATCCCCTAGGAGGACACTCTGATCTCTCCTCCAAGAGCACAAAGCAGCAAAACCCCAGAGGAAAATCTTCCCATGGGCCCTGCACCTCCTTGGGTGAGTTCCAGAGCAAACAGTCAAGGCAATGGCCTGAAATGTTTTCCCAGCTGGGTCATAACACTTCTCTGATGGATCCACTTTGTGCCTGGGGAAAGAGATGTGCAGAACCCTTCACTAATGCCCTGGAATGTCAAACAGGAACCACAGCCTTGGACAGCTCTCAGGAACCACTTCACTGTGGATTTTCCTTCCTGAAAGCCCAAGATGTCTGAATGTCCTCCTGGTGCCTCAGGGCCTGGGTAAACAGGGCTTGTCAGAGATGCTGGCAGGGCACCAACACCCCTCCTCCTCACAGGGCACCTCTGTTACCCCAGTTAGCTCCGAGTGGCTGCCTGGGGACAGGTGCCCACTTCCCCATGTCCCTGGGATGGGCACATCCTGCTCAGGGCCAGTGCTGGCCTGGGCCCAGAGCCAGGGCCATGACCCAGGTGCTCTGGGAGGGCTCCGTGGCTGCAAGTGGGAGAGGATGAGGGCAGGGCATATTCCCCTCTGTTGAGTGCTCTGGGCATGGAGCTTGGTCGGGTTTGGCGTCTGCAGGGAAAGGGATATCAGGTTGTGTGGATGTGGGAATTGTCACTGCTTAGCCATTCCCCAGCCCTCAGCCTTGTCTGCAGGTGATCAGCATTGCCCAGTGCTCCCCAGTGCCTGTAGTGTCTGAGATGCCAATCAGCCACCTGATCACATGTCCCTTGTTCCCCTTGTTCTCCCACATGCTGGGTTTGGGGCCAGGCTCAGCTCTGGGGTGTCCCCCAGGGAAAGCTCTGGGAGGGGAGGGGCAGCAGGAGATGGGGGATCTGGCACTGGGGGCTGTTGGAGGATGGATTGAGTTGGACTGGGGGTTGTCCCCACAGGGTCCCCAGGTGCCTTTGGCTCCCTGCCTGCCCCCCTTGGCCCCCCAGGTGCCTGGGCCCTTCCAGGGGCAGCTGCCCCATGCAGGAAGCTGGAGGGATGCCAGGCGAGGGGGCTGGATCCATGCCACAGGTGGGGTGGGATGGACTCTGTGCCAGGGCTGGGCTTGTGGCCAGGGCTGGGGGCTGTGCCAAGCCGGGCTTTGGCCTGGGGGCTGGCAGGGAGGGTGCAGGGAGGAGTCCCGGCAGGGATAAAGGTGCTTCTCACCTGTTGCAGCCTCAGGCAGCGCTGCCCAGAGCCAGGGGAAGATGAAGGTGGCTGTGCTCAGCGTGGCCCTGCTCTTCTCCATCCTGCTGTGCCCCCCGGCACAGGCCAAGGTGAGGCACCAGCCAAACGCTTTCCCCACTTCCTGCCCTTTCTGGCCTCCCATCCCACCCTTTTGGTCCCTCCTCTGTGTCCCATTCAGGGTCCCCAGGTGCCCTCCCACTGACCATTCCTGAGGCCTTTCCATCCATGTCCCCCCTCAATCCTTTGCCTTTCTTCCTGGCCACTGCAGAGGGGTCCCCCTGTACAATTCCCTGATTCCCCCCCACTCCCACATCATCTCCCAGTCCTGTTGGTTTTGTCCCCACCTGTCCTCATACTTCTGTCCCCACCAAGCCCCTCTCTTGCACTCCCATGTCCCTACACTTCAATTCCTTTCTCCTCCCCTGTACCTCACACCCTGCTCCTTCCATACCCCCAGCCCTGTCCCTTGGGCCCTCAGTTGACCCCAGATCAGTGTCTTTGGGTCTCCCCTCATCTCAGACATATCTCCTTGGAGGCCCTGAATTCCCATCCCTCTGCCTGTGCCCTGCTCCCTGCACCTGTGTGTCACCCCAGCCCCACAAGATCCAGTCCGGACCCAGCCTTTGTTCTCCTTTCCAGGCACTCCTGGAAGGAACCCAAGATGATCTCCGGGAGGTGAGTGGGCTGCTACCTTTGGAGGGCATCCCCTCAGGGAACTGGGGGACAGTGGTGTCCCCCCATGCCTTGCTGGCACTGGGGACATCCCAGTGACCAGCGAGGTCTCCTGGTCTCTCTGCAGTTGGATTTAGACAATGTTGTGGTCCTGGAGACGCCTCTGGTGGGTACCACGTGTTCTGCTGGTGTCAGACCCTCCCCTTGCATGGCCACCACAGCCCAGGCCCTCCCAGTGTGTCCCAGCACAGCCCAGTGCAGCCCTCCTGACAGCCCAGACAATTCCCTGCCCCACGGCTCCTCCCCAGGGAAGCCTTTGCCCAGGGCCCTGCAGCATTCCATCTCTGTCACCCCAGGACCCCCTGGATGAGCCAGGACACAGCCCCTTCCCCAGCTGTGCCTCTTGGCCAGGAGCCCAGTGCTTCTGGGCGGCAGCACAGCAGCTCCTGCACCCCATTGCTGCCACAGCTCCTTCTCCAAGGCCCCCCTGCTCTCCCCTGCCTCCCAGTGCAGCCCAGTGCCCCCAGTGTGTCTCTAACGCTGCCTTTGTCCCCAGCCCCCTGTGGCTGAAGAACTGCGGGCTCTCCTGCGGCAGAAGCGCCTGGCTGCCGCTCTCCATGGATAGGTGAGCAGCACTTGGTGCTCCTTTGGCTCCCACATGATCCTGTGGGGACCCTGGAGTGTTCTGCTTGGGCAGAGTTTGGGGCCAGCAGAGGGACAGAAAGGAGCTTTCACTGATTGTTTCTTGGGGGTGCTGCTCCGAGAAGCCCCCAAGTCTTTCCTTGCACTTGGGCAGCTCTGGGAACCCCACAGTCCCCCTGGGGGCAGTGAGGTTCTTAGGCAGGTTTTGGAGCATCCCAGGGCTTATGGGGTCTGGGAATCCTGTGGATCTGAGGGGCCAAATCCTGTCCTGGGTTTATCCAGAACCTCAATTCTTTTCACCCTCTAGAAACAGGGGTGGGCACACGGCCCCTCAGCTGTCCCAGGGGACACAGGGGATCACATTTTGGGCTCTTTGTCTTAGGAACTGTTGGTGAAAACCATGTCCTGTCCTCCTCCAGTGGCATGAGGAGATGATCACCTCTGGAGAAATCATCTGATCCCCTCTGAGCCCTGGGCCTTTTTCCTCAAATGAGAAATAAACACTTTCAGCAAAGCTACACTCTGTGTTTGTGTGTCTGTGTCCGTGTGTGTGTTCCAAAGGAAATTTCCCTAAATCTCAAAGAGGAAAGTGTCCCCCAGAGGCGTTGTCTTGTCCCTGTGTCCATCTGCACATCCTGTCACTCTGTCACTGTCACCTCCACACATCTCTGACCCCGCTGGCACCTCCCAGGTTGGCACTGAACTCCTCCCTCCTGCTCCCCAACCCCAGCAGTGACCATAGCAGGGAGCTCAGACCAGGAGCACCCAGGCCAGGGATGGAGAAGGAGCATCTGGCAGAGGCAGGAAGAATCCCCCATTCCAGGGGGTGTGGGGTGCACGGGGGGCAGCTGTGTCCCCTGCCAGCCCCAGGGCTGCAAACCAGGGAGGAGATGTCTCAGCTGCCTCAGCTGAATTGCTTCCCTCAGCCCTTGGCCTTGGCCGTCTCCGGCTGCAGCACAACCTCCACAGGAGATTTTCCACCAGGAAGACAAAAGAAAGGAATTGTTTCTGCCCTCTCCCTCATCCCTCCCTTTGCATTGATTTTCTTGTCATCTGTTAGCAAAACCAACAAAAAAAGCATCTTCACTGAGGTGTTTCCCAGGGTCAGTTCTTAAATGGGGCCAAAGGAAGGTTTTCTGCCGGGGCAAAAGTGAGAAATGAGGGATTTGGTCAGAGAAAACTATCAATGCTGGTTTCTAAACACTGAAATCCAGAGGTTACAAAAATAGAGTTTGTGTTTGAATGGTCCATTTTCCTCCCTCTTCCCACTGCTCATTTGTCCCATCCCAACTCCAGAGGAGCAGATTCTGGAAAGCAGACCTGCAGGGAGTGTTGGAGGCTTCATCCCAGACAGAGGAAAAAAGAGTGAAATCAGGAAAAAATTCCAGTGATTTTCTCAGTCATAACAACCACAAATAGCTCTGTACTCCAAGTGCAATATCCAGGTGATGAGGCACGTCGCTCATTTTTAATGCCAAAGTGCAGCACTTTGGAAATTGCTCCTTGGACTAGAACAAACCACAGGCCAATAACTGACCCAGTTTGGTTCCTAAATCAGGAATCATTAAACTTCTCCCAAGCTGTGTTTCCCTGCAGTAAAGAAGGCAGTTGATTGCTTTTGTCCTGAGTATCTCCTGAGTTCATGACTTCAGGTGGACTGGAACTGTCCCGGCATCACTAAAGAGGCCACAATGAGCAGGATCAAACCCCCAGGGCACCATTAAGTGTTCTTCATCCGTGCCTTCCAGAGCCCAGCAGCAATTCCTGCTGCTGCCCCCGCTCTGGGTCAGCCTGATGGGATTGGTCTGGTGTGAGGGGCTGGCTCCTGCAGGACACAGAGGTTGGAGCTGCTTTGTGTCCCGCAGCTTCGGCATCTCCGGCACTGCTCCATGGCTGTGGGGCCTGTGCCGCCAACATGCCACAAGCGTGGCACCAACGTGCCACCAACATGCCACAAACGTGCCACCAACGTGCCACCAACATGCCTCCGATGTGCCACCAATGTGCTACTAATGTGCCACCAGTGTGCCACGAACGTGCCACCAACATGTCTCCAATATGCCACCAAAGTGCCACCAGTGTGCCACCAATGTGCCACGTATGTGCTACCACTGTGTCACCAATGTGCCACCACTGTTCATGGCTGTGTTTCCTGTGCCACCACTGTTCCACCTTTTCCATGGTCACTCCATTGCTCCTCAAAAACTGCTCCACTGCTGCTCTGGGGATGTTCCAGCACAGTTCCTCTGCTCGTCCACCATTGCTCCACCACTGCTCCAACACTGCTCTACCACTGCTCATCCCCCGCTGTTCCAGAGCTCTGTCTCTGCTCCTCCCCTGCTCCCCTGTTGTTCCACAGCTGCTGCTTCTGTTCGAGTGCTGCTGCCACAGCTGCAGTGTCACAGAGAGGGGAACGTTTGGGCAGCAACCACTGTGGTGTCACAGAGACTGGGACAACGGGACTGCCACAGCTGTGGTGTCACAGAGGCCAGGAAAACAGGACTGCCACAGCTGTGGTGTCACAGAGAGGGGAACACTGGGGCTGCCAGGGCTGTGGGGTCACAGAGAGGTGAAGGTTGGGGCGGCTGCTGCTGTGCTGTCATAGAAAGGAACACTGGGGCTGCCACCACTGTGGTGTCACAAGCAGGGGAACATTTGGGGCTGCCATCCCTGCAGTGTCATAGAGAGGGGAAGGTTGGGCCTGCCCCTGCAATGCTGTCCTTGACAGGAGAACGCTGGGAGTGCCACCTCTGTGGTGTCACAGGCAGGGGAACAAAGGGGTTGCAATCGCTTTGGCGTCATAAACAAGGGGACATTGGTATTGCCACCGCTGTCATGTCACAGAGAGGGGAACACTGAGGTTGCCACCACTGTGGTGTCACTGACAGGGGAACACTGAGGCTGCAAATGTTGAGATATCACAAAGAGGGGAATGTTGGAACTGCCACTGTGGTGCTGTCATAGAGAGCAGAACTTCAGACAGCCACTCCTGCAGTGTCATAAAGAGGGGAAATTGGGGGCTTCCACCACTGCGGTGCCACAGAGAGGGGGGCACTGGGGCTGCCACAGCAATGGTGTCACTGAGAGAACTTTTGAGCTGCCATCGCTGCAGTGTCACAGACTAGGGAACACTGGGGCTGCTACTGCTGCAGTGTCACAGAGAGGGGAATATTGGAGCTGCTACTTCTGTGTTTTCATAGACAGGGGAACGTTGGGCCTGCCACCGATGTGGTGTCAGAGAGATTGGAATGTTTGGGCTGCCACCACTGCTTTCTCATAGAGAGGGGAATCTTTAGTTTGCCACTGTGTTGGTGTCAGACAGAGGGGAATGCTGGGGGTGCCACCTCTGGTGTCACAGAGAGGGGGACTAGGGGTGTCACAGCTGTGGTGTCACAGATAAGGGACTTAGGGCTGCCCTAACTGCAGTGTCACAGAGAGGGGAAGGTCAGGATTGCCACCACTATGGTGTCACAGAGAGGGGAATGTTGGTGCTGCTACTGCTCTGGTGTGACAGAGAAGGGAATGTTGGGGCAGCCATTGCTGTGGGGTCATAAAGAGTGGAATTTTGGGGCTGCCACCACTGTGGTGTCACAGAAAGGGGAACGCTGCCAAACCTCCCCTGGGGCTGTGCCCACTCCAGTGCTGCTCCTCTGTGACACTGCAGAGCCTCCTGGGGACATTGTGACACTGGTAGGATTCATGGGGACATTGTGACACTACAGGGCCTCTTGGGAACATGGTGAGACTGCATGGCCTCATGGGGACATGGTGACACTGCATGGCCTCCTGGGGACATGGTGACACTGCCGGGACTCATGGGATCACAGGGGCTCTGTGACACTCTGGGCCCTTGTAGAATCCAAAAGCCCCTTTGTGGCCATGGGCCCTTGTGGAACCGAAGGGAGATGCAAACCTGTGAGGTCTCATGGAACCATCCACTGTGATCTCTCAGGGCCTCATGGTTCCCAGGAACCATTGTGACACTGCAGGACTAAGTGGCACCAAGGGGACATTATGACACTGTGGAATTCATGGAACTAAGGGGATGCTGTGACACTCTGGTGCCTACAGATGTTCATTTTGACCCTGTGGCTTGTGGAAACAAGGGGACACTGTGACACTGTGGGGTCTCAGGGAATCCAGAGGCCCTTGTGACAAAGCAAGGCCAGTTGGAACCAAGGATCCATTGGGATACCTCAGGGCCTTGTGGTGTCCAGGGGTCCTTTTGACATTGTGGGGCCTCATGGAGCCGAAGGGGCCCTGGGATTCTGTGGGGCCTCATGGAGCCAAAGGTGCCCTGGGATTCTGTGGGGCCTCATGGAGCCAAAGGGGCCCTGGGATTCTGTGGGGCCTCATGGAGCCAAAGAGGCCCTGGGATTCTGTGGGGCCTCGTGGAGCCAAAGGGGCCCTGGGATTCTGTGGGGCTTCGTGGAGCCAAAGGTGCCCTGGGATTCTGTGGGGCCTCATGGAGCCAAAGGGGCCCTGGTGACATGGCGGCCACTCGGAGATGTCTGCACCCAGCCCTGTCTCCTGGCCCGTGCCAGGAGTGGCCACTCCCTGTCCGCCCTTGGGGCTGGTTTGGCTGGTGGTACAAGCAGGGCCACTGTCTCCCAGAAGCAGCAGCTGCTCTGTGCAGCCACTGATGTTGTCCTGAGCTGAGAAACCCAGAGCCAAGGAAAGAGAGAGATCACTTGTGCAGATTCCCAAGAGGATTTAATCTCCGAGAGGGTGCAGGGACAAGTGACAGCAAAAGTTCCAATAGCTTCAGTACGGCACAGGGAATATGGGGAGGATACAAACCAGGAGCAACGGCAGAAACCTGGGGAGGAGCACAGGGCAGGGCACACATTATGGCAGCCAGCGGGGAACAACAGGGGAGGAGAGTGGACTGAGCATAGCAATTGGCATTCAAGGGATACAAGATGGACACAGAAGTTTCTAGAGAGAAAGGTGGGGTTTCTGTAATGGACAAGGGAGGAGGGCAGGGTTTCCTCAGTGGCAGGGAAGGATCTGGAATTAGGGGAAGTCTTGAGGGAGATGGACAGAGGGATGGGAAGGTACATCTCCAGGACAAACCAACATGCATGGGGGGCAACTGGAACAAACTACTTTTGTTTATCACAGCACAGTTTCATAACAAAGGAACTTACGCCACACCCTGGGATTCTGTGTGGCCTCCCGGAACTGAGGGTACTCAGAGACACTGTGGGGCCTCCTGGTTTTCAGTCTCTTCTGACACTGGTGTCCATCGACAAAGACACAAAAATGGGCAGCCTGAGCCTGTGGATGCAGAATATTGCCATCTCCATGGGAGGACATTCCTGCCATCTGTGCTGCTGTGTGTTCCCTCTGCTCTCCAAGGGAACTGAATCCTACAAGAGACACCTATCCCTCTGGAATCTGACACCACAGGGCCTTGTGTGGGTAGGGAGCACAGACATCTTTTGCTCCACCCTGCTGCTCAGAGCCCATCCAACCAGAATATTTCCAAGAATGGGGCATCCACCAGGTGCCTTGGAAACCTGTGCCTGTGTTTCACCACCACAGCATCAAAGATTTCTTCCTTATCTCCAGTCTGAACTTATTTTCTTCTGCTTTAAAACCATTTCCTCTTCCCAGTGAGACAAGCCCTACTAAAACATTTCTCCCCACATTTCTTGTGAGGTTCCTTGAAGTCCTGCAAGGTCTCAATTGGGTCTCCCCATGGCCTTTTCTGATCTAGACTGAACCACCTCAACTCCCCCCGCCTGTCTCTGTCAAAGAGGTGCTCCAACCCTTTGGAGCATTTCAGCCTGCTCTGGAGCTGCTCCATGAAGTCTGAGCCTTTCGTGTGCTGAGAACCCCGATGTAAATTGTTTGTGCAAAAGCACCAGTCAGTCAAAGAGGGGAAATAGCTCATTGCTGAAATGCTGCTGAGAGCTGGAGGGAGAGACTCTGCACAGCTCATGCACAGACCTGAGGGGGGCAGGGACATTCCCATGGGGTCCCTGAAGCTGCAGGGCCAATCTGCCCACACTGGGAGCCTCTGAACTTGTCCAGCTCCTTCTGCCTGGGCTGGTGGCACGTGGTCAGTGACTGTCCAGCGCCACCCCCCTGACTGGCACTGATCTCCAAGGAGGTCTGGATCTCACCTTGGCCATTATTCTGCAATTAGAATCCTGCGGACACGTCCTCAATTCCATTCCATGGTGTCTTCAGCAACCCAATGACATCACAGCTCTTGTCCATCAGTCAAGGATCTCCCACGGGTAACTTCTGGTCTCTCAGCCCTGGGGCTCTCCACAGAAAAATCTTCCTGGGCCCTGCACCTCCTTGGGTGAGTTCCAGAGCAAACAGTCAAGGCAATGGCCTGAAATGTTTTCCCAGCTGGGTCATAACACTTCTCTGATGGATCCACTTTGTGCCTGGGGAAAGAGATGTGCAGAACCCTTCACTAATGCCCTGGAATGTCAAACAGGAACCACAGCCTTGGACAGCTCTCAGGAACCACTTCACTGTGGATTTTCCTTCCTGAAAGCCCAAGATGTCTGAATGTCCTCCTGGTGCCTCAGGGCCTGGGTAAACAGGGCTTGTCAGAGATGCTGGCAGGGCACCAACACCCCTCCTCCTCACAGGGCACCTCTGTTACCCCAGTTAGCTCCGAGTGGCTGCCTGGGGACAGGTGCCCACTTCCCCATGTCCCTGGGATGGGCACATCCTGCTCAGGGCCAGTGCTGGCCTGGGCCCAGAGCCAGGGCCATGACTAAGGGTCTCTGGGAGGGCTCCGTGGCTGCAGGTGTGAGAGGATGAGGGGCAGAGCAGGACATATTCCCCTCTGGACAGTGCTCTGGGCATGGAGCTTGGTCGGGTTTGGCGTCTGCAGGGAAAGGGATATCAGGTTGTGTGGATGTGGGAATTGTCACTGCTTAGCCATTCCCCAGCCCTCAGCCTTGTCTGCAGTGATCAGCATTGCGCAGTGCTCCCCAGTGCCTGTAGTGTCTGAGATGCCAATCAGCCACCTGATCACATGTCCCTTGTTCCCCTTGTTCTCCCACATGTTGGGTTTGGGGCCGGGCTCAGCTCTGGGGTGTCCCAGGGAAAGCTCTGGGAGGGGAGGGGCAGCAGGAGATGGGGGATCTGGCACTGGGGGCTGTTGGAGGACGGATTGTGTTGGACTGGGGGTTGTCCCCACAGGGTCCCCAGGCGCCTTTGGCTCCCTGCCTGCCCCCCTTGGCCCCCCAGGTGCCTGGGCCCTTCCAGAGGCAGCTGCCCCGTGCAGGAAGCTGGAGGGATGCCAGGCGAGGGGGCTGGATCCGTGCCACAGGTGGGACGGGATGGACTCTGTGCCAGGGCTGGGCTTGTAGCCAGGGCTGGGGGCTGTGCCAGGCCGGGCTTTGGCCTGGGGGCTGGCAGGGAGGGTGCAGGGAGGAGTCCCGGCAGGGATAAAGGTGCTCCTCATCTGCTGCAGCCTCAGAAAGCGCTGCCCAGAGCCAGAGGAAGATGAAGGTGGCTGTTCTCAGCGTGGCCCTGCTCTTCTCCATCCTGCTGTGCCCCCCGGCACAGGCCAAGGTGAGGCACCAGCCAAACGCTTTCCCCACTTCCTGCCCTTTCTGGCCTCCCATCCCACCCTTTGGTCCCTCCTCTGTGTCCCATTCAGGGTCCCCAGGTGCCCTCCCACTGACCATTCCTGAGGCCTTTCCTTCCATGACCCCCCTCAAACCTTTGCCTTTCTTCCTGGCCACTGCAGAGTGCTCCCCCTGTACAATTCCCTGACTCACCCCCACTCCCACATCATCTCCCAGTCCTGTTGGTTTTGTCCCCACCTGTCCTCATACTTCTGTCCCCACCAAGCCCCTCTCTTGCACTCCCATGTCCCTACACTTCAATTCCTTTCTCCTCCCCTGTACCTCACACCCTGCTCCTTCCATACCCCCAGCCCTGTCCCTTGGGCCCTCAGTTGACCCCAGATCAGTGTCTTTGGGTCTCCCCTCATCTCAGACATATCTCCTTGGAGGCCCTGAATTCCCATCCCTCTGCCTGTGCCCTGCTCCCTGCACCTGTGTGTCACCCCAGCCCCACAAGATCCAGTCCGGACCCAGCCTTTGTTCTCCTTTCCAGGCACTCCTGGAAGGAACCCAAGATGATCTCCGGGAGGTGAGTGGGCTGCTACCTTTGGAGGGCATCCCCTCAGGGAACTGGGGGACAGTGGTGTCCCCCCATGCCTTGCTGGCACTGGGGACATCCCAGTGACCAGCGAGGTCTCCTGGTCTCTCTGCAGTTGGATTTAGACAATGTTGTGGTCCTGGAGACGCCTCTGGTGGGTACCACGTGTTCTGCTGGTGTCAGACCCTCCCCTTGCATGGCCACCACAGCCCAGGCCCTCCCAGTGTGTCCCAGCACAGCCCAGTGCAGCCCTCCTGACAGCCCAGACAATTCCCTGCCCCACGGCTCCTCCCCAGGGAAGCCTTTGCCCAGGGCCCTGCAGCATTCCATCTCTGTCACCCCAGGACCCCCTGGATGAGCCAGGACACAGCCCCTTCCCCAGCTGTGCCTCTTGGCCAGGAGCCCAGTGCTTCTGGGCGGCAGCACAGCAGCTCCTGCAACCCCATTGCTGCCACAGCTCCTTCCCCAAGGCCCCCCTGCTCTCCCCTGCCTCCCAGTGCAGCCCAGTGCCCCCAGTGTGTCTCTAACGCTGCCTTTGTCCCCAGCCCCCTGTGGCTGAAGAGCTGCGGGCTCTACTGCGGCAGAAGCGCCTGGCTGCTGCTCTGGATGCCTAGGTGAGCCGTGCCTGCAGGGATAGGGCTGGGGACAAAGCCCATCCATGGCCCAGTGGGCTCCAGAGGTCACGTTCTTGGCTTTGTCTTTTAGGGTGTGAAGGACCAGTGGACTTTATCATCTCCAGTGGCATGAGGAGATGATCATCCCTGGAGGAACCCCCTGAACTCTTTGAGCCCTGGGCCATTTCCCCTGAATAATCATTCATCAAGAATCAGTAAACCCTTTGAGCAAAGCTTTGCTCTGTGTCCATGTGTGTGTCTATGGGTCTGGATTTCCTCCTTTCCGGCGGTCCAGGGAAGTCAGGCCAGGTCTGGGCTCTGCTTCCTTGACACAGTCTGTGCTTTCCCCCAGACAAATGGTGTGTTTGGAGTTGTGCAGAGTCCAGGGGGAGTGGATTGACTGGGGGGGTGGGTTCCAGGTGGTGAGAAAGGTTGTAGGTTGTTATAAGTAAAAAATCTGCCAATTAAAAAAAAAAAAAGTTTGCAGTGTGAACCAGTTACACCAGTTGCTGCCAAGGTGGAGTTCTACCTGTTTGTTATTGTAATCACTGGTTGTTTTTGTTAATTGCTCCTTTTGTATCAGTATGGCCCGGCCTAAAGCTAACTTAATAGCCCTTGTCCCCGGACAGTGAAAGGAGACATGGGGGGGGGGGGGGGGGGCATCAGAGGGCATGCAAAATAACCTTGAGACCAGCATGCCATGGGAAGCCACCCTACCGAACTTACTGAAAAGACTCCAAAAACAACAAGCCAACACAGAATTAAGAGATCAAAGTTATGTCTGGATGTGAGGAGCAAAGTACTGAGCCTGCAGAGACGCTGAGAACCTTTGTTGCCTCTCACCCTGAGCAAAGACCTCAGCTGGAACAAAGACCCCGAGACTAGAAAACCCAAAAGTTGTAACATGGGGTATATCCCCACTGCTCTTGTGAGGGTAGGACCCTCACCTTTGCCCCTTAGTGGACAAAGCTACACATTCCTCCATTCCTCCTCCTCCGAGTCATCCTGGGATCGATGACAGAGAAGCTGCGGACCCGTCGAGCCTCCCAACCTTAAGCTGATCACTTTTAATAAAGGCATTAAAAGGAGAATAAGTCTCCTGCCCTGTTTATTCCATGGTTCACTGTGAAAGTGGTAGGAATGGCCTGGGTTTAAAAGAAAAATAAAAATTCAAAACAAGCTTTCTTTTAAAACTTTTTCTCCCCGTTTCGTGGCTGGTAACCATGTGGGTGGCTCATCCACACAATGGCTGCTCTCCTTTTTATATCCTTGCTGCTGCAACAGGCAGCCCTAGCTCCTCCCAAAGGCTGTCTGTTGACTCTTGGTCGCTGTCCATTGGTGTAGACTGCTTTTGTGGAACTGCATTGGAGGGCAGGTGTTGCTAAGCCGTGCCTCTTAGGAACAATCTGCCCCTCCCCAAATGCCCGGACTGCCAAGATCATCCCGGGATAACAATGCTGGGTGGCGGGGGACACATTGCAAAACCAGAACTATAAATTTGTACAACTTCTCTTAACATACTAACCATGTTCACCCTTTAATTGGGAGAGCCAACCATCTCATTACTCATCTCTAACACTGTGGCATTCACATTGTCTGAAAAAATCCCTCCGCCAAGGATTTTTCTCCTGGGAAGCTAAGTAGCCTCAGAGAAAAAGGAAAACAATTCTTATCTCATTTGCTTCTCATGTGTTGGACTCATGTGCAGAATGTGTTTGGAGATTGTTTACCCACAGGTGATTTGTTTGATTGGATTCTGGTGTGAGTTATTTTGACTCATTGGCCAATTATGGCCAAACTGTGTCGAGACTCTGGAAAGAGTCAGGAGTTTTCATTATTGTCTTTTGAACATTCACTAAGTATAATTTCTCTGTTCTTTAGTATAATATAGTATAGTATAGTTTAGTATAGTATAGTTTAGTATACTACAGTATAGTATAGTATAGTATAGTATAGTATAGTATAGTATAGTATAGTATAGTGTAGTATTCTTTAATATAAGACAGTATTATAAAGTAATAAATTAGCCTTCTGAGAACATGGAGTTAAATGCATCATTCTTGCCTTCATCGGGCATCCCTGAAAATACAATGGAACACCTCCAAAATTCTTCATTTACTCAAAAGAATTTAAATGCCAAAAAAAAATCTTCCTATATCAAAAGTATGTTGAAATTATTTCTTGGTCTTGAAATTTGGTTTCCTGGCGGGATGGGGCTGCTGGGTCTACCTGTCTACAGGGCCCTGCGGGGCTGTGGGGTTTCCGAGGTGAGGGGCCCTACACGGTCGCCTGTAATGCCTGGCCACGATGGGGTAGAGCCACCGCAGTGTCCTGGAAAAGGGCGAGTGGTTCTACCTGGCTCTGGGGTGGTTCTTGGCCGCTGGGTCCATCGGCTCCAGCAGGACTTGGGTGAATATCAGAGTGAGCCAGGTGGATCAGTTGTCCCTGGCCATCCTGAGAGCTCACCAGAGCTCAGTCATGTTTGCTGCCTCCAGTTCCAATACTGAAGGAACCACTGGTGCTGACATCGCCCCACGGAAGCCTCACAGCAGAGCTGGCACAGAGCATTGCCCTGGCAGAGGGGCAAGGAAAATGTCTTGGCCATGAGCAGCAGAATGGCCAGAAAGCCCCTGGTGCAGGAGTTCCCCATCCCAGCAGGATGAAGGCAGGTTTGGGTTGCATTCCTGCTGTCCTGGCAGTGAAATTCTGAGCAGAGGACACAGAGGTGTCTTCTCCACGGGGCTCACAGGTGACACCGAGATGCTGTGCGGGACCTGAGCCCTGCCTGAGGCAGACTCAGCCCAGCAGGAGCCCCAGGCTGACACCGCGCTGGAGTCCACAGCTGGGTCAGGGGTGCCGCTGTGCCGTGAGTGGGGAACAGCTTCCCCTGAAACAGGGAGAGCTGAACCTTGGAGCCACCTGCTCCACAGCTGGAATGGTGTCAGTGTCAGGGAGCAGACTAAAGAGGAGAGGGAGGCCTTCGGTGTGAGATTCTGAGGAAGCTTTATTCATCAAAGGGAACACGCACCAAAGAATACCAAGCACCAGTGCGCTCAGGATTTTATATAGCACCAGAACTGTGGGTGGGCATGATCACTGAGCCAATAGGGAATCAGGGAGGGAGGAGCAAAAGGAGGGGAATACATCTCAGGGACCAATGGGATAAGGGGGTGGAGAGGGCAGGTCACATGGGCCAATGGGGCGTCATCCATGAGGGGAATTCCTGAGGGGCGGAACCTGCAGGGGAGGGGTTTACAGGAGACTGACAGGGAAGGGTCCAGAACAGGGGCAGAGTTTACAGGGATGGATAGGGAAGGCACTGGAATACAGGGTGGGGATTATAATGATTGAAGGGTAAAAGGGGAAGGATATAACCTGGGAATAATCCAGCTTGGGGAAAGACAACATGCAGGGGGTGAACTGGAACAGACCATCCAAAAAGCTATGAAGTAAATAGCGCCCAATAAAGAGGGATGCAGGGAAGGACCTGTCTTATGGTGCAAAAAGAAAGGATCAATCCTGTGCTATTTTTATACAGTCCCTTTATAGGCTTTTTTGTAGGGTTTTTTAAGAACATCCCCTGTCTATCCCTAGTTGGTCAGCAACAAGTTGTTACCCTGTATTGATTTGTCACTCAAACCCCTGGTGTGTATGTGCAGGAAAAGTTTGTGAGAGATAGTTTTCATTTTTCTATCTAAGAGGGAAAAAACAGTTTATACAGGTGGCTGGTGTTTATCCAGTCTTACAGCTCTTTTTCAGGGAAAGTAGATTGTTTCCCACAGCCCTAGAGCTCTTTCTCAGGAAAAACAAGTTGTTTTTCACTGCTCCACAACTCTGTTCTCACAAAGAGTTGTCACCTTTCTCATGGCTTCTGCCTCTTGCTGTGATTTATTAAAAGGCCTTCAAAGGATTCACCTTGAGCAGTACAAGAGCCCAGCCGAGGCTACACTCAAAATGGATGGATGGTCAGGAGTTTTCACACTTTTATAAGGTTTGGTCCATTTAAATATTGGGATTAGTTGTCCAATTACAGCCTCAGGTTATGCAGTCCCATCCTCCCGGTTTGCTCTCCTCAATTCGCTGTTGTTTGCACTTTTTGTGCCTGAAGCTGCAACAGTGTCCAGTTCTGGGGCTGGAAAGGATTGTTTTGTCTGACTACACTGTGAAGAGAACTTGCTAACACTGTGTGTGAAGTCCAGAGTTACAGACTAATGCAGTAGAGAATCTGGAAATATGACAGCTAAAACTGAAGGCATCAGCCTGTTCCATGTTCCCTTGGTTCCATGGGGATCCACAGCATCACAATGGCCGCTTGTTCCCGTGAGGTTCCCTGATGTCACTGTGGTGTCCTTGGACCCACCTGGTCACAACTACCCATGGTTCCATGATGTTCTCCAGCGTCACCATAGTCACTATCAGAGGATGGATGAGATCAATGTCCTGAGACACTGTGGGATTAGCTGTCAATCAGTCACACAGTGGGGACAGTGCTAACCCAGCCCTGATTGCCTGAGTGATCAGAAATCCCACCTGGGGGGAGGCCCACAAAGGCCCGGAGGCTTAAAAACACGGAGCGCAAGGTGAGCCCCTGGTATGGACTCTGCCCTCTCCTGGGGTTTGTGTCTCACCCACACTGGAACCCTAGGAGCTGTTAGTCATATGTGCATCTTTCTATAGAGCTTCTGTCTTTCTGTCTCTTTCTTCTCCTTCTAATGCTCTTTATATGGAACATTTCTGGGTACCTCAACAGCTTACGTGTTCAATGATTTCTACGTCAATTGAACTAAGGTAATGAAGTTACTGCTATGATAAGTGTTTTCTTTGTAATTTGATGTTGCATGAAGTCCTCTTCCAAAGTTTCTTGGTTTTTTGTACTTTGCCTGTAAAATTTTGTGTAATTCCTGACTTCTTGCGAATATCTGGCTGGTGTTTTTCCTGTGCACCAAACTCGAGTAAAGGTGGGAGATGAATTGGTGAGTTAGCACGCAAACACCGAACGGAGCTCTGGGTGCGTGGAGGATCAGGGCAGTGTGAGTCGCGCACAATCCCTGTAGTGGGGGGACACGGGTCCCTACCGGGGTTTAGGGTGCCCCAAGTACAGCAGCAGCACTGAGTAGAGCCAAGAGGGCCCCAGTGCCCAGGGTGGGACGGTGGTGCTGGAAGTTCAGTGTGCCGCGGGTCAGGTAGAAACCGTAAACCCACTGGAGGCCCCTGGGAGGATTGGGGTCACAGGGCAGGGCAGGGCTGGGCTTACAGGGCAGGGCAAGGCTGGACCTGCCCCTTCCTCCCCCACACACAAAATGTTTAGAGCCAACAATCTCCTCTGGTCTGTCACAACAGGCAATGCTGGAGGTGAAATCCCAATTGTGGCCATTGGCACCTGGCTGAGAAGGACAGTTCTTTTCCATGGGAAGGAAAGCACAGAGCCTCAAGCAGGTGAGAGCCAAGGTCAGCTAGACATGTCAGTAATAGCAGATTTTGGATTGAGGGTATTTTGGAGGTGGAAACCCAATCTCGGCCATGGGCACCTGGAGAAGCAGGACAGTTCTTTCTCATGGGAAGGAGAGCATGGAGCCTCCCCCAGTGTTTTGGGGACAGATGAGAGGTGACCCTTGTGAACTACTGCCAGCCAGACTTAGCAATATAGGAATATTGCTATGGGAACAATCTCTGGATATAAGGAAATTTGGAGGTGAAATCCCAATTCTGGCCATGGGTGTCTGGAGCAGAAGGAGAGTTCCTTTCCATTGGGAAGGAAAGCACAGAGCCCCAGTGTTTTAGCAGCAGATGAGAAGTGACCCTCAACATGCAAAGGTCACTTGGACCAGTGAGGTAGTCCATGGGAAACCAAGCCAGCCAGACCTGTTCTGTGTTCCCTTGGTTTCATGGGGCTCCATAGTGTCACAACTGTGCCTTGGATCCATGGGGCGCCGCAGTGTCATAATGGTGACTTGATTCCATGGGTTCCAGCAGTGTCACAATGGCCCTTTGATTACAAGAAGACCTGCAGTGTCACACTGTCCCCTAAGTTCCATGGGGTCCCACAATGTCACAGTAGCCCCTAGGTGTCATAAGGCCCCACAGTGTCACAATGGTGCCAAGGATTCCATGAACGCTTGCAGTGTCACGGTGGTCTCCGTGGTTCCCCAGGCCCCACAATGTCATGTCACTCCCCTGTTTCATGAGATCTGCAATGTCACAATGGACCTTTGGACCCTGTGTGTTTGCAGTGTCACAATGGTCTCCTTTGGCTCCACAGTGCCACAATGGACCATTGATGACAGGAGGCCACTCTGTGTCGCCCTGGAGCTTTTGTTCCATGCAGCCCTGCAGTGTCACAATGGTCTCATTTGGTTGCCCAGTGTCACAATGGACACTGATGACATGAGGCCCTGCAGTGTCACAATGGACCTTTGGTTCCATGCAGCCCAGCAGTGTCACAAAGGCCTCTTGGTTTCACGGGGCCCACAATATCACAATGGTCCTCCCAGGGTCACAGTGGTCTCACTTGTTTCATGAGGCTTCACAGTGTCACAATGCTTTGCTTATTCCATGGGGCCTCATAGTGTCACAATGGTCTCCATGAGTGCCCTGAGTGTCACAATGGTCTCTGTGATTCCATGGGCCCCTCAGTGTCACAATAGCCCTTTGGTTCCATGATGCTGTAAAGTGTCTTAATTGTCTTTGCATGGTTCCACGAGGCCTTGCAATGTCACAATGAACCTTTGGTTCCATGGAGTCCCACAGTGTCACAATGGCTGCTTGGTTCCATGACACCACAAAGTGTCATAATGGTCTCCATGGTTCCATGAGGCCCCGTGGTGCCACAATGGACCCTTGGTTTGATGGGGCCTCTCAGTGTCACAATGATCTCTACATTCCATGGAGCCACACAGTGTCAGTACAGTCCCCTTGGTTCCATGAGGCCCAGCAATGTCACAGTGCTCTCCATGATTCCATGAGGCCCCACAGTGTCATAATGGTCCCTTGGTGTCACAGGCCCCACAGTGTCACAATGCTCTCTTGGTTCCAAGGGCCCTGTGCTGCTGCATTCCCCCCTGCCCTTCTCAGGCTGCCCTGCCAGCTGAGAAATGCTCCTTGGGCCTCGGCCTTGGCCAACAGCCCCTGGGCTCAGCTCCTCTGCAGCTCATCACAAACACTGTCTGCTCCAGGCACTGCTGCTGCCCAGCCAGCTCCTGGTTTCTCTAGGAGCAGCCCTGGGAACTGTTTGTGTTCCCTTGGTGGCACAACATCCCTGTTCTCACCCTGCCAAAGAAAGCTGTTGGTGCCAAGTGAAGCCAGGATGGACCATTGCTGGGACTGAAGCCCCTCTCTTGGGGCCCTGCAAACAGCACTCCAAAAGGAGCCCTTGGAGCTCTCCTGGGCCAGCGACTCCCTCTGAGTGGGGCCTCTCCCAGCTGGGAACTCTCCCGTTTGCTGCACTCGGGGATCCCCAACATCGACGGAGCCTGGGCTGATCCCCCCACTCCTCCAGACTCAACCCTTCACCCGCTGGGGAGATGCCAAAGCATCCACAGGGAGCATTCCCTGCCCTCAGGGAAATTTCTCACAGGTGCCTTGCACTGACTCTTTGTGTCTGTGTGCACACAGGAGTGCCTGTGCTGGGGAAATGTGGCAGAAATGCTGCTCTCTGAGGGGTTTGAGTGCCTTGGATAGCTGAGCTAGTCAGGCCTGTAAGTGAGGTTAAATCACAAAGTCTAAGTGAAGTTAATTGCTCTGAAGAGTTGTTAGAGTTGTTCTTTTGCTAAGTTGTTTAATATAAGATATAAGCAGAGTTGAATACTTTTAAACGTTATTCCTGTGTTAAATTCCATAGTCATAGTTTAGAAGTTAGGTTAAATACTCTTAAGTGCTGCTCTTTTGCTAAATTGTGAACTTGAAGCTATCAGTCAAGGTTAAGTCCTGTTAAGTTTGAGCTCTGTTAAGCTTTTAGGCTGTATTCCTTTTATCATTACCCACACTGTCCTTGTGTCACACATACACAGGGACAGTTCTCAGTTCATTTCTGGTTTGATTGCCCAGATTTTGTTTGGTTTTGTTGTTGCTTTTTTGCTTGCTGTGCCTGAAGTGTCCAGTCAGGAGCAGAGTGACTCTTGCCAAGGAATTTTGTGCTGCTGTCCCTTAATATTAAATCTGGTTTTTGCTGCTCCCTTGCTGGGGATTTTTTCAGCGCTCTCAAGCCCTTGTTTGTGACAGGGTGAAGGAGCCCTGGCCCAGGCTCTGGCCCTGGGGGACACGGGGACGCTGCCAGGGGGTCCCTGTCCCCCTGTGACACCCCCAGGGCTCCGGCCCCCCGTCCCT
This sequence comes from Zonotrichia albicollis, assembly GCF_047830755.1. Lineage (NCBI taxonomy): Eukaryota > Metazoa > Chordata > Aves > Passeriformes > Passerellidae > Zonotrichia > Zonotrichia albicollis. Next base: position 1,821,135 of record NC_133844.1, on the reverse strand, counting down.
GCGTCAGGTTCTGGGGTCAGTCTCGTGGAACATCCTCTGGGGGAGGCTGTGGGGCCGGGGGCGGGGGGACCCGGGGGGACAGGGGACCCCGCTGTGCACGAGCAGGGTTGAACTGCTCTGGGGGGAACTGTGAGGGGGGCCCAGGGCAGAGTGACCTCCCCAGAGACCTCACGTAGCCCCTGTGATATCACACAGCCCCTGTGATGCCACACAGTCACCTGTGATGTCACACAGCCCCTGTGAGGTCACACAGCCCCTGTGATGTCACACAGCTCTCTATGATGTCACACAGCCATCTCTGTGATGTGACAGTATCCCTCCTCTGATGTCACAGTGTCCCTGTTGTGCCACACAGCCCCCTATGATGTCACATAGCCACCTGTGATATCACAGCCTACTCTGGGATGTCACACAGCACCCTTGTGATGTCACAGAACCAAATCTGAGATGTCACCCTGGAATGTCATGCAGCTGCACTGTGATGTCACAGAAGATGCTGAGATGTCACAAAGTGACCATATGATGTCACAGTCTTTTCTGTGACGTCACAGACTGCTCTGTGTTGTTACACAGCCACCCAGTGATGTCAAAACCCACTCTCTGTTGTCACACAGCCACCCTCTATGATGGCAGAGTCAACTGTGTGATGTCACAACCCCCTCAGTGATGTCACAAAACCTCTCTGTGATGTCATACTGCCACTCTGTAAAGTCACAGCACACAATTTCACCTCACAGGCTGGTCTATGTTTTAATACAGCCATGTCATGATGTCACAGACTGCTCTGTGATGACACAGAATCCCCTCTATGATGCTGTAGCTGCTGAATGACCTCACAAAACAAACTCTGTGATGTCATAGCCCAATCTGTGACCTCACACAGCCCACTCTGTGCTGTCACACAGGCCCTTGCTGACATCCCAGCTGCTCTGTGGCTCTGTGACACAGCCACAGAGGTGCTGCAGTGACACAGCCCCCTCAGGGACATCCCACAGCCCCTGCCTGTGTTGAGCCCCTGTGAGCTCTGTCTGTGCCCTGCTGGTGTCCCTGAGGGGCCCTGGCAGTGCCCCAGCCCTGCTGGGCTGTGCACAGGAGCTGCTCCTGGCCAGAGCTGTCTGTCTGCAGCGCTGCCCTTGCCAGGAGCTGCCTCTGGGCCAGGAGCCCAGCCCAGCTCAGCAGCACAGACACAGCACAGGGACATTAATGACCCTCTGGGGCTTTGGTGCTCTTTGCATCAGACTCAGTCCTTCAGAACATGCTCAAAAAACTTCTCAAGAACTCAAAAAGTGATTGAAACACTGAAGTTTTCTTAAAGGGGTAATGGGTCCCATTGAAGGACAAGACTGAGAAAGTGTCCCTGGGTTCTAGGTAGACTAGAACAATGGTGGCATTGACAGGTGGGGACAAGCAAGGGAAAGGTGTCTCTGGTGCTGAGCAAATCTGTGCCTTCCTTCCCTGCAGGCTGTCATCATCCCCTGGCTGCCCCACCTGGCTGGGCCCTTCCTTTGCTGACAGCTCTGCCTCCTGCCTGCCTCTGCCTGCCCACACAAAGCCTTGAGCTTGATATCAAAAGGATTAATTCAATTTTTGCTGTGCCTGTGGACTTTCAGCACAGAAACAAGGCATGTAGGGGCTGCTTACCCAGCAGGAATGGGTGGAAGAGAAGATGACGACATCTGGCTCAGGAATGCAGTGATAGAAAAACCAAGGACTGAATCTGGGAACTTGGGGTGGGTTTTATGGAAATTGATAAATTTTAATATGCACATACTGGCTGTATATAAGCGATACACTGGTAGAATCACATGTCCACGTAAGGAGTCATCACCTGCTGCACATCAGGCCTGAATAAATGCTGCTCTCTTAGACACCAAATTAGTGTTAAGGAGACTTATTCTGATATTTTGGCCATTTGGTGACAGCAGAGGCTCATAGAACCAAGGATCCAGCTGTGACACTTGGAACCTCATGGAACAAAGGGTCCATTGCGATGCAGTCAAACCCCATGGAACTAAAAGTCCATTGTATCAGAGCAAGGCCTCGTGGAATCCAGGAGACCATTGCTAACAGTATGGAAGTTCAAGGAGCCATGGGGTCATTGTGAGAGTTTGGGGCTGCATGAAACCAATGATCCATTGTGACACTGCAGAACCTTCTGGAATCAAGGTGATCACGTTATGTTATGGAACCTGATGGAACAAAGGATCCATGGTGACACTGTGGAACTCAGACCATTGTTGACATTGCAAAAGCTCATGGAACCAATGGTCTATTGTGGCTCTGTAGAGTTTCACAGAATCAAGGAAACCATTTTGACACTGTGGGGCCTCATGGAACCACCTGCCACTGTGACACACCAGGGCCGCGTGGAGTCAAGGGACCATTGAGACACTGAGGAACCTCATGGAACCAAAGTCCACTGTGATACCGTGGTGCTCCATGGAACCAAAGGTCCATTGTTGCACTGTGGGATCCTGTGGAACCAATGGGAGCATGGTGACACTGTGGTGCTCCATGGGACCAAGGGGCTATTCTGCTTTGCCTCATGGAACCAAGGGGCCACTCCAGTACTGCAGGGCCTGGTTGAACTCAGGCAGCCTTATGACACTGCCGGGCCCCCTCGGAACCAAGGGTCCATTGGGATATTGTGGGGCCTCATTGAACCACGGAGACCATTAGGAACCTTTGGAACCCTTAGTAACCAAGGGGACATTAGGATATTGTGGGGCCTCATGGAGCCATGGAGACCATTATGAACCTTTGGAACCCCTCATAACCAAGGGGCCATTGTAGCACAGCAAGGCCTCATGGAACCAAGGGGACCACAGTGACACTGTGGGGCTCCATGGGACAAAGGGGCCGTTCTGACACTGTGGAACCAAGGAGGCCATTGCTGTGCTACGGGGCATCATTGAACCAAGGAGATCATTGTGACACATGGGACCACGTGGAACCAAGGGACCACTGTGGCACAGCAGAGCCTCATGGAACCGAGGGCAAAATAGTGACATATGGGGGCTTCAAGGGAATAAGGGGGCATTCTTAAAGTGCAGAACCAAGGAGGCTGTTGTGATACTCTGGGACATCATGGAGTGGAGAATCCATTGTGACACAGCACAACCTTCTGAAACCACGGAGGCCATTTTTACACATTGAGGCCTTGTAGAACCAAAGGGCTATTGTGGCACTTTGTGTCCTCATGGAACCAAGGAGTCTATTGTTACACTTGTGGTAGATAGGGACAGGTGGTCGGAAGATCTCACGATGTAACAGAAAGGCAGGACCCCCTGTTCCCCTAAGATAAGAAATTACCATAGGAAAGTAGCCTCCCTAACAGTAGTGCCAGTAACTTTCCATTCCACACCCAGTAACTTTCCACTCCACACCCAGTAACTTTCCACTCCCTACTAACCATAGAAAGTGAAGGCAGACCCCCTCTGACGTAGAGAACCCCCTAGATTATAAAACCCCATGAGATGAGATAATAAACGCCTTTTGACTGTCCACCACATTGGCGTCTGCGTGCTCACTGGCCCGGGCAACCCTGGAGAATTTGGTCGCTGTGCTGTTCCTCAGAACCAGGTCGCCTTGCCTTGTATCAGAAGGCAACATACACTACGAGGCCATGTTGGGCCAAAGAGCAATTGTGGCACTGTGTGGAACCCGGGAACAAAACAGAAAATTGTGACACTACAGGACCCCATGGGACTAAGCATTCATAGAACAGTGTGGGACTCATGGAACTAAAGATTCATTGTGACATTGCAGGTCCTCATGGAATACTAGAGACCACTGTGACACTTCAACGCCTCATTGAACCAAGGGGCTCTGTAGAACCAAAGAGACCATTTTGACACTGCAATATACTCTATTGAAAACAATGCAAAGAGAATTGTTTTTTCCTGCCTTCTTTTCCTGCTTATAGATTGATATCAGTAATGTCCAATTGATATTGACACCCAGCACCTTCTAATGCAGTCTGAATAGATATGAAAATCAAGACTCTACATGGCTGACAATCAATAACACTTTGTCCCCACCATCCCCCGGCTCCATCAAACCCCTGGCACTCCTATGGATCAGGAATGCTGTAGCCATCAGGAGCAGGGCAGTGATTCTTCCCCTGTGCTCGGCACTGGATGGGCATCACCTCGAGTGCTGTGTCCAGTTCTGGGCCACCAGGTTAGGAAGGCCATGGAGGGGCTGGAGCGTGTCCACAGAAGGGCAACAAGGCTGAGGAGGGGTCTGGAGCACAAGTTCTGGGAGGAGCAGGTGAGGGAGCTGGAGTTGTTTATCCTGGAGAAGAGGAGCTCAGGGGAGACAAGGCGGTGTCAGGGCACAGGGTGGACTTGATGATCTCCATGGCCTGTTCCACCCTTGCTAATTCTGTGATTCTCTGAATCCACTCTTGCAGCAGTTGCAGGATGAGCCCTGGGCCTCCTCTTCAGCAGCTCCAGCAGCCCAGGTCCCTCAGCTTCTCCTGCCAGCCCCAAAGCCCATCCTGTCAGTCCTGCAGAGCCTCTGCAGCTCCTCCTCACTGCCCAGAACAGGGAGCCCCAGAGCCAGACACAGCAGCCCAGATGTGCCCCCCTGGCCTGGGGTGCCTCTGGCAAGGGAGCAGCACAAGGCACTGCAGGAGCCTGCAGACAATTCCTGCAGCACTTGTAGGATGATCCTGCTGCCCAAGGGACGTTCCCATGGTGCCAAGTCAGGAACTGCAGTGGGGAGTGGAGCCAGAGAGGAAAGAGCAAACAGGGATGGACTGTTTGCAGGGGAGGGAACAGGGGTGGGCAGTGAGAAGAAATATGTACAAGGCAAGAGGAAAGAAAGCAAAGGTGAAGCAAAGGAATTGCTCAGGGCAGTTTGGGGGTGGCTGCCAGGCAGCCCTGGCTCTGAGCAACAGCGTCTGCAGTGGCACAGGAAACTTCCAGCTGATGGGAACAAACTTTCTGGCTGACTGTAGAGGCCAGGACAAAGCTGAGTGCTTTCCCTGGTGTCCCCCAGCCCTTGCTGGCCCCAGGGGCTGATGGCATTTGTGCTCCCTCAGGTTCATATCCCCACACCAACAGCATGGGGGTGCTCCCCCTGTAGTGTGCAATGCAAACAGGGGCTGCTGAGCCAGTGCTGCCGTGTCTGTGCCTGCAAGGATGGGGCACCTGTGTGAGCTGGGGGAGAGGCCAGGACTGCAGAGGGGGGATGTTGTTGGCAGCTCCACGAGGACGCTCTGGGACGCTGCCCTGGGCTGTCCAGCACACTGGGGATGGATCAGCCCCTGCTCTGCTGCTCCTTCCCATCTCCCCCAGGGCCCTTGCAGAGCCCCAGCCATGCTGTTTGCCCCCAGCCTGCCCAGGGGCTGCTCACGGGGCTTTTCTGTGCTCAGCATTGGCCTGGCTGTGTTCTTGAGAGAGCCTGGGCAAGGAGCCTGGAGCCCCCAGGGCCTGGCCTGAGGTGTCAGCGCTGCCCAGCAGTGCCCATGGCCTGTCCCTGCTACAGCCCCAGCACTGCCACCCCCAGGGCTGTGCCCAGCCCCGAGAGCACTCAGGCCCTGCAGCAACACCAGGGCCACCAGAGCAGCGGGGCAGGGCCACGGCAGCAGCACTGGCAACACCATGTGCTGCTGCTGCTGGGCACAGCTGCTGGGCCAGCACTGATCTGCCCCCAGCTCTGCACACAGACATTGCTGCTGCAGCTCCAGAAAGGGCAACAAAAGGGCATCTCTGCAGAAAACTTTGCTGGGAGATCCTTTAGTTCCTTTAAAGGCACCGAGAGTGCAGCCCCTCATTGACAGAGTCGTCAGCCACAGGGAAAGTAGAGAGAAACAAATTAGGAATGGCAATAGAATGACTTTTCTTTGTGGACAATATAAAAAAATCAAAGCAAAGGAAAAAACTTTCAAAATGAAAGCAGGAAGAAGTATCAAAGATGCTTTTATTACAAGTGATTTGCAGAAACTGGCCAGTAATTTAATTTTCCTGAAAGCATCCCGTCATCAGTCTCCACACTGCAACCTTGAGCTCCTGGTTCCTCAGGCTGTAGATGAGGGGGTTCAGGGCTGGAGGCACCACCGAGTACAGAACTGACAGAGCCAGATCCAGGGATGGGGAGGACATGGAGGGGGGCTTCAGCTGAGCACACATGCCAGTGCTTAGGAACAGGGAGAGCACAGCCAGGTGAGGGAGACAGGTGGAAAAGGCTTTGTTCTGTCGCTGCTCAGATGGGACCCTCAGCACAGCCCTGAAGATCTGCACATAGGAGAAAACAATGAACACAAAACAACCAATTGCTAAAGAGGCACTGGCAGCAATGAGCCCAAATTCCATGAGGGATTTGGAGTGTGAGCAGGAGAGCTTGAGGATCTGTGGGATTTCACAAAAGAACTGGCCCAGGGCATTGCCATGGCACAAGGGAAGGGAAAAAGTTTGGGCTGTATGCACAAGAGCATTGAGAAAGGCACAGGCCCAGGCAGCTGCTGCCATGTGGGCACAAGCTCTGCTGCCCAGGAGGGTCCCGTAGTGCAGGGGTTTGCAGATGGACACGTAGCGGTCGTAGCACATGACGGTCAGGAGGCAAAATTCTGCTGAGATGAAGAATAGAAAGAAAAAGAGCTGTGCAGCACATCCTGTGTATGAGATGTTCCTGGTGTTCCAGAGGGAATTGTGCATGGCTTTGGGGTCAGTGGTGCAGATGCAGCCCAGGTCGCTGAGGGCCAGGTTGAGCAGCAAGAAGAACATGGGCGTGTGCAGGTGGTGGCCGCAGGCTACGGCTCTGATGATGAGGCCGTTGCCCAGGAGGGCAGCCAGGGAGATGCCCAGCAAGAGGCAGAAGTGCAGGAGCTGCAGCTGCCGCGTGTCTGCCAATGGCAGCAGGAGGAAGTGCCTGATGGAGCTGCTGTTGGACATTTGCTGTTGCTGCACATTGGGACATGTTCATGGAGAAAAGGAAATTGAAGTATTAGAGGAGATAGCTGCAAGCAAAATCAAAGCCATTTCCCATCTACCATCCTCTGTAACATACATGGACATGCTTTTTTGTTTAAGAATTTTGAGGTTTTCTTTTTAATCTCCCTCCATGTCTTTCCTGGTATTCTTGGATATCAGAAACCCTCAGCATATTTCTGCCCTCTGGTAAAACAGAGTGAGTTCCCTGAGGCAAGATGATGGGTGGAGGCTAAGGGGAGATGGTCTGCCACCTCATTCTGTTTGGAGTTTCTCTGGGCTTTCACTTTTCTGAAGTGAAGGATGTGCACACTCTCAAGTTTCTCCTAAAAACACCCAGGTACTGCTCAGAGAATATGGATCCTCCAGAGCCCAGCTCCAGTTCTGTATGCAAGGACTCAGGTTGCTCATTTCACCAACCCAGCAGCATTTTCAGTGTCAGAGCAACTCTGCCTTTCCCCATCAACCTTGTAACTCAGAGATGCTCTAGGGCCGGTTAGACCCTGGATTGAAGCTCCCAGCTTGAACTGAAATCTCAGAGATACTTCCAAGTGTCCTTATGATGGCATTGGATTGAGGGAGATGCAGCTCTTTCCCTGGCTGCACTGACAGCATTGCCCAGAGCCAGGCACTGGGGACAGCGTCACCCTGAGCCAGCTGTGCCCCCTGCCAGAGCCCCCAGTGCCGGGCAGCTGCTCCCAGCCCTGTGCTCTGCAGAGGGAACTGGGCCCGGGGCTGCAGAGCTGCCCCATGGCTCTGCTGCAGCTCTGCCTGCACAGGAGGGGCTGCAAGCCTTGGAGCCCTGGCCCTGAGAGCAGAGGCTTGGCTGGGGGCACAGGAGGGAGGGGGCTTGTTCAGAGGGAGGGGCTGCACTGGAGGGGATCCTGTGGGCATCTCTAAACTCTCCCTGCCACAGCATTGTAGGGTTTTGTTTTCTCTCCTTGCCTGATCTTCTCTCTGCTTCCTGCAGATTTCCCTCCTGCAGGTGTTTCCCTGTGCCTGATCTCTCCCTGCCAGCACTCACAGACCCCAAATCTCTGTGCATTCTCCATGGCCCTACAGAACCCTGCCTGTTTGCAGGGCACTGGCTGGGGGCAGGTTCTGTTTGCAGCTTGGAGAAAGAACAGCTCAGACTGAGCCTGAATGTTAAGAGCAAAGGTGATGCTGCTGCTGTCCATGGGCAGAGTGGCTGAAAGCACATTAGGGATCTCCTGTGAACCTATTGATCACAAAAAGTAACAGTTCGGATGTCTCAGGCACTTGTCAAAATTCATATTAAATACTTCATAATCAACCTTTAACATTCACCCCCATTACCTTTCATTCTGCAATAGTAGAAAACTGACTACATAGCCTTAGAAAGTTTCCTCATTTTTAGCAAAATCCTTGACTTGGAAATATTCTATGACTGATGAGAACCCCTCAGCATGTCAGAGCTTCATGACTATTTCACCTCCACTGCACCAGAGATATCCAGATTTGTACTCACAGAGTCTGTAGGCATTGGGATGTTCCGGCTTCACGAGATCACTGCAGGAGCTGCAGCTGCACTGTCCAGCAGCCAGAGGTTCCTGTGCCAAGGGCTGGCAGTGATTCTGCCCCAGGCACTTCTCAGCTCCTTCCCAGCCCTGACTGATTGAAGCTCTCTGTGCCTCTGTGCTGTGCCCGGGGTGGCTGCAGGCAGTGCCCCACCCCTGCTGGGCTGGCAGAAGAGCTGCTCATCAAGAGAAATGTGCTTTTGAAGCTCTTCTTGGTTACCAGGAGCTGCCTCTGTGCCAGAAGCCCAGCCCAGCTCAGCAGCACAGACACAGCACAAGAACTTTAATGAGCCTCTGGGGCTTTGTGCTCAGGCCCTGAACATCAGTCCTTGAGAGGGAGCTGAAGAAACCTCTCCAGAACTCCAAGGCAGAATCCAGCTCCAAAGTTTCTTGGACTTGTAATGGGTCCCACTGAGGGACACGGCTGAGAAAGTGTCCCCAGGCAGAGCAGAGAACTGGAGGCAGTGATGACAGGTGGGGACAAAGAGAAGTCAATTCTTGGTGCCCTTGGGCACAGCAGGATCTGTGCCGCCAAGGGCTATGAGGAGACACCTTGTCCTGAGGCCCTGGGGCCTCCTGGCACAGCCCCAGCCAGGCTGGGCACTGTCAGCCCCTTGTCCTGCCCTCAGCATCCCTCCCTAGCCCACATCCTAGTGGCCTCAAGGATCTGCTGGAAGGATTCCCTGGGGAGCCTTGCTCAGGAATGGCCCTGGGGGCTCCTTCATGCTCCCAGGGACTGCAGGTTTTAACAAGGACTTAGGGTTTGGCTTTTGCCTTGGAATCTCTGAGAGGTTTATTGCAAACCTGGCCTCCAATTATCTGCTTTAATGAGTCCCCTGGAGAGGCTTTGTCAGTAACAACACTCAGTGGGGCTCATTAGTACTTCAGGGTGCTTTAGTTATTTTAAGGTACTTAGTGTTTCCCTTTTGATACAGTCTCTATGAGAGCTTTGTGCAATCATGGCCCCAGTTATCTGCTTTAACGTGTCTCTTGAGAGCTTTGTACTGACACTCAGTGGGGCTCATTAATGCCTTGAGATACTCAAGATTTTTAAGGTGCTTTATGGATTTAAGAATACTTTTAGGTACTTTTAAGGATTTTCCTTCCCACACTGAGTCTCTGAGAGGTTTTTGTGCCATCCTGGCTGCCAGTTCTCTCCTCCAAGGTATCCATGAGGATCCTATGCTGGGTATCTTCCCCCTTTCTGTTTTACAACAAAGATGGAACTGAAAGAATTTGGTAAGACTTTCTGAAAGCATCCAAACAAACATGGGACAATTAACAATACAACAGCAAGAACTAAGAGAATTAATTAATCTGTTTTCGCTTGATACCATCCAACCCTTTTGTCCTTTGCATTGGAAGAGTCTATTGACCCAGCCATTGTTTTCCACTTGAAGCTTCTTGAATCGTTCCTTCAGTACCTGAATGCTCTTGTGGATTGACTCGCTGTGGCTGGAGAGGTTCATGCAACACATCCCTCAGAGTCTACACAGCCATGCCCATGTGCCCAGAGTAAAAACTCTATTGCTGTTCTGCAAGGTGGCATGTCTGATGGTCTCTATGTCTGAGAGCAGGTCACTCAATGTGAAGGAGGTAGCATTGGCTGGCTTACTTAACAGGCACCCAAGATGGTCTAATTCTCCTAAAGCTTTAGCTGCAGCCACCCAAGTAGTCCACATTGGGGGTGCTACCATCCGATACCTGGATTAAAGATTTCAAAGACATCTCTTTGATACCATCCAATACTTCTCTGGAGATACCTGCTGCTTGATCATCTGGTAGGCTGTGTTGTCCTTCTCCAGCTAGATGGTTGATTGTCAATTCTGCCTTTGCTTCATTATTAGCATAGTCTGCTATTAATTGATTTAGTAAACACTTCCATCCCCCTTCCCACAGGGTGTATTCTGTAGGTGATAACAACATGGTAATAATATATTTTAACTCTGAGCAGGTAAAGACGTGTGCTGTGAATATGGTCCTCATTAGGCCATTAAAACAAGGAAAGTCCTTCCTATGTTCTTTAGCTGCCCTAAACAGCTCCTTGATTTCCTCATAAACCAGTGGCTGTTACCTGGGACTCTGCCCCCTTCTTTCATAACATTCGGGGGTGATGAGGAATTTCAAGACTATTTGCCTGTCTTCTTCTTTTCCCAGTGATCTTCTGGAGTTGAGGGGTGAGGTGGCTCTGAGGAGTCCAAACTGTCTTCTTGGAGGAAGAATAACTTGGAGGAGAATCATTTGGGTTAGAAATAGTGTGACAGTTGGGCTTACTATCTTTGACCATGGGGGTTATATTGTTGCTGGAGGGTGAGGCAAAGGGCACTGCTCTTTTGTCCGGTGTTGGGAAGGAAGGACCTTGATTTAGGATGGCGGACTTCTGGGGTGGCCTTCTGGAGGCATGGCCCAGGGTGAAGGTGGAATGATTGAAAGTGGGGCATGACCCACAGTTGTGGGGGTGGAGTCTTGAGGTTCCTTCAGGGCAGAAGAGAAGGTTGTGATATCAAGAAGTCGAGGAGCCAAGATGGAGGGAGGATGGTGAGGCTCAGGGGCATCTGGAAAATTTTAATGATCCTCTTCACTATTGATTTTTGTTTGTTCTTTGAAGACAGTTGGTCATGATCAGTGAGAATTAACTTAAAGCATCCGTATACGCACCTATCTACTTCCGGCTCTCTATTTTTCTCTTTCTCCACCTTAGGTGAAATAGCCACCAGAACACCCCAAATCACTTATGGAATGTGGATATGTATTGTAAAAGCACAGGGGCAAAATGGGCAATAATTGTCATGCATTTCCCCAAACTCACCTGCAACTATATGCAGGTGAAACCATCGTTGTCCCTGTGGATCCTGGCAGAGGTCCCTCAAAACAAGGATGAATCTGTCAGCCCATGTCAAACCATGACAGCCCAGCACAATCCAAAATCCAAGGGAGCACTGGCCTATCCATCAGCTAACCCCAGCTGACATGACTGACACAGGGAGCCCTGAATGTCATGGTCCCTTTTTGGGCGCCAAATGTCACAATGAGGGTGGGTGTGACAAACCTTTCTGGTTCCCCAGCTTCAGGGCAAGGGTGGTAAAAATGAAAATGAGCAGATGCTGTGAAGGATGAAACAGGAAATCCTTATAAATATGATTGCCTGACTAAAGATTTTGAGAATATAGAAACTATAAGCGAGATTGAAAAGAAAGGAAGCTTTGAGACACCAAGCCTTAGTTACTGAACAACTGGAAAACAATGGTATGGCCGGCTGAAGATAACCTTCTTTTGATGAAACAATACCCTCTGCTTGCAGAGAAGTCCAAGGGTCAGAGCAGACCCTACTATCTTGGCAGAAGGGGTCCAAAGAGTAGATTTTAGGGTTTAAAATGTAACAGAGTATGGAAATGTAATGATTCTTAGAGGCTGTATCTGAATGCTATAAGATTTGTATCTTGTACTAGATTGGTTAGTAAAAATTAGAATATGCAGCACAGAAGAAGATTTATTGTATTGTAATGGGAACTCCCCTCCTTTTTCAGGCACTCATTTTGGGCATCTCTTTTGAGCTCCACTTTCCGGCCTACTCCGAGCTGTGGCTGGCAGCTTCAAACAAGGCCCCTGCACCCACACCCTTTGCAATAAACCACAAGTTCCAAGACCGGGCTTCAGAGATCTATCATCTCCATCCGTCCCAACTGTCCTACCCCCTGACACTCCTACAAGCAGGATCAATGGAGTTGCTCAAAAAGAACTTTAATAACAGGGTGGAAAACAATAAACATGGAGAAGTTGAGCACAGTATGAGGGGTGGGATTCAAAGACCTGAGACAAAGTGGAAGCAACAATATATACACATGGGGGTAGAACACTCTAGAACAATAACCATATAGGGGAAACAAGTAACCAATAGGCGAACAGAACTTGGACAAATTAGCTTAACAACACTAAAGGCTTCTTGGGGAACTCTCAAGCTCACCCTAAGTTATACGAATGGCTCCTAGGGCTTGAAACTCTTGCCCAGTTCTTTTGTAGTAAAATCTGGCTGACTCTGAGTTACAGCTGGGGTAACTCTCAAACCACTGCTTTGCACTGGCCCCATGTGGCGCAACAGAGCAACAATGATGTCCTTGGTTCCACGAGGCCCCACAGTGTCACAATGGTCCCTTGTATCCATGGTGCTCTGCAGTGCCACAATGGCCCCTTCATTTCAGAAGGCTCCCAAATGTTACATTGGTCTCCATAGGAAGTTAACCATGGGGCCCCCATGTTTCAGGAGTGAATAACGGCAACCACCAGAGGCCAAGGCAAGCCTGACCTGTCTGTCCTGGCAGGTTTGCTTGGAGCAATCCTTGGATATTTGAAATTATGAATATGGAATTCTAATTCTAAAAATTTGTGCCCGGAGAAGGATGATTTTTTCCATAAAAAGCAAAGCACAGAGTCTTTTCCAGTGTCTGGAAAATAGGTGAGTTCTGGCCCTCAGGAGTTAAAGACCAGAACGACCTGTCTGTCCTGGCAGCTTTTGTCTGGCAGCAATCCTTGGATACACAGAGATTTGGAGGTGGAATCCTAATTTTGGCCTTGGATGCCTGGAAAATTGGACAGTTCTTTTCCAAAAAAAGAAAATCCCAGAGCCCCAGTGTTTCAGGGGCAGATGGGAGTGGCCTTCTACATTCCAAGGTCAGCCAGACCTGTCAGGTGACCCCTGGAGGCCAAGGCAGCCACATCTATTTCATGTTCCCTTGGTTCCACAGGGGCCCTGCACTGCCACAATGGTTCTCTTGCTTCCATGATGCCCTCAGGTGTCACAATGGCCCGTTGGTTAGACAAGTCCTTAAGGATCTTAATGGTCTCCATGGTTCCACAAGGCCCCACAGTGCCATAATGGTCTATTGGTTCCATGAAGCTCCTCTGTGTCACCATGGCCCCTGGGTTCCATAGGCTCCAGTGGTGCCACAATGATCCCCTTGGTTCCACAAGTTCCCATAGTGTCACAATGGCCCCTTCCTTCCATGAGAACCTGCAGGGTCACAATGGTCTCCATGATTCCATGGGGCCTTGCAATGTCACAATGCTCTCCATGGACCCATGGTGCCCTGCAGGATCACAATGGCCTTTGTCTCTACGAGGCCCTGAAATGCAGCAATGACCTCTTGGTTCCACAAAGCCCTGCTGCTTCACACTGGCCCCTTGGGACCATGTGGCCCAACAGAACCACAGTGATGCCCTTTGTTCCACAAGGCCCAATAGTGTCACAATGGTATCTTGGATCCATGGTACCCTGCAGGGTCACAATGTTCCCCTTGGTTCCAGAAGTTCCTACAGTATAACAGGTTCTACAAGGGCCTGCAGTGTCACCATGGCCCATTGGTTCCACAATCCTCCGCAGTGTCACAATGGTCTCCATAGGAAGGAAACAAGTGAGCCCCAGTGGTGCAGGGGCAGATGAGAGGCAGTCACCAGAGGCCATGTCTAGCCAGTGTCAGTCTGCCAGTACGGGCAGATTTTGTCTGGGAGTAACCCTTGGATATGGAGAATCTTAGATGCAGAATCCCAATTTTGGCCATGGGTGCCTAGACAAGAAAGACAGTTCTTTCCCATAGGAATAAAATCACAGAGCCCCAGTGCGTCACGGTCAGATGGGAAGTGGCTCTTGACATGTCAAATTCCGTGGGACCTGTCAGACAGCCCCCAGGAATCCAAACCAGGGAGACCTGTTCCATGTTCCATTGACTTCATGGATCCTAACACTGTCACAATGGTCTCCTTGATTCCATGAGGTCTGGCAATGTCACACTGGCTTCTTGGTTTCATGAGCCCCAACAGAGTCACAAGGGTCCATTGGCCCCATGCAGCCCCGCTGTGAAACATTGGCTCCTTGTTTCAATTTTAAGTCAATCACAATCAAACCATGGTTTGATCATTGATCCTTGCTTCCATAGGGCCCATGATTTGCACAATGGTTTCCTTGGTTCCATGATTCCTGGATTCCACAGTCTCACCATGGTGTCCTTGGATCTCCATTGTCACAACTGACCCATGGTTCCATGAGGTTCCGTAGTGTCACTGTGGTCGCTGTCAGAGACTGGATGAGATCGATGTCCCAAGAAACCTTGGGATGCTCGGAATGCCCGTGTGGGGCCAGGGCTGGATCAGGCCTTGGTTTGTGGTGGGACAGAGCCCCGCCCCCAGCCCTGACCCTGCAGAGCTGTCAGTCAAATAGCAGGGGCGATGTTAACCCTGACCTGATTGGCTGAGCTGTCAATCAATGACACACCAGCAGCTGGTGCTACCCTGACTCTGATTGGACAAATAACTGGCAGTCCCACCCCAGGGGCAGGCCTATGAAGGCCCAGGGGCTTAAAAGCCGGAACACGAGGCCAACCTGTGGTTTGCATCTTGCCTTCTCCTAGGGTTCCTCTCTTAGTGATGCTGGAACCCGAGCTGTTGGTACCCATGTGCGTGTCTTTCTATGGATCTTCTGTCTTTCTGTTGTTTTCTATTTCTTCTCCTTCTAATCCTACATTCCTGGAACATTTTTGAGTAACTTCACTTGTTAAGAGTTAAAGGATTTTAGGTTAAATGTGCAGGAATCCAAGGCACAGGGAATATTTCTCTGTCTGCTCTGAGGCATGCTGACCCCCAGAGAAACACTGCCTTTTACCTTTGCCCATGGAGAAGACTTCCAAGATTTTGAGTTAGATTAGAATTTACCAAAGTGTGAAAATTATAATAGAGAATAGTATAGTATGTCACTTGGCTGAGAAATTTAGGTTTTGGGATTTTTAGTATGGTGTACATAGCAAGCAAGATGGAGGAATTAGGGTGTAGTTCCTGTCTTCCTGTCTACCCCATTTGCTGCAGTGTTGGTGGCAGAGGATGATTGGTAAAGGAAAGCAAAGTTCAGAGGTTATGTGGACAGTCAAGGGATGAGTTATTGGTAGATAACTAGAAATAAGACATGTTTTAAGAGTTAATTGGATGAAACAACTTTAAAGGACCTTGAAACCGCACATTTTGGGTCAATTTTGCGGTGCTTTTCCAGTGTGCTGAGGCTGGTGTGGACAGCAATGCAAAACTTTAGATAAGCTAACAATAAAGAAGAAGCTGAAGACCAAAAAAGGCCCATGCATCTCCTTTTACCTGGCACAAAATTGCTACTGGAGGGTTCCCCATGCCCAGAAAAGCCCAACGTAAAACAAACATCAATAACAGGTGCCCTGATAATGTTTGTAAGAAGCTGGCTTTTTTCCATAAAGTTCTTTGCTGAAGGGTGTTGTCTTAATTGGCCAATCATGTGAAACGTGTTGATTAAAGGACCAATGAAGTCCTCCTGTGGAAAACCAAGATATAAAAGAAGAGGATTGAAAAAGCAGGTGGCTTTTAGCCCTTTGCCTTCTGATCTGAGTCTGTCATCTCTGATTCAACAGTGACATTTTGGGATCTCTGGGGGCTATTGGGGATTCTTTCTGCACCTTGTGACTGAACAGGAGCTTCTCTAAAAATCTTTGCCTGAAGCTCCCACTGTGCCCATGACAGGAACCATGTGAGTGTCTGGGATATAGCAGCTCTTTGGCAGCCTGAAGACTCCTGGGATGTCGCCGTGGAGCCCCCGTGAGTGCCTGTGACAGATCGGTGCCTTTGCAGCCCAAGGTCCCCTGGGATGTCACCATGGAATGGCTGTGACTGCCTCTGACCACAGGGCTCTTTACCATCCCAAAAACCCCTGGGAGGTGCCCATGGAGCCCCTGTCTCTGCCTGTGACATTCCAGCTCTGGAATAGCCTGGAGACTCTTGGAAAGTCCCCATGGAACCCCTCTGAGAGCCTGTGACAAATCTGATCCTTAGTAGGAAACCATCACCAGCCCCCTGTTGCTATGGTCAGTCCCTTGGTAGCTCCATGGAGACCCCATGCCAGGCGTGGTTGCCATGGACACCAGCTCAGGCCTGCAGCCACAGCCCGTTGCCATGGCAACCATTGGCAGCCCCATCCCCAGGCTCATGGGATCCCAGAACCACAGAATTGGCTGAGCTGGGAGGGACCCATCAGGATCCTCCAGTCCAGCTGCTGGCCCTGCACAGGACACCCCAACAATGCCAGCCTGGGCCTGGCAGCGCTGTCCAAACGCTGCTGCAGCTCAGAGAGCCCTGGAGCTGGGACCCTTCCCTGGGGAGCCTGGGCAGGGCCCCAGCAGCCTCTGGGCAAAAACCTTTTCCTGACACCCAACCTGAGCCTGCCCCGACTCAGCTGCAGCCGTTCCCTCCACTCCTGTCCCTGGGCACCAGAGGGAAGAGGTTCCCACAGCCCCAGCCAGGGACCCGCTCCCAAGGCTGTTGCCATGGCCACCAGGGCTGGGACCAGCTGGGATGCTCGGTTTCCATGGGCCGGGGTTCAGGAATGGGATTCCCCAATTTCCTGCTCCTGCTTAAACCATGCTGCCCTCGCTGCCCTCCCGCTTCCCATGGAAAGCACAAAAGGCAAAGATCCCGGGCTGGGATAAGAGCAATTTATTGGGAACAGAAACGAGATAAGGAACGAATGGAACAGAAACAATATTGATAACAGAAGGGAAAAATAAATCTTTGACAGGGAAAACTACTACACAACTCACTGAGTCTTCCTGCCCACAATTTCCCCTGCCTGGAAAGGACATCCTTCTCCTTAGGGAGTGAGGGAGAGAGTACCTTCCCTGCCTCTGGCAATGACCAGAGGTGGGAGTGAATGGATTGACACATCCATGGCCAGACCCTCATGTTCCTCAATCCCATATCATGTCATCGGCAGGGGCAGGAAAAGGGACAGGTGTCTTCACAGCATGGATCATGGGGAACATGGATCCTCAGGACTCTTCCCAGTGTGGGCCCTCTAACTGGGGATGAAGCTGGAGCGGTGCCTGCAGCTGGGGCATTTGCAGGGGTTCCCTTACCAGTGCCTCCGTTGGTGTCTGGTGAAGTGACAGCTACTGCTGAAGCTCTTCCCACACTGGGGACTCTTGTAGGGCCTCTCCCCAGTGTGGATGTGCCGGTGCCTGATGAGGTGGGAGACACAGTTGAAGCCCTTCCCACAGTCAGGGCAGTGGAAGGGCTTCTCCTCTGTGTGAATCTGCTGGTGGCAGAGGAGATCGGAGCTGATCCGAAACTTCTTCTGACACTGGAGACACTCGTAGGGCCTCTCCCCAGTGTGGATGCGTTGGTTGATGGCGAGGGCGGAGCTGTAGCTGAAGCCCTTCCCACATTCCCCACACTCATAGGGCCATTCCCCAGTGTGGATCATCTGGTGGCTGATCGGGGTGCTGCTCTGCCTGAAGCTCTTCCCACACTCCAAGCACTTGTAGGGTTTTTCTCCATCATGAAGCTGCCCATGAGCCACCAACTCTGAGCTCTGACTGAAGCTCTGTCCACCATCCTGGCTCAGGGTGGGTCTTTTCTCCTCAGAGCACACTGGGCTGTGTTTGCAGCCCCTCCTCCTGTGGGATCTCTGGGGATTTTCCTCCCCAGTGGAATTCTGCACTGTGGAATCACTCAAAACGGCTTCTTCCACGAGGTTATGCCACGGGGATTTGTCCTCCCTGGTCTCCATCGTCAGTTTCTTGTCTGGGGGAGGAAGGACAAGGAGAGGATGGGATTT
The DNA here is from genome assembly GCF_047830755.1 of Zonotrichia albicollis. Lineage (NCBI taxonomy): Eukaryota > Metazoa > Chordata > Aves > Passeriformes > Passerellidae > Zonotrichia > Zonotrichia albicollis. The sequence goes on along the minus strand of NC_133844.1, from coordinate 1,803,046 downwards.
GCCTCCGTGCCAGAGGGAAGGGGAAGGAGATCCCCCAGTGCATCCCTGTCAGGATGGCATTGGCAGCACGGTTGTCCTGCAGCTGGGGGCCATGATGGGCTGGGAGATGGAGCAGGAGAGAGGGGGAAAGGGGCACTGACTTGCTCCTCACGTGCCTGAGTTTTCCACGGCATTGTCTCAGTTTGAAAGACAGATGTCTGCTAAGGAAGGCAGGAGACTCCCTTGAAATGGAAAATGTAAAACCCCTCCTTCTGAATTATTATAATTTTGAAATTAAGGTGCTTTTAGACAAAGATATGGCAATTGGAATAACAGTTCTAAACTAGGAAAATTAAAAATACAAATGCAATAGTACAAAAAAAAAGAAAACACTGACGGGGCCAGAATATGACCTGACACTCTGTTGGTCAGGGTATTGGTAGCAGTCCCATTGAGTGATGGCTGCAGTGCTCCTGCGTTGACAGGTGTGGTTCTGTTGGATCAGTGATCTTGTAGAAGGGTCTAGTTTTCCTCTGAAGGTCCAGTGGCAGTGTAGATGGGCCTGGTCTTCCTGGTCTTGGAATCCAGTGGATAAGAAAGCTGCTCCTCTGGGAATCCAGTAAGAAAAGGCTCCCTGTGGTGTTTGAAATCTCAGAGTATATCCAGTTAGGAGTGCTTGGCTCCTCCCTCTGGCTCTGGGAGGAGCCTCTCACAATGGGATGATGTAATTTTATCAGTCATGCAGTGACACTCAAGGACACTAAATATTTCCTCACCCAAGCAGCTGCTTCCGCTCTAGTGTTATTCTCCAACATAACCAACACATGGTACACTGGACAATGAGACATCACCCAACTTTCCCACCCAACATCCTGCCTAATTCTTACCTCAGCAATCGCAATAAAACTAGGACTAGTGCCATTCCACTTCTGATTCCCAGAAGTACTCCAAGGCTCTCCTCTCACTACCGGCCTCCTCCTATCCACCCTTATAAAACTTCCCCCAATCACACTACTCTACATGACCTCCCCCTCACTCAAGAAGGTATCTCCCCAAATGGAAGATTGATTGTGGAAGAGATGAAGAAAACTGCCCAATTAACGGAAAATAACTGCTCCACAGATAGGAATAGAACACACACACTCATTTCCAGTCTAAGACAGTGGCTCAAGTGTTGGTGTCATGGACAGAATTTTGGATTCATTGATCTCAGGGCAACTTTTACAGCTCCTGGCCTGCTGGAACCTGATGGGCTCCATCTCTCTGCTAAGGACAGAAGGTTTTTAGCTCATGAACTGGCAGAACTTGTTGAGAGAGCTTTAAACTACGTTTGAAGGGGGAAGGGGATGCGGCTGGGCTGTCTGGAAGCAGGCCCAAGAGTAGTAAGCCTGAGTTAGAGATGAAATCAGCAGCCCAGCTGAGGTGCACCTATACCAGTGCATGCAGCATGGGTAACAAACAAGAAGACCTGGAGGCCATGGTCCAACAGCAGAGCTGTGATGTAATTGCCATCAGGGAAACGTGGTGGGATGACTCACATGGCTGGAGTGCTGCACTGGATGGCTACAAGCTCTTTAGGAGAGACAGGAAAGGGAGAAGAGGTGGAGGGATGGCCCTTTATATTAGGGAGGCTTTGAACACCATAGGTATTGAAACTAATGATGATGAAGTGGAATTCCTATGGGTGAGAATTAAGGGGAAGGCCAACAAGGCTGACATCCTACTGGGAGTCTGTTATTGTCCACCCAACCAGGAAGAAGTGGTGGACTACTCATTCTCTAAGCAGCTAGAGAATGTTTCAGGTTCATCAGCTCTTGTTCTTGTAGGTGATTTCAACCTGCTGGACATCTGCTGGGAGCTCAATACCGCTGAAAAAAGGCAACCCAGGAAATTTTTAGAGTTTGTGGAGGATAACTTTTTGCCATAGCTGGTGAGTGAGCCCAGCAGGGGAGGGACAGTGTTAGATCTGTTGTTTGTAAATAAAGATGGTCTGGTGGGAGATGTGGTGGTTGGAGGCTGCCTGGGGAACAGTGATCATGAAATTATAGAGTTCTCAATATTTGGTGAAGTCAAGAGGAACATTAAGAAGACTTTTACACTGGACTTCTATAGGACAGATTATGGCCTGTTTAGGAGACTTATTCAGAGAGTTCCTTGGGAAGTAGTCCTTAAAAACAAAGGAGTTCAGGAAAAGTGGACATGCTACAAAACAGAGATCTTGAGTGCACAGGAACTGATGTCCCTGTGTGCCAAAAGGTGAATCAACAAGACAAACATCCAGCCTGGATGGGCAAGGAGGTTTTGGAGGAACTCGGGAATAAAAAAAGGATGTATCATCTTTGGAAGGAAGGTCAGATCTCTCAGGAAGTATTTAAGAGGGCTGCTAGAGTATGTAGGAAAAAAATAGGGTGGCTAAAGCTCAGTTTGAGCTTAGAATGGTGACTTTTATAAGGGATAATAAAAAATGTTTTTATAAATATACTACTGGTAAAAGGAAGAGTAAGGCCAGCCTTTGTTCTCTGTTGGATGAGGGAGGGAATTTAGTAACTGCAGATGAGGAGAAGGCAGCGGTGCTTAACGCCTTGTTTGTCTCAGTCTTTAGGGGGAAGATGGCTCAGGACAGCTGTGCTCCTGGGCTGGGAGATTGGGTCAGGGAGCAGAATGGTCTCCGTTATCCAGGAGAAAGCAGTCAGAGAACTGCTGAGCTGCTTGGATATTCATAAATCCATGGGACCAGATGGGATCCACCCCAGAGTGATGAGGGAGCTGGCAGATGAGCTTGCCAAGCTGCTCTCCCATCATTTAGCAGCAGTCCTGGCTCACTGGTGAGGTTCCAGATGACTGGAAGCTGCCCAATGTGACACCCATTCACAACAGGGGTGGTAAGGAGGATCCTGGTAATTATAGGCCAGTCAGTCTGACCTCAGTACCCAGTAAGGCAATGGAACAGTTTATAGTGAGTGTCATCACCCAGCACTTACAGGATGGCTGAGGGTATCAGATCCAGCCAGCAGGGATTTAGGAGGGGAAGGTCGTGTTTGACCAACCCGGTCTCTTTTTATGACCAGGTGACCCTCCTGGTGGATGCAGGAAAGGCTGTGGATGTGTCTGTTTGGATTCCAGGAAGGCCTTTGGCACTGTCTACCACAGCACACTCCTGGAAAAGCTGCAGCCCAGGGCTGGGACAGGAGCACTCTGTACTGGGCTCAGAACTGGCTGGATGGGCCCAGAGAGTGGTGGTGAACGGTGCTGTACCCAGCTAGCAGCCAGGCACCAGGGGTGTCCCTCAGGGCTCTGTGCTGGAGCCAGCTCTGTTCAATATTTTTATTGATGACATGGATTAGGGGATTGAGCCTTTCATTAGTAAATCTGCAGATGACACCAAGCTTGGAGTGTGTGTCCGTCTGTTGGAAGGTAGGAGGGCTCTGCAGAGAGACCTGGAACAATTGGAGGGATAGGCAGAGTCAATAAGATGAAGTTTAATCAGTCCAAGTGTCCAGTCCTGCATTTTTGGCCACAATAACCCCCTGCAGCGCTATAGGCTGGGGCCTGTGTGGCTGGACAGTGCCCAGGCAGAAAGAGACCTTTGGGTACTGGTCAACAGCAGCTGAACATGAGCCAGCAGTGTGCCCTTGTGGCCAAGAAGGCCAAGGGCTCCTGGCCTGGATCAGGAATGGTGTGGCCAGCAGGAACAGGGAGGCCATTCTTCCCTTGCACTTGGAACTGGTGTACCTGGCATTCTTCCCCTGTACTGTATCTTGAGTGCTGTGTCCAGTTCTGGGCTCTCAATTTGGGAGGGACACTGAGGGGCTGGAGCATGTCCAGAGAAGGGCAACAAAGCTGGTGAGGGGTCTGGAGCACAAGTCCCGTGAGGAGTGGCTGAGGGAGCTGGGGTTTATTAGCCTGGAGAAAAGGAGACTCAGAGGTGACCTTATCCCTCTACAACTCCCTGAAAGGTGGTTGTAGCCATGTGGCGGTCAGTCTCTTTCTCCAGGTAACAACTGACAGAACCAGAGGACAGAGTTTTAAGTTGTGCCAAAGGAAATTTAGGTTGGATATTAGGAAAAAGTTTTCGACACATAGGGTGATAAAGTAATAGATTGGTTTGCCTGGGGAGATGGTAGAGTCATTCCTGGATGTGTTGAAAAAAAGATTGGATGTGGCACTGGGTGCCATGGTCTAGTTGAGCTGGTGTTGGGGCTGGGTTGGACTCGATGATCTTGAAGGTCTCTTCCAACCCAGTAATTCTGCGATTCTGTGACTCAATGATTGTAATGGGTCCCTCCCAGCTCAGCACCTCCTGCAATTCTCACCCTTTGGCTCAGCCTTTGTGACCCCTTGAGGCACTGGCAGGGCTGATGGGGATAGAGCAGGAGCGGGGCAGCCCCAGCGTTCCCCTGTGTGTGACAGCCCCAGCGTTGCCCTGTGTGTGACACCCCAGCAGTGACAGCCCCAGCATTCCCCTGTGTGTGACACCCCAGTAATGACAGCCCCAGTGTCCCCTGTGTGACAACCCAGCAGTGACAGCCCCAGCATTCCCCTGTGTGTGTATGACACCCCAGCGGTGACAGCCCCAGCACTGCCCTGTGTGTCACACCCAAACAGTGACAGCCCCAGTGTTCCCCTGTCTGTGTGTGACACCCCAGCGGTGACAGCCCCAGCACTGCCCTGTGTGTCACACCCAAACAGGTACAGCCCCAACGTTCCCCCTCTGCAGTTGCTCCAAGGGAAGCATCCAGAGCCATGTCCAGTCCATGGAACTGAGCGGCCACTGCCCAACCCAGCCTGAGCTGATGTGGATTCTGTTATAAATGAGACTAGGCCAATATTCAAGCAGCAATCAATTTATTAATTAATATGGTAAAGTAGGAGCAATAAAACACTGAGTACAGTGGGGGAAGTTTTCCCTAGGACAGCACACCGATTGTTGAGGCTTACAGGTATTTATAGGGGCACTCATCAGCTTTCTCAGCAGTTTCTATTCCAAATTTTTACTCATCAGCAGTTTCTATTCTCAATTTTTACAACACAATTCTATACCTATTGTGATTTAGTTTTTCTCAGGATGTATCCCAGAAGGGAGTATCCCCAGATGGTAGTGGTTTGGTTTCTGAAAGAAGGAAGAAGTCTCCCTGACGGTGTGGTCCAGCTCTCCAGATGTGGGTCCACCTTTTCAATGCAAGGACTATAAACCTCATAACAGTGATGTCCAGCCCCGCCTTGGTTGAAACTATTAATCCTTGAGTTGATGTTCATCCTCCTTTCACAAGCTGCTTTTCACTGTTTTTTTAAGGTGTGAGATAAGCATGTTTCCTTTTATATATTCTAAAGCTATAGTTTCAAAGATCCTTACTACAAGCAATATTCTAAATTATACTTCAAAAGGTTATTATTGCAAAACGCTTTCAGGCTTAACTACAAGCAGAAAGTTCCTGTCAAAAAGCAACATCCTTAAAGCTTTAATTCAAATGCTCCTAAATCAACTTAAGACTTATAAAGGTTAATTACGAACAAAGGATAGGCTCAAAGGCCTTATTCCGTGCTTTACTTTCCTCAGTAATTATTAGAATTGTCTATATAACTGTCCCATGGTCGGTTTCCACACATATTACAATCACAAATACCACGATGCCTGTATGTACCTGACACGAAACACAGCTTTGTACTTCACAGGGGGCACAGGGATGGCTCCTGTGAGAAGCTGCTGGAAGCTTCCACTGTGTCTGGCACAGCCAATTCCTGCTGGCTTCAAAGATGGACCTGCTGCTGGCAAAGGCTGGGCCAGTTACAAATGGCAGCAATGCCTCTGTGATAAGAGATTGAAAAAGAAATCAAAATAGAGATTGTGGTGCAGTTTTAACTCCAGTCAGAGGAGAGCAGAGGGAGAACATGTGAGAAGAACAACTCTGCACACATCCAGGTCAGTGCAGAAGGAGGGGCAGGAGGTGCTCCAGGCACTGGAGACCCAGGCACCCTGCAGCAGAGCCATGGAGAGAGGGGCCCTGCTCCCAGGCTGGAGCAGCCTGTCCCTGGAGGAATGCACCCCCTGGTAGAGTGACCCCTGCTGCAGCAGTTTGGGAAGGACTGTTGTCCCTGGCATGGACTCACACTGCAGCAGTTTGCAGAGGGCTGCTGCTCCTGAAATGGACTCACATGGGAGAAGCTCCTGCAGAACTGTCTCCCTTGGGAGGGACCCACGGTGCAGCAGGGGAACCACTCCTCTCTCTGAGCAGGGGCAGAATCCATGGGTGATGAACTGGCCATAACCCCATTCCCTGTCTCCCTGCACTGCTGGGGTAGGAGGTAGAGTTGGAAGGAGGGAGCTGAGGGGCTTATTTTATTTCCCCTTTTCCTGCTCTGACTTTGTTAGTAATAAATGAATTTCACATCTCTAAGCTAAGCCTGTTTTTCCCAGGACAGTATTTGATGAGTGATCTCATCCAGTCCTTATCTCAACCCATTAACCCTTTATTAAATTCTCTTTGTCCAGCTGCAGAGGGGAGTGAGTGAGCAGCCCACATGGATGCCTGGCATTTGGCCTGGGTCAACCCACGACACCTTGGTACCACAGGGTCACAATGGACCCTTGGCTCTATGGGGTCTCATTGGATCCATCAGGCCCTGCAGGGCCACTTCATTCAACCAGGCCCCAAAGTTTCACAGTGGTCTCCAGGATTCCATGAGGCCCTTCGATGTCAAAATGGACCTTTGGATCCCTGGGGGCCCAGTGTAACAATGGGCTCTTTTGGTTCTACAGCTTCACCATGGTCCCTCGGTTCCATGTGTCCTGCACCGTTCCATGAATCCTTAGTTCCATGGGGTCCTGTAGGGTCACAATGGTCTCCTTGGTTTCATGGTGCCACAGTTGCCATAATTTCCATGGTATCACAACTGCCCTTGGATACCAAGAGGCCCCACAGTGTGACAATGGCCCCTTGCTTCCATGACACCCTGTAGTGTCACAATGGTGCCCATGATTCCATCAGGCCCAGCAGTGTCATCGTGGACAGTTGGTTAAATGACACTCCACAATGTCACCATGGCCCCTTGGTTCCACAGAGCCCCACTGTGTCACTGTGGTCTCCTTGGTTCCAAGGCTCAGAAGTGCCAGAATGACTCTTTGGTTTCATCAGGACTTGAAGTTTCAAAATAGTCTCCATGGTTTCATGTGTACCCCCTGTGTCACAAGAGACTCTTGGTTCCCTGAAGTTCTCCAATGCCACTATGGGCCCTTGGTTCCATGAGGTTTGGTAGAGTCACAATTGACTCCCTGGTTCCATGAAGCCCTGCTGTGTCACAATGCCCATGGTTCCATGAGTGTCCATGGTGTCACCACGGTCTCCTTGGATCCCCAGTATCACCATGGTCTCCTTAGCACCATCCAACCCTTGTAACAAGAGACAGTGAGCCATTTTGTGCCTTAGATGAAAGGCTGCAGAACTCATGGCTGTGAGGCTGCGTCACTGATAAGAAACAAAAACCACCTGAATCTGAACGCCAAATATCATCTCAAGTACCTTCAATCCCCACCTTGACAGATGTAGAAAATGCAAACAGAGATTCCACAGTAAATCAAAAAACAGGGACCACATTTGGAATGCAGGCAAAATGCATTCAAGTGCATTCAAATGCACTCGATATGATGGGGAGGTGATGATCCCCTATTCCAAGAGTGAACTTAACAAGGGCTGACTATTGAGGGAACTGCAGAGAACCACAATATAAGAAAGGAAGGTGGCACAGGCAATTCTGGAATAGGGACACCAGAAGGCAAGAGTAGATGAAGCAGTGCAGTCGCCACCAAGAAGATCACGTTCACACGCAGTGGGCAGCAACCCCATCAGGCCGTGTCACCATCCCCTGGTACAAGGGGGGTCACGATGGTTTGTTTCACTGATCTCAGGGTGCAAAGACACATAGCAGGGGACTTTCCATATTAACCAAAACAAATGCACCTTTTATTGAGTGCCCACAGCAGATGCAACAAAAGGATTAGAAAGGAGATAAAGGATAGAGAGACAGAGAAAAGGAGGGGGGGAATAGCTGCCAACAGAGAGATGAAATCCTCGTGGTCCGGCCAATAGATCCGTCTGGCCATGTCAGGGAGAGTCTCAAAGCCTTTGGTTAACTCTTTTATAATCTACCGCCAAGAGGGGAGCAGGACGGCACATGGAGGGAACAGTGGAGAATAAATCCATTGGGAACAGGTACAGACAGTCCAGTTCTGAACAGCACAAAAAGGTGCCAGCAGTGAGCGGGGCCCGTTGTTTCAGGACTGGTTCCTATGGGAAACCTCCTGCTTCCCATGGCAGACATCCCGCTCCAGTCAGGCCAGCACCCATGGGTTAGAATTTGAAGGGTCTCATCTCAGTCCTTGGGGGGCCTTCAATCTCCATCCTTGACGGTGGCTGTGAAGCAGATGAAGGATCTTGGACCGTCTCTAACAGACTGACATCCCAAAACATAGTAGTAATTATGCATTTCCCCTTAAAAATATAAGTTTTGGAATTAGGAAAATTATAACTATTTTTCTTATTTATAATACTATTATTCTATATTTGTAATAAGAAATTTTAATATTTATATCTAAAAATCCACAGCTTTTCAGCAAGCAAAAAATTTAATGGTCATTAGTTCTAAGTAACACAATTCCCAACATTAATTCATTGAGAAGTGTGGCTATTGATTTTTCCTTCTTTATGCTAATCAGTCCTATTTTAAATCCTTTTGTTATCTTTTTTATCAATTTCAAAGACAGGATAAAAGGGGCCACTTTGGGGTCCGTGGAGGCATTTCTGGGGCACATTTGGGGCAGTTTTGGGTCTGGAGAGGGAATTCAGAGAGAACCTGAGGGTCTGGATGACACTTGGGTGAGCCGAGTGGGCACTTGGAGGGGCACTCAGGGATTCTGAGGGACAGTTCGGGGTCCGGGGCAGCACTTGGGAGTCCAGGGGGGCGCTGGGAGGTCAGGGAGAGGAATTTGGGGCCCTTTAGGGTCCGGGCGGGCCCTTGGGGGGCTCTGACGGGGCTCGCTGGAGCGCGGGACGTGATGGGAGTTGTAGGCGCGGGAGGGGGGTGTGTAATACAGTTAACATGGCCGTGGAGCATCACGGGAGTTCGAGGCGCAGCTGCAATGGCTCTTAGAGGGGCGCGTGACGTGACGGGCGATGAAGTCCCGGCTGGAAAAGCACTGGACATGCACCGCGGAGCATGATGGGAGACGAAGTCCCGGAAGTGGCTCCAGCCCATTGTTTGGGGGTCCGGGAAGGCACTTGGCGGACACTTCTGCATCCGAGCCGCGACTTGAGATCCTCGGGGGAACGTAAACGGTTCGGGAGGGCTTGGGGGGAGCTCCGGGAGCTCTAACCGGGCTCTTTAGGGCGGGGGCACGGCAGGAGTTTTACGCGCGGGACTGTGTTCTGAGGGGCTCTGGGGCCGCGGGGGAGGAGAGGAGATGAATTCCCAGAAGTGGCTGCACCGGGCATCTGTGGGGTCTGGAGCACTCAGGGTATCCGGGCACGCTTTTAGGGGGTCCCGAATGGGCGCTGAGGGGGCACTGAGGGATCCTGGAGGGTCTGGGGGGACACTTAAGGGACAAAGGGGTAGCGGATACCGGGGGTTCTGTGGAGCGCAGGGCATGACGGGCGTTGTAGTCCCGGCTCCAATGGGGCTCAATCAGGCCGCAGGGCATGACGGGAGTTGTGGCTACCGTAGGGACCGTTCCCGAGTCTCCGATCTCTGGCGCTGATTGGCTGCTCGCGGTGATGGGCGGGAGTCTCGGCAAATGGGATACGGTAGAGGCGGGAACAGCCCATTCAACTTATCCAGTCCCTCCCAGTACAGCCCAGTTCATCCCCAATGCAGACCAGTACAACCCCAGTACAGCCCTGTTTATCACAAGTAGAACCCAGTACGAGCCCAGTGCCCCTCCAATCCCTCCCAGTACAGCCCAGTCCCTCCCTATACACCTGAGTTTATTCCCAGTCCCTCCCAGTTCATCCCAATGACATCCACAGGATGCCCCAGTGTCCCCAGTCTTCTCAGCAATGGCCCCACTGTCCCCAGCATGTCACAGTATCCCCGAGGGTCACTCCCAGTATGTCCCAGTGTCTCCCACAGCGTTCCCAGTGTTCCCCAGTATGTCCCAGTTCTCCCCAGTGTTTCCAAGGACAGTTTCATTTCTCACGGTGGCCGTGGCAGCCAAACCCAGCAGTGGGGTCAGTGCAGTGCCCACGGCCACAGCCCCTTGCAGGGGCCCAGTGCAGCTTGGGCTGATGATCCACCCTCACAGCTGGCCCAGGGCAGCTCTGCAGTGCCTTTGGTGGCACCTGGGGCTGGCACACACCTGAGCAGTGTGTCTGTTTGCACTGGGGAAACTCAGCAGTTTGAGATTGCTGCAAAAAGTACAAAAAGGGAAAGCCCCTCTCAGGCTGAGTGCAGCCAGCTCTGCAAGCACAGCAGGGCCCAGGGCAGTGAGGACAGACAGGATGGGGCTGGGCAATGTGGAGCAAGGTTGTCCACACTGGGTCAGAGCTCCAGGCACAGCTTCTGTGAGCAGGCCAGAGCTGCTGAGGAGAGACCCTGGGTCAATATCAATCACAGAATGCTGCAATCACCTCTGCTCTAAGGAGAAATTTAATAAAAGACACCCTTTAAAAGAGGAATGTATATTTTATTACTGCTCTTTGAAGTCTTTCTCCATAACTGGACTAGGAAAACTTTAATGACCCTCTCAGGGCTTTGCTGTTGTTTACATCAGACTCAGTCCTTGAGAGTGTCTTCAAAAAACTTCTCCAGAACTCAATGTTAAATTTAGTCTCCAAATTTTCTTGAAGTTTTAATGGCTCCCACTGAGGGACACGACTGCCTTCCTCTGCCTCGCCACACAAAGGCTCCTTCTGGGGGGACATGCTGCAACACAGCCCTGCCCTGGCAGGGAAATTCCTTTCTGTTTGGGTCCTGTCTGGCTCTCCCTATCTGCCCTCTGCATTAATTCTTTCTTTCTCTGGCTGTTCTCTATTATGCTAAAATGATCCACCATCTCTGAAACCTCCCTTCAATCCCTCCCAGGTCTCCTCTGCTGTCCTCAGTTTCCACTCCACTCAGCACAGAGCTGCTCTCATCTGCTATTTCAGAGGGTATAATTTACTCAGGCCTGAGCTCTAGTGAGGGATAACTCCCAACATCACATGGACATGTAATCCTACCAGTGTGTTGTTTAAATACAGTCACTAAATGTGAATTACAATTTACCCATTTCCATAAAACACACCCCAAGTTCCCAGATTCAGTTCATGTTTTCTCTATCCCTGCACCCTTCAGCCAGATGTCTTCATCTTCCCTCCAACCATCCTTGCTGGGAAAGCAGCCCCTGCGTGCCTTGTTCCTGTGCTGAAAGTTCACAGGCACAGTAAAAACTGAATGAACCCTTTTGGTATCAGCCCAAGGCTCTGTGTGGGCAGACAGAGGCAGGCAGGAGGCAGAGCTGTCAGCAAAGGAAGGGCCCAGCCAGGTGGGGCAGCCGGGGGGATGCCGACAGCCTGCAGGGACAGAGGCGCAGGGCAGGGACACCGTGGGACAGCCTGGGCTGCACAGGGCACAGGGATGGGCAGCAGCTGCAAGACAGCCCTGCCAGAGCCACCTTGGGCAGCACTTTGGCCATGGCTGCTGGGCCTTAGGCCACAAGGGGACAAGTGACCCTTGCAGGGCTGGGGCCTCATTGCCTCCTTGTCCCTGCTCAGCAGCCTGGCAGGGGCCGCCCCATGCTCCTGCCCTTGCCATTGCACATCCCCACATGGCAGTGCCCATCCCGGGAAGAGCCCTGAGCAAGGAGGGAGGGACAGGATCTGCCTGGCCAGGGGCTGGGGCTCAGGCCTTGGCTCTTTGCATTCCTCAAACACATCCAGCTTTGCTCAACACCAGAGACACCTTTGCCTTGCTTGTCCCCAGCTGTCATCACTGCCTCCAGTGTTCTGCTCTAACTGGAACCTGGGGACACTTTCCCAGTGGTGTCCCTCAGTGGGAGCCATTAAAACTTCAAGAAAATTTGGCGTTTAAATTTAACTTTGTGTTATTGACTCTCAAAGACTGAGTCTGATGTAAACAACAGCAAAGCCCTGAGAGGGTCATTAAAGTTTTCCTAGTCCAGTTATGGAGAAAGATTTCAAAGAGCATTAATAAAATATACATTCCTTTTTTAAAGGGTGTCTTTGATTAAATTTCTCTTTAGAGCAGAGGTGATTGCAGCATTCTGCGATTGATATTGACCCAGGGTCTCTCCTCAGCAGCTCTGGCCTGCTCACAGAAGCTGTGGCTGGAACTCTGACCCAGTGTGAACAACCTTGCTACACATTGCCCAGCCCCATCCTGTCTGTCCTCACTGCCCCGGGCCCTGCTGTGCTTGCAGAGCTGGCTGCACTCAGCCTGAGAGGGGCTTTCCCTTTTTGTACTTTTTGCAGCAATCTCAAACTGCTGAGTTTCCCCAGTGCAAACAGACACACTGCTCAGGTGTGTGCCAGCCCCAGGTGCCACCAAAGGCACTGCAGAGCTGCCCTGGGCCAGCTGTGAGGGTGGATCATCAGCCCAAGCTGCACTGGGCACTTCAAGGGGCTGTGGCCGTGGGCACTGCACTGACTCCACTGCTGGGTTTGGCTGTCACGGCCACCGTGAGAAATTAAACTGTCCTTGGAAACACTGGGGAGGACTGGGACATACTGGGGAACACTGGGAACGCTGTGGGAGACACTGGGACATATTGGGAGTGACACTGCGGAGGACTGGGACATACTGGAGACACTGGGGCCATTGCAGAGAAGACTGGGGACACTGGGGCATCCTGTGGATGCCACTGGAGGGAACTGGAAGGAACTCGTAAGAAACTCAGGGTTATTGGGAGGGACAGGGCTGTACTGGGAGGGACTGGAGGGGCACTGGGGTTGAACTGGGTTCTACTTGGGATGAAATGAGCTGTACTGGCATTGTACTGGTCTGTACTGGGCTGTACTCGGGATGAACTGGGCTGTATTGGGGGGACTGGAGAAGTTGAATGGGCTGTTCCCGCCTTTGCTACATCCCATTTGCCGAGGCTCCCGCCCGTCATCACTCGAAGCCAATCAGCGCCAGAGATCGGAGACTCGGGGACGGTGCCTATCTCAGCCACAACTCCCGTCATGCCGCGCGGCCCAATTGAGCCCCATTGGAGCCGGGACTACAACGCCCGTCATGCCCCGCGCTCCACAGAACCACAGGGGTCCGCCCCCCTTTGTCACGTCAGTGTTCCCCAGACCCTCCAGGATCCCTCACTGCCCCCTTAGCGCCCATTCGGGACCCCCTAAAAGCGTGCCCGGATACTCTGAGTGCTCCAGACCCCACAGATGCCCGGTACAGCCACTTCTGGGAATTCATCTCCTCTCATTCCCCGCTGCCCCAGAGCCCCTCAGAACACAGTCCTGCGCCTAAAACTCCTGCCGTGCCCCGCACCCTAAAGAGCCTTGTTAGAGGTACTCGAACTCCCCGCAATTTCTCTCGAACCGCTTACGTTCCCCCGAGGATCTCAAGTCGCGGCTCCGACACAGGAGTCTCCCCCCAGAGCCTTCCCGGACTCCCAAACAAAGCTTTCGAGCCACTTCCGGGACTTCGGCTTCCATCATGCTCTGCGGCGCATGTCTAGGGCTGTTCCACCGGGACTTCATCTCCCGTCATGCCCTGCGCCCCACTGAGAGCCTTTGCAGCTGCGTCTCGGACTCCCGTGACGCTCCGCGGCCATGTTAAACTGCATTAGACCCGCGCCTACAACTCCCATCGCACCCCACGCCCCAGTGAATATTGTCAGGGCTCCCCAAGGGCCCGCCCGGACCCTAAAGGGCCCCAAATTCCCCTCCCTGACCTCCAAGGGCCCCCCTGGACCCCCAAGTACTGTCCCGGACCCCGAACTGTCCCTCGTAATCTCTGAGTGCCCCTCCAAGTGCCCACTCGGCTCCCCCAAGTGTCCTCCAGACCCTCAAGTTGTCTCTGAATTCCCTCTCCAGACCCCAAACTGCCCCAAATGTCCCCCAAAAATGTCACCAGAGACCCCAAAGTGGCTTTTTTTACCCTGTCTGTGAAAATGATAAAAAAAAAAAAGATTACAAAAGTATTTAAAATGGGGCTAATTAGCATTAAGGAGAAATCAAGAGCCACACTGGACAGTGAATTAATGAAGGGAATCGTGTTACTCAGAACCAATGACCAATAAATTTTTTGCTTTCTAAAATGGTATGGGTTTTTTAATATAAACATTCAAGTTTGGTAATACAAATATAGAATAATAATACTATAAATAAGAAAAATAACTATAATTTTATTAATTCAGTTAATTTAATTTTAAGGGGAGATGAATAATTATTTTTATGTTTTGCGATGTCAGTCTGTAAGAGACGGTCCAAAGATCCCTCATCTGCCTCACAGCTACCGTCAAGGACAGAGATTGGAGCCCTCCCCAAGGACTGAGACTGAGACCCTTAAAATTCTAACCCCGGGGTGCTGGCCTGACTGGAGCGGGATGTCTGCCATAGGAAGCGGGATGTTTCCCATAGGAACCAGTCCTGAAACAACGGGCCCTGCTCACTGCTGGCACCGGTTTGTGCTGTTCAGAACTGGACTGTCTGTACCTGTTCCCAATGGATTTATTCTCCACTGTTCCCTCCATGTGCCGTCCTGCTCCCCTCCCAGCGGTAGATTATAAAAGAGCCCTGAGTTAACCAAAGGCTTTGAGACTCTCCCCAATGTGACCAGACAGATCTATGGGCCAGACCACGAGGATTTCATCTCTCTGTTGGTAGCTGTTCCCCCCACCCAACCCTCCTTTCTCTCTGTCCTTTATCTCGTTTTGAATTCTTCTGTTACATTTGCTGTGGGCACTCAATAAAACATGCATTTGTTTTGATTGAATGTCCCCTGCTGTGTGTCTTTAGGTACTGGAAAATAATGATAAATAAAGCACACATAGTTCATAGTATAAAACATAGACACCGGCCCAGGGATGGGGAGTGTGCCTCTCTCTGACCTCTGGCAGGCCAGAGAAAAAATGTTATAGGTAAGAAACAATAAACAACCTTGGAAACCAGAGATGAAGAATTCAGACTCCTTTTTTGAAACACCAGGCTGGGAAAAAAGGATTCTCAGGGTCATCCCTGACTGCAGGCAACACGAGATTGGCCTTCTGGGGTGTCTGGGTCAACATTAGAGTAAATCTGGAAGTTTTGCTTTAGCCTATTAAGCAGTGTTGCTGGGGTCTCGTCTTTTTCCTGGGTGCCTTCAAACGCTAACCTGGTATTGCTCCCTCTAGAGACTGATTCTTTTATCCCTCTGCTCATCAGGGACCTGTAA
This sequence comes from Zonotrichia albicollis, assembly GCF_047830755.1. Classification (NCBI taxonomy): domain Eukaryota; kingdom Metazoa; phylum Chordata; class Aves; order Passeriformes; family Passerellidae; genus Zonotrichia; species Zonotrichia albicollis. The sequence goes on along the minus strand of NC_133844.1, from coordinate 1,787,701 downwards.
TCTCTCATATTTCCTCTCCCCTCCTCTTGATTACGGTCCCAGGCAGGCTGCACTGAAGGCATTGTTTGGTCACCTGGGGGCCTGGGCTGGTTTTCTTGCTCCCAAATTTTCATTCCTTCAGTTCTTATGAATTGAGTCTCTTCTGGAGAAAATAGGATGTTAAAGATGAAGTTCAATTCTCCCCATATATAAATATTAGGGCTTGAAAATGGATCAATTTGATTTGCTATTCTTACTAGGTCTTCTGTAGCAGATAGGGCTTGGCGTTTGGAAGATCTCGTGATGTTACGGGAAGACAGGGCCCCTGCCCCCTTAGATAAGAAAATTAACATAGGAATGTAGCCCCCTGAACTGGATTCCGGTAATTTTCCACTTGCCCAGGTAACTTTTCCATCCCTACTAACCATAGATGGTAAGGACAGACCCTCACCTGACGTAGAAGCCCCCTAGACTATAAAACCCCACGGGAAGAGAGAATAAAGGCCTTTGATCCTCCACCATATTGGTGTCCGCATGTTTCTTAGGCCCGAGCGGCCCTGGGGAAATGGGTCGCTGTGCTGTTTCCTGAAACCAGGCCGCCTGCCTTGTATCAGAAGGCAACAGTCTTCCACTAAATTTCGCAATTCTTTCTTAAAGTTTCTAACTTTGGACACAGTCAAAGGAGCATTTACAAATCCAATCTCACCGGCCACCCCAGCCATGAGAACTTCTCTGAGGGGGAACAATTTTTCCACTTCAGCCTCTTTGGACCGGGTGTTACAAGATCAGCTGTGGAGGCTGACTGGTTAACTTCACTCTTGGGCATGAGATTCTGAAATGTTGTTTGGCTTCTCGTTTGTGGTGGGGGAGGCAGAGCAGGAACTTGCTGGTGAATAAGGGGTGCATGAGATGGTAGAGGTAAGGGGACAGTAGTGAAGGGTAAAGAGAGTAAGGAGAGGGTTGAGGGGAAGGTGGTGGAGGTATAACTGGGTTAGGAGGTGGTAAAGGAATGACAGTTGGGAGAGGAGGAGGAATTGGGTCCACAGCAAGAGGAATTGGAGGAAGGATTTCAGGTACTGCAAGGGTAGAAGCAAGTAAGTGGTCAAGGGGAGTCCCAATTTTTGTCAGCCTTCCCAGCCTCTCCTTCTTTTACTTTCCTAGCTTGCTTTCCCTCTTTTAATTTATAGACTCTTGTATTTTCCTCCTCTGAGGTGTACTTTAGACAACAGGTTATATTCTGAATGTGATGGGCCTTTTGCAAGAACTTGGGGAAAGAAAAGAAGGTGCATCATCCTTGGACAGAGAGGCAGGTAACTCATAAAATGTTTAAGGATGTTGTTAGGTCATGCAGAAAAAAAATTAGAGAGGTGGAAGCTTAAGGCTAAACCAGGCCACGTCTGTGAAGGAGAATAAAAGGGTTTCTATAAATACATCAATGGCAAAAGGAGGTACAAAGCCAATCTTTTGTCATTATTACAGGAGATATGGTTACCAAATATGAGGGAAAGGCTGAGGTACTTAACTCCTTCTTTGCCTCAGTTTTCAAGAATAAGTGAAGTTGTCCTCAGGACAAGTGTTCTCCTCAGCTGGTAGTTCAGCACAGAGAGCAGAACAGCCCCCCTGTAATCCAGGAGGAAGCCGCTGGGGACCTCCTGAGCCACTCAGATGCTCACAGGTGTCTCTGGGAGAAGATGGGATCCATCCCAGGGGATGAGGGAGCTGTGGATGAGCTCCCCAAGCTGCTCTCCATCATTTACTGTCAGTGCTGGCTCAGCAGGGAGGTCCCAGAGGACTGGAGGTGCCAGTGTGAGCCCATCCCCAAGAAGGGCTGGAAGGAGGAGCTGGGGAACTCCAGGTCTGTCAGCCTGACCTGGGTGCCCGGCAAGGTTGTGGAACAGATCACCTTGAGTGCCATCACAGGGCACCCACAGGATGGCCGAGGGATCAGAGCCAGCCAGCGAGGATTTCAGTATCTGCATTGATGATCTGCATGACGGGACTGAGTCCAGCATCAGCAAATGTGCGGATGACACCAAGCTGGGTGTGAGTGTGGATCTGCTGGAGGGTAGGAGGGCTCTGCAGAGGGACCTGGACAGGCTGGATCCAGGGCCCAAATGCAACAAGGTGAGGTTGAACAAGACCAAGTGCTGGGTCCTGCACTTTGGCCACAACAACCCCTGCAGTGCTACAGGCTGGGGCCTGTGTGGCTGGACAGTGCCCAGGCAGAAAGGGACCTGGGGAACTGATGGACAGCAGGCTGGACATGATGCAGCAGCGTGCCCAGGTGGGCAAGAAGGCCAATGGCTCCTGGCCTGGATCAGGAATGGTGTGGCCAGCAGGAGCAGGGCAGTGATTCTTCCCCTGCACTCGGCACTGGTGAGGCCACACCTCGAGTGCTGTGTCCAGTTCTGGGCCCCCGATTTAGGAAGGCCATGGAGGGGCTGGAGCGTTTCCAGAGAAGGGAAACAAGGCTGGTGAGGGGTCTGGAACACAAGTCCTGTGAGGAGCAGATGAGGGAGTTGGGGTTTTTTATCCGGGAGAAGAGGAGGCTCAGGGAGACAAGGCAGTGTCAGGGCACAGGTTGGACTTTATGATTTCCAAGATCTTTTCCAACCTGGATGAATCTGTGACTCACTGGAACCACCCTTGGAGCAGTTGAAGGAGGAGCCCTGGGCCTCCTCTTCAGGAGCTCCAGCAGCCCAGGTCCCTCAGCTTCTCCTGCCAGCCCCAAAGCCCATCCTGTCAGTCCTGCAGAGCCTCTGCAGCTCCTCCTCACTGCCCAGAACAGGGAGCCCCAGAGCCAGACACAGCAGCCCAGATGTGCCCCCCCTGGCCTGGGGTGCCTCTGGCAAGGGTTCAGCACCAGGCACTGCAGGAGCCTGCAGACAATTCCTGCAGCACTTGTAGGATGATCCTGCTGCCCAAGGGACGTTCCCATGGGGCCAAGTCAGGAACTGCAATGGGGAGTGGGGCCAGAGAGGAAAGAGCAAACAGGGATGGGCTGTTTGCAGGGGACGAAACAGAGATGGGCAATAGGAAGAAATCTGGATCAGGAAAGAGGAAAGAAAGCAAAGGTGAAGCCAAGGAAATTCTCAGGGCAGTTTGGGGGTGGCTGCCAGGCAGCCCTGGCTCTGAGCAACAGCGTATGCAGTGGGACAGGAAACTCCCACCTGATGGGAACAAACTTTCTGGCTGAGTGCAGAGGCCAGGACAAAACTGAGTGGTTTCCCTGGTGTCCCCCAGCCCTTGCTGGCCCCAGGGCCTGATGGCATTTGTGCTCCCTCAGGTTCATGTCCCCACACCAACAGCATGGGGGTGCTCCCCCTGCTCTGTGCAATGCAAACAGGGGCTGCTGAGCCAGTGCTGCTGTGTCTGTTCCTGCAAGGATGGGGCACCTATGCGAGCTGGGGGAGAGGCCAGGGCTGCAGAGGGGGATGTTGTTGGCAGCTCCATGAGAACGCTCTGGGACGCTGCCCTGGGCTGTCCAGTGCACTGGGGATGGATCAGCCCCTGCTCTGCCGCTCCTTCCCATCTGCCCCAGGGCCCTTGCAGAGCCCCAGCCATGCTGTTTGCCCCCAGCCTGCCCACGGCCAGCCTGGGGCTGCTCACGGGGCTTTTCTGTGCTCAGCATTGGCCTGGGTGTGTTCTTGAGAGAGCCTGGGCAAGGAGCCTGGAGCCCCCAGGGCCTGGCCTGAGGTGTCAGCGCTGCCCCAGCAGTGCCCATGGCCTGTCCCTGCTGCAGCCCCGGCACTGCCACCCCCAGGGCTGTGCCCGGCCCCGAGAGCACTCAGGCTCTGCACCAACACCAGGGCAGCGGGGCAGGGCCATGGCAGCAGCACTGGCAACACCAAGTTGGCACAAACAATGACATCACTTTGTAGAAAATATTCAAAATTTAAAACAAAGATAAAGAACTTCCAAAATGAAACTAACAAGAAGTATTGAAGGTTACTTTTATTACAAGTGATTGGCAGAAACTGGCCAGAAGTTTAATGCTTCTGAAACCATCCAGTCATCAGTCTCCACACTGCAGCCTTGAACTCCTGGTTCCTCAGGCTGTAGATGAGGGGGTTCAGTGCTGGAGGCACCACCAAGTAGAGAACTGACAGGGTCAGATCCAGGGATGGGGAGGAGATGGAGGGGGGTTTTAGGTAGGCAAAAATGGCAGTGCTAAAGAACAGGGAGAGCACGACCAGGTGAGGGAGGCAGGTGGAAAAGGCTTTGTGCTGTCCCTGCTCAGAGGGGATCCTCAGCACAGCCCTGAAGATCTGCACATAAGAGAAAACCATGAACACAAAACAACAAAAACCTAAAGAAATGGAAAACACCAGAAGCCCAAGTTCCCTGAGGTAGGATTTGGAGCAGGAGAGCTTGAGGAGCTGTGGGACCTCACAGAAAAACTGGCCCAGGACATTTCCATGGCACAGGGGCAGGGAAAATGTATTGGCTGTGTGCAGTAGAACATTGAGTAAGCCACTGGCCCAGGCAGCTGCTGCCATGTGGGCACAAGCTCTGCTGCCCAGGAGGGTCCCGTAGTGCAGGGGTTTGCAGATGGACACGTAGCGGTCATAGCACATGATTGTCAGGAGGGAAATCTCTGTTGAAAAGAAAAAAACAAAACAAAACAGCTGAACAGCACATCCTGAGTAGGAGATGGTGTTGGTGTCCCAGAGGCAATTGTGCATGGCTTTGGGGACAGTGGTGCAGATGCAGCCCAGGTCGCTGAGGGCCAGGTTGAGCAGGAAGAAGAACATGGGTGTGTGCAGGTGGTGGCTGCAGGCTACGGCGCTGATGATGAGGCCGTTGCCCAGGAGGGCAGCCAGGGAGATGCCCAGCAAGAGGCAGAAGTGCAGGAGCTGCAGCTGCCGCGTGTCTGCCAATGCCAGCAGGAGGAAGTGCCTGATGGAGCTGCTGTTGGACATTTGCTGTGGCTACACATGGGGATCTCTTCATGGAGAAAAGGACAGTGAAGGGTTAGAGGAGATATTTGTAACCAAAATCAAAGCCATTTTCATACACCCTCCTCTGTAACACACATGAACTATTTTAATTATTAAGTAACAGGCTTCTGTCACAGACATCTTTTCATTAAAATCCTTTCTTTAGGATTTTTCCCCCTTCTGAGAAACTGTAGTCTCAGCAACAAAATGTAAATAATGGGTATCTGCTGCTGTGGATTGCAACAGGTGGATAGGTCTTGGACGAATGTTTGGATTTATTGACCACTCATGGCAGAGCTGGATCGCACTCTCTGCTGAGACACAGCCCTTTGTTTATTCATTCCTTTTCTATTCTTAGCTTTGCTAGCTTCTGAGAACTTTTTCTTCTATTTCTTTTAGCATAGTTATAATATAGTATATATATAATAAAATAATAAATCAAGCCTTCTAAACATGAGATCAACATTCTCGTCTCTCTCTTCATCCTGAAAACCCTTGCAAGCTCTGTAACAGGCTTCTGTGTTTAAGAGTTCTGAGGTTTTCTGATTGAGCTCCCCCCATTTGTCTCCTGGTATTCCTGGATATCAGAAACCCTCTACATTGTTTCTGCACTCAGGGAGAACAGAGAAAGTTCTGTGAGACAAAATAATTAGAAGACATGGTCTCTCATTCTGACCTATTCAGAGTTTCTCTGGGCTTTAACCTTTCTCTGGTGGAGAGTGATCATCTTCCCATGTTTTCCCTAAAATGTCACCAGGTTCTGCTGAGAAGAGATGGATCCACCCCAGCCCAGCTCCACATTTGTAGCCAAGGACTCAACGTCGCTCATTTAACCAACCCAGCAGCATTTTCAGTGTCACAACACCTCTGCCTCTCCCCATCAATCTTATAACTCAGAGATGCTCTAGGACAGGTTTGCATCCTGGATTGAAGCTTCCAGCTTGGACTGAAATCTCAGAGACTCCCAAGTGTCCTTCTGATGGCATTGGATTGAGGGAGATGCAGCTCCTTCCCTGGCTTCACTGACAGCATTGCCCAGAGCCGGGCACTGGGGACAGCCTCACCCTGAGCCAGCTGTGCCCCCTGCCAGAGCCCCCAGGGCCGGGCAGCTGCTCCCAGCCCTGTGCTCTGCAGAGGGAACTGGGCCTGGGGCTGCAGAGCTGCCCCACGGCTCTGCTGCAGCTCTGCCTGCACAGGAGGGGCTGCACGCCTTGGAGCCCCGGCCCTGAGGGCAGAGGCTTGGCTGGGGGGACAGGAGGGAGGGGGCTTGTTCAGAGGGAGGGGCTTCACTGAGGGGGTTCTGTGGGCATCTCTAAACTCTCCCTGCCACAGCATTGCTGGGGTTTGTTTTCTCTCATTGCCCAATCTTCTCTCTGCTTCCTGGAGATTTCCCTCCTGCAGGTGTTTCCCTGTGCCAGATATCTCCCTGCCAGCACTCACAGACCCCAAATCTCTGTGCCCTCTCCTTGGCCCTACAGAACCCTGCCTGTTTGCAGGGCATTGGCTGGGGCAGGTTTTGTTTGCAGGTGGGACAAAGGACAGCTCAGACTGAGCCTGATGGGTCCAGCAAAGGGGATGCTGGTGCTGTCCATGGTCAGAGTGGCTGAAAGTATATTATGGATCTGCTGTGAATGTACAGAACACAAAAATACTGGTTCCAGTGTCTCAGGAACTTTTAAAATTTCGTAATTATTAATTCATAATCAATCTTTAATATTAAACCCCCACTCCCTGCCATTCTCCAGTATTAGGAAACTGAATACAAAGTCTTTGGAAATGTCCTAATTTTAATGAAATCCTTGTATTGGAAATATTTTATGACTGACCAGCATTCCTCAGCATGTCAAAGCTTCATGAGCATTTCACCTCCCCTGCACCAGAAATATTCATAGTTTTACTCACAGAGTCTGGAGGGCATTGGGATGTTCCAGCTTTAGGAGATGGCTCCAGGAGCTGCAGCTGCATTGTCCTGCAGCCAGAGGTTCCTGTGCCAAGGGCTGGCAGTGATTCTGCCCCAGGCACTTCTCAGCACCTTCCCAGCCCGGACTGATTGAAGTTCTCTGTGCCTCTGTGCTGTGCCTGGGGTGGCTGCAGGCAGTGCCCCAGCCCTGCTGGCCTGGGAGAGGATCTGCTCCTCAGGAGAAATGTCCTTTTGAATCTCTTCTTGGTTTGCCAGGAGCTGCCTCTGGGCCAGAAGACCAGCCCAGCTCATCAGCACAGACCCAGCACAAGGACTTTAATAAGCCTCTTGGGGATTTGGTGTTGTTCACATCAGACTCAGTCCCTAAGAGGGTGTTCAAAAAACTTCTCAAGAACTCAAACTTAAATTGAAACTCTGAAGTTTCTTCAAGTTTTTATGGGTCCCACTGAGGGACACAACTCAGAAAGTGTCCCCACGTTCCAGCTAGAGCAGAACACTGCAGGCAGTGGTGACAGTTAGGGACAAACAAGGCCAAGGTGTCTCTGGTGCTGAGCAAAGCTTGGATGTATTTGAGGAATGCAAAGGGCCAAGGCCTGAGCCCCAGCCCCTGGCCAGGCAGATGCTGTCCCTCCCTCCTTGCTCAGGGCTCTTCCCGGGATGGGCACTGGCCTGTGGGGATGGGCAATGGCAAGGGCAGGAGCATGGGGCGGCCCCTGCCAGGCTGCTGAGCAGGGACAAGGAGGCAATGAGGCCCCAGCCCTGCAAGGGTCACTTGTCTCCTGCTCCTGCCTCAGGCCCAGGCCCAGCAGCCATGGCCAAAGTGCTGCCCAAGTTGGCTCTGGCAGGGCTGTCTTGCAGCTGCTGCACATGCCTGTGCCCTGTACAGCCCAGGCTGTGCTACGGTGTCCCTGCCCTGCGCCTCTGTCCCTGAAGGCTGTGGGGAACAGACCCCCCTGTGCCTTTTGGACACATACCTTGGAATATTGGAATGTTGACCACATGGATGGCTACAGATCACCAAAGCATAATTTCTCATCCCTTTTTTTCTGAAAATATCAGATCATAAGTCTCTATTCTATCCTTTGGTGGTTTTCATTCTAATAAAACTGATCTCTATGAATAGAAGTTTGTCCTTCTTTTTTTGCAATATCTAATACAAAGGTAAAAATAATTAGGAATCATTTTAGGCATGGGGATTCATGACCATAGCACTCCAGGAAGGAGCCATGTTAGAATCCATGCTTTTTTAAATACAACTAGTGTTCTGGATGCTTGAAACATAACTGAAGAGAACAATTGGGAAGTGACTTTGTCCTCCAGCCATATGATGCTTCTTTTTTAAGACATTTGTGTGTGAAATTATAAGTAACCTGATGTCACTTGTATCTTTAGAGGAAAAAGGGGTGACTAAGGGTAACTAAGGCCTATCCATAAGACATTCTATATGTCTTTAGATTACTGAACCCCAAAGGACAAGTCATTATGGTATGCCATGATAAAGGTATCAACTTTATCAACACCATATGGACCACTCCTTATCTGGCCTTTGGACACTGAACTTTTCAGCTACCTCATACAGACATGTTCATACCCACAGACAAGAGTGCTAAACGGTTTCTCATCTGACTCCACCAGATCCCACTGGCTCTGCAGAGCAGTCAGAAAATACACAGAGAGTCTCTACACATGAGGAAACAGGGTACTGTGGAACAGTGCAGGGACCAGGTGCAAGGCAGGGCCTTACAGGCACACTGATCAGCATTTGTCAGCATCTCTCAGCATGACTGACCCCACTTATTGTATTATTCCTCTATTTTCCTATGTCTATTTCTCTCCAAACTACCTTGATCCCTCTCTTTCCCTTTTTTGGTTCTTCCCCTAACATTCCATATTATGTCTAGTGAAATTCAAAAATGCTGCTTCCGTGCACCCCAATATTAACCCTGTAACACTAGGCAGTAATACCAGCTATTCTGCAAAGCCATCTGGAGAGCCACTCTGCTGACCCATGGTGATAGGTTTTCTTCCCAGATCATGAGGTTGAGGCTCTCCTGGAACATTTGGAAATGTTTTTATTTATTTATTTATAAATATATTTTTTAATTTAATGTATTTTATTTATTTTTTAACATCTTTTACCATGGTTCACATGTTCCATATGGTTGTCATGGTTTGACGCTGGCGCAATGCCAGTGCCCCCATGAATATACACTCTCCCTGGTGTCTGCTGTGAGATGTGACCAAGAGTAAGCAAAGCAGGCCCCCACTTAGAAATAAAGAAAAAGAAAACTTTATTAACTAAACTACAACTACATGTAAAAAGAAACACACAGGAAAAATGAAAACCTTCCAAAACATTTCCTCCTCCCCCCACCAAATTTCCAGTACATCCATCCCTCAGATCACCAACTCTCAGTCCATCATGACCCTTTAGATAATCAATTCTCTGTTCAGCAAGAGGAGAGGAGTCCTTCTTGTGCCATAGACTTTCCCAGGAAACACGGTCAAAACCTCGTGTTTGGTACGCTGGCAGTTTATATACAGACACGAACAGGATGGGGCCGCTTTGATCAGCGTCTAGAGCTTTTTATGTTTTCAGCATCAGTCTCATTACATGGTTATGACAATGGAAAGATGCGTACAGCTCGCTGACCAGGCAGCAGGCTAAAGAAACTTAATGTTACAACATACCATAAATGCATCTCAGCCAAATACATAGAGCAAAAGCATACCGACAGTAGTTCTATCCAATCATCTTAAACACAATAAGATTGTTTGCTTAAAACAATAGCGGCCGATTCTCCAACACAATGGCTTGTTTATAAGAGACAACGAATAAAGCTGTATTCATAAGCATAACCTTCTAGATATATACTTAATAAACTTGTTGCAACTTAACAGGCCCATTACACAGCCCTGTTGTCTTCGCTACAGCTTATATATCTTTTTCTGCTGCTTTAGCACTTCACAATTCTTGCTGTTTCTGCGGCCTGTCCTTTTTACAACCTTCCTAAAACTCTCTGATTTTTATGGATTCCCACACATGTGTTCCCATGTCACTCGTGGCATTGCCTGGAGAACATCTGCCATCATGACCTCTTCCTTCCATGTCCAGTGCTCACACCACTGCACATGGACCAGAGCTGCTTCTAGGGTTTTCCTTTTAAGGATGCTTTGTCCCGTTCCTAAAAGAGCACAGTCTCTCACTTTCGGGACACCTGTCCCCCCTAAATTTCACCCCCTGGGGCCAAGGTATCTCATCACTTAACCCGTTTGGCTTTGAGCCATTGCCTCCCCCTGGATGCAGTCTCTGTGTCACAGGAAACATGGTTCTGTCCAGGGCTATACGAGAAAAGTCCAGCTAAGCCCACTGCATCATCTCTTCTCACCTAAGATTCTTCCCCGCTCTTCTGACATCTTTCACTTGCAGGAACTTTGATCACACTTGCCCATTTCTTCCTCTGTTTCATCTCTATCTCTCTTCTAGGAAGGTTACTGTTCTGCAAAGTTTTCATTGTCCAAAATAAGGGTTAAAATCTTGGGCTCTGCCCGCCCAGAACTCCCATAGCGGCTGGACACCTTCTTGCTGCACCCCCCCTCCCTCCCTTCTCCTTCTCATCCGTGCTGCGGGCACACGTTATCAATTTCAAGGTAGCGCAGACACAGGCTGGCGCTCTCTCTCTCTCTCTCTCTCCTGGGGGTGGGGGGCTGCCCGATGCCTCTCGGTGCTCTTCCACTCTTCCACCCTTCCATCCTCGGGGCCAGACCTTCCTCACCCGGCCGCATGGCTTCCCCTCCCCCACCCAGATGGCAGGGGAGGTCTGACCTTTTTCTCTGCCAGAACAAAGAGAGCTTCAAGTGGGAGTTCTCTGCTTTTAACTCCTGTGTTCTCAGAGGCGTATCCATGTCCCCAGTGGCCGCACCAGGTGCCAATATTCAATCTGAGCACCCATTGGTGTGACCACACAATCCCAAAAAACTCACTTCCTCTCAAACCACGACCATGATGTATGACTTAAAGATTGTAAAAAGTGTATTTTAGCATTGATATATGATTCTTCTGATAAGCTGTGTTCACACCCTTGGCTTACAGAAGAGAAAGGTTAGTGGGACAAGAACTTACCTCTTTCTTTAAGGTGAAGAGTTTCACCTTCTACTCTCTTTATCTTTTTACTTTTAGGCCACCCAAGCCTCCAGATACTACATGAGCTAAAGTCAGAGGATGCTGCCGTTAGTTGGCACTGCAGCAGGAATCTGGATGCTCCTCCCTGAGCCGCGTGCCTTCAGCTGGGTGCTTCCATAGACAAGCCACAAATTCTTGTCCATGGCCATGGCTGTCAGGCATTTAAAGGCATGTGTTTTTTCAGCCTGCTGTCACATGGGGAGTCAGTATATTAGAGCAGCCAGCTGCTGAAAGATCAAGGAAACAAGATCCAGACGGAAGGCAACAAGGACTGGTTCAGTAGACTTTTCAAACACTGGGGGATCAAAAGCTGGCTCTAATCTCTAGTAAAGACCGTTTTGTGGGCTTTGTTTATTGTATTCATTGTGCTGGTTATTGTATCCATGTTTGCTAAATGCCTGCAAAACTCTGTGGCAGGAGCCTTCTTTATTGAAAACAAAAAGGAGGGAGAGGTGAGGGCCCAGGGGCCTACCATTGGAACTGTAATACCTCAAGGCAAAGTGACCAGGGTAAAAGAGAGACACTGCTCTAAATGCAATGGGCATTTGCAGGCTCATGCTGATGCTGCACGTTTTGCTGGTATCACCCAGTTCAACTGCTGTATTTTCCTTATATGTACTCCCTCTAGAATGTTCCCCACTCTCTTATACCCTATTGGTCCTGGCTTACTGTAATGCTCTGCTGCCGTTCCACCCCATATAAAATGCTGTGTCCCCAGACCCATTTTATCTCCCTCCCTGGACCCTTTTTCAGCAAAAAACCACAGTGTTTGGAGTTCCACACAAAGATCCCTTTAGAGCCTCATTCACCAGCTGTTTAGGCAAGTGTGCTACCAGCTCTGGAAGTTCCGTTTCCTCACAGGGGCTGGCTGTGGACAGGCCACCACACAGGAACTGAGTGCACCAGGGAACCTGGTCTCCAATAAAAGGCATGAATCCCACAGCACACCCAAACCAATGCCTTGCATGTCTCTACTTTTTCCTCCTACACTCATCTCTCTTCTCATTTTCCCCATTTTCTCTGAGTGGGTACATGGCTTCTCTCTCTCCTGTCTGCAGGTTCAGCCACAAGTGTGACCCTGCAGGAACAGCCTGACCCACAGGGAAGTGGGAGAGGACATTCTGTCAGGAACTGTAGTGACAGGACAAGGAGGAATGGGATCAGACTGCAAGATTGGAAGAGATTTGATGATGGGAAGAAGTTCTTTATTGTCAGGGTGCTTGTCCTGGACACAGGGACCAGTGCAGAGAGGCTGTGGATGCCCCATCCCCAGCAACATCCAAGGCCAGGTGGGACAGGGGCCACAGCAACCTGGTGTGCTGGGAGGTTGCTCAGCTTGGAACCAGATGATCTTTAGGGTCCCTTCCAAGCCAAACCATTCAAGGATTTGATCATTCTGCCATCCCCATCTCCCACTGCGCAGCAGCCCTGAAATTTCAGTGACATCACAGCTCCCAGAGGGTTCCAGGTGGAACGTCCAGGACCTGGAAACGAGCAGAGCAGGCACTTCACCAGCTGCCAAGGGTCAGTTACTACTCACTCTGCACTCTGACCCTCAGCGCTGAGTGCTGCTGCTGCCTGGGCTTTTCCTGCTGCCTACTCTGGAGCGCCAATCCCAGCAGGATGTGCACTGCTGTGCCCACGGAGGTACAGTGCCATTCCAGGCAGGGGGGCACCTGGCTTGGAGAGGCTGCAGCCCTGTGGGAATGGATGGTGTGGGACAGGAAGCCCACTGGGAGATTGTGCTGCCCCTTGCAGAGTGCCAGAGACACTGAGGAGGAGATGGAAATGGACGTGGTGCTAGAGAGGGAAGAGATGATGGAGGTAGACGAGGAAGATCCTGTTGAGGAGATGGAAGTAGAGCAGGGGGACAACATCGAAGACATGGAGGTTGATGAGGTGGATAACACCAAGGACATTGAGGTCGATGAGGATGATGAGGAGGAGCCCATGGTCCTTGGATGAAGATGGAGCCCCACAGGTAAGACAGGCAGCTGCTTCCCATGCCCTGCCCACACACACACTGGGTCCCCTGACACCAGGCTGGGGCTGGGCTGGATGGCCCCGCTCAGGGACACGGTGACTGCAGGGGGCCTGGATTGTGCTGCCACAAGCACCAGCCCCGGCCTGCCCTGCGCTTGCCTGGGGCCATGCCAGCCCTGCCAGCCCTGGCCCAGCCCCTGGGGCCTAGCTCCCGGCCCTGCTGGGCCCAGTGCTGGCGGCTGAGTCCAGTTCTGCTGCTTCCTTTCTTCCAGGACTGATGCAGACGATGGCACAGATGCCACGCCGTTGTAAATATGTTTGAAAGCTTCAAGTTTCTTGTAAATATGTTCACTGCATTAAAAGATTTCTGTAAATATGTTTCGAAGATTGTTAGTCCATCGGATCCCATGTAAATATGTTCTGTACATTGTTGTTGTTATAAGGATTTTTTAAATGAAACATGTTCTGTAAATCCGAGCTTTTGCCGATCTTCGGCAAATAAATACTGTTTCTTTTTAAAACCTCACTTCTCTTTGCCATTCCTTTGGGTGCAGTCAGCATTTGCACACTTGTGGGTTCCTCTTCATCCGAGTTCCCAGGGCTGGAGGTCCCTGGGCGTGCTGGCACAGCCACCCTGGGGCTGGGGGTCCCTGTGCACATGGGCTCCCACTGACACCGCTCCTGGCACTGGGCACTGCTGCTCTTCCTGCCCTGGGGCACAGCGCTGTCCCCAAGAGCTCAGCTCTCACCAGCTCTCACCCAGGGGCTCTCACAGCACTTGGTCCTGCAGCCATGCCACCAAAGCAGGCAGCAAACCTTCAGCCACCCTTTTTGCTGCAGCCACAGGGACTCCTGGGCCCAGAGCTGGCAGCAGGCCACAGGCATGCAAAATCCACCTGTATGCTCTGAAGGCCACCACAGCCTTGGTGACTGGGGCACCTGCATCTGGGCTGCTGCAGGGGCTGATCTTTAAGGCTTGCAGCCTCCAAAGGCTCTGGCCTCTGCTTCCCAGTGTTATATTTGCTTGATTATCTCATTATTTAAAAAAAACCTCAAACAATATTTAAGGTAGCAACAATTTTAATTGAATAGTTTAGAAAATATATAAATAAGGGATAATTTGGTTCAAATAATAGCACATAAGCAAAAACAACTGCGGGGTATGGAGGGCAGGGTTCTTGACTCTTGCCACTTCATGTACAAGCTTGCCAAGTGAAAGTCACTTCTTATATGCCATGTGTCAATACCATCTCTTCCTATTTTTGGTTCGTCACTTTTCTGTCTCTGCTCTCATTACCACCCTTATCATGCATGTGAGACAGGGTAGAGATCCATTCTGAATTAGGTGAAGTGTCTAGCAGCAGTGAAAACTCTGTGAGGCCAAAGTGAAGGAAAAACTCACATGCCGAGACAGCAAGGAGACAGAGAAAGAAAAACAGAAAAGACCACGAGGTCAATTTGCCCCCGACCTAGGAATTCCTTTGATAAAGAAGAACTGGCGATAAATGTCACACGGAATGAATATGTATGAACCTATTGTGAAACTGTATGCATATGCATTTGGAAGGGGGATAAAAGGAGACCTGAGATCTTCAGGGGTACGCATGCCTTTTGAGGAGAATTTTTTCTGTATGCTTCCGGCGCCGTAAATAAACATACCGAGCTTTACAACTTATATAAAGTTGTGAGGTTTCTTCTTTTCTCTGCAAAACATTTTGGCGAGCCAGGTAGCAGTTCTCTGTCCGTGCAGGGGCAGGGGGGATAGACGGACCACCAAGGTGTGCCCTAGGATTTTTTTCCTGGTGGGGCTCCGCTTGTCTCAACTTGCTACCTGCGAGGACAGACAACAACCCGCTGGCCTGCGGAGGAAGATACAGTATGTACTGAGGGGCCCCTGGGGGAGGGAAAGGAGAGCAAGGGAGTAAATCACCCAGAGACGTCTGGGTTCAGCTGATAGAGCAGCTGTATTAGATGGGATTCATCGTTCTGATAGAGAGGAACCGCTAGTGGCTCTGGGGGTGAGCTGGGTGAACCCGTGTATGTGTGTATTGGGGGTTCATTGTTCTGATAGAGCAGAACTGGTGAGCCCGTGTGTGTTTTGTTTGTGTGTGTGATGTCCGGACATTGTGTTGCTGTATGGTTAATGCGTGTGGCCAGTGCATTGTGTTTGTGATCGTGCAGGTGATAAGTGTATGGTGTATAAAAATCTACAATGCCCTACATTACTACCCGTGTTTGAAGCAGCCGAGTGAGGCCAGAGGCGCTGGCTGCAGCAGGCTGCGGGGGCAGGGAGAGAAGTGCCCTGCGGAGAAGCGAGTGGAGGAACGTCAGTGATGGTATTTATCATGTTTAAATGTAGTGATTTGTGTAGATTTGGTACATTTTAACCGTGAGTATGAGCTCAGAGAGTTCCTTTGCCTTGGATGTTTGGACTTGATCTCTAGACTGTGTGCTGTTATTTTGATTGTGTCCAGGAAAAATTGATGTGAGTAAATGCCGAATTATGGTATGCTGTGTTGTGTTGAGAAAAGTGAGCACTTTGAGAAATATGCCCTTTCCCAGTGATTTTGTGTGGTGATTTTCTTCCGCTGCATTGTGGTAATTTGATTCTCAGATTGTATAGTGGTGTTTGTGGAGATTTTAAGATTTTGTTGCAACAAGAGTAGCATTTTACATAGGAGAACTATAGTACGGTGATTTATGCTTAACTACGATAAAGTGAGTTAAAGGAATTCCAAGAATTCTCCCCCTCACAGCAATTCAAGCCTTGGCTCTAGTGAATTTGAGATAAAGGGGGGGGGGTGGTTCGTGTGTCTGTGTCTGCGGGCATATCAGAGTTTCGGCTGTGACTAGAACAGCCTTTTTGCAAAGCAGTAAAACAAGTGTAAGTAGACACAGTGCTTAATTAGATTGTGCAAGAAGAGAACTAGAAAAGACTGATATTTTGTAAAACAGAGTTTATATAGAAGAGATGAATGAGATGAATTAGTTAATGAGACTTATGAGTTTTATGAGACTTCAGTTGGTACTGCAGTAAGTCTGGACTGGAAACAATCTGCTGTAGGGATTTAAAGTTCTCTGTAACAAACAGAATAGCCTGCCTTTGTGGGGAATTTCGGGGAGCCTTTGGGGCATCAAGAGGCTAGCATGCTGTGTGAGGTTACAGTGGCTGTGCCCTGGGCACATGGACAGCTCTGGCTGCCCCGTCTCCCCAGGGAACACGGGAATGGCCTGTGGGCAAAAGCTGGATGTGCAAGTATTATTGCAGTGTGGTGTTTATGAGAAACACTAGTATTGCTGTTTTGCTGTTCTAATAGGAAGATAAATGGGATAGAGTTTTTGTATGCTGAAATGTCTTTTTGTTTTAAGAAATCACCCAGAATGACAAAGAGACTGTGAGATCAGGCCGCCCTCTGCTCTTGGCCCTTGAAAAGGAAAACAAGGCAAAGAGAAAGCAAATCAAACATGTTGTTCAGCATGCAGCATAAGATAGCAACGTATGAAATCAGGCAAGGATTATCATGCTGAAATGCAAAAATATCAGAGTTCACAAAATGAGTACATATGATTTGCTAAAGGCTCCTCCCAAGCTAAGGGAGGAAGGGTAAAGATGACCTCCCCAAAAGGGAAGAATTTTTGTCGGCACAAGGGTCATATATTCAGTTTTAAATAAAGCTTTAGTACCTGTGGAGAATGTTTATGTTGTAGTGTGGGGAATGAACAACTGGCCAGTCTGAGAAGGCATACTTTTGCAAACCTTTAAAGTGACATGTGTACTATGTGTACCTAAAAGCTTTTGTACAATTCACTCAATTTGCTAAACATTCTCAAGTGAGAAAGGTTACTCTGGAGGCAAATAATATAAAGATGTTAGGCTTAACATTAACAGACACTGAAATTAAGAAAGACATTAGTAAGGAGATATTAGAATAAATAAATAAGTGTTTTCAAGGGTATGGGCCTCTGCTGCACCAGGGAGAGTGAAAGATGCTCCCCCATGGTAATCGAGCTTAATGAAAGAACACAACTAATGAGAACTGAGTAGTACCCTCAAAAGGAAGATAAGGAACGAATCAGCCCAATAACTGATAGTACTGGATTAAGGGCTGTCAATAAAATAACACAGAATTTGTACCCTGTGGTAGCAAATCCATAGACCTTACTAACTTGTTTAACACCTGAGCTAACCTGGTTCACTGTTTTAGGCCTAAGAGATGCCTTCTTTTGCCTCCCTATCCACGAAGCCAGCCAGAAAATTTTTGCATTCAAACACAAGCTCACATAGTCCATGTGCCTGAAGGCTTCAAAATTCCCCACTCCAATTGGAGAACAGCTTGCAAAGACCCAGAGTCCCGGGAAGCTCCACAAGAGAAAAGGAGGCTGTTGCAGTACGTGGATGATCTTCTAGTAGCCACTCAGAGGAGGGAAGCGAGAGAAGCCTGGACGGTAAGCCTTTTGAATTTCCTAGGGCTCCCAGGACGCAGTCTCTCAAAGAAAAGGCACAGGTAGTGAAACAGAAGGTAATCTACCTGGAGTAAGAAGTGAGTGCGGAGCAGCAGACTTTAAGACAGGGAAAAGGAAGACCTATGCCAAACCCTGAACCCCAGACAACGAAAGAACTCCAAACCTTCTTAGGCATGGCAGGGTAGTGCCAGCTGTGGGTTTATAATTATGGACTGTTCGCTAGACCCCTGTATGCTCCTATTGCCAATGGAAACTGAGATCTCCAGTGGACAAGAGACACCACACGGGCCTTTCACCAGCTAGAGACTGCCCTCATGTCGGCTCCAGCTTTGAAACTTCCAGATGTAAGTAAAGCATTCTTTCTATTTTTCCACGCAAGGAATTGCCCTGGGAATACTGGCTCAAGACTTGGGTCCATACCAGAGAGTAGTTGCTTACTTCTCTAAGCAACTAGATGCAACAGCCAAAGGATGGCCAGGTTGCCTCAGAGCTGTAGCAGCAGTTGTGCTGAATATTCAAGAGGCACGCAAGTTTACCCTGGGACAAAAATGACTGTGCTAGTGTCCCACAAAGTGTCCGCAGTACTGGAAGTAAAGGGTGGCCACTGGCTTTCACCAGAGAGGTTTCTGAAATACCAGGCCATCATGGTAGAGCAAGATGATGTAGAGATAGTGGTGACTAATATTGTCTACCCAGCTTCTTTTCTCAGTGGAATCAAGGAGAAGCAGTACACCACGATTGCCTAGAGACCATTGAAGCTACCTAGTCCAGCTGCCCTCACTTAAAGGACACTCCTCCGGACGATGCAGAGACCTGGTTCACTGACAAGAAAGCGACATTGCAAAGTTCACAGTGACTACCTGCAGAGAAGTAATAGAGTCTGGACCCTTACCAACAAGTACCTCTGCACAAGATGCTGAGATAAATGCATGGACCTACGCCTTAGAAACAGCAAAAGGCATTCAGAGTTGTGCATGCACATGGAGCCATCTAGAAGGAGAGGGGACTGCTGACCACACAGGGAAAGAAGAGACAATCCAGCTGCTAGGAGCAGTTCAGCTACCTGAAAAAGCTTACTAAGGCACACCAGAGAGTGAGCTTAAAATTAGAGGAAAGAAATGAGCTGGCAGATGGAGAGGCAAAGAAAGCAGCAAAGGGTGAGGTACAGATTTTCCTCGAAAGTAAGCCATAATACAATAATACTAATCAAAAGAGATGTACAACTGCAAGGGGTGGGCTACCATTGAAAGAGAGCTAGTAATCCCTTCCCATTTTCGTGGTTACTAGTGAAGGAAGGGCACTAGAAAACACACTAGGGCCTAACTACCTAAAGCCTTTTATAGAGTGTAGCTCCTTTCTCGAAATGACCAAGGCTGTGAGTGATACAGAGTGCATTGAAATGAAGTGTTGACTTTGAAGTAGTAATTCCCACAGGCTTTGTAGAACACACATCTGATTGAAACAATCGTTGTATCGTTGTCAAGAATTTATATACCACTATCACTCAGGTGAGCTGGTAATGTGATCCTTGCCTCCAGACTAACCTCAAAATATCCCCCCCCCGGGCCAAAACTCGATCAGACTGGGAGAGGCCATGGGCCTGTACAGCAGCGGCAAATCAACTTTTCAGAACTCCCAAGGAAAGGGGGGTATCAGTATTTACTGGTATTAACAGATACATTTTCAGGGTGGCCAGAAACATTCCCCACCAGAACTGTCAAAGCTCAAGAGGTGACCAGATCATTTTTACAAGAGATAATACCACGCTTCAGAGTTCCAGCCACAATATCCTCAGATAAAGAATCACCTTTCATTTCCAAAATAGTGCAACAGATTAGTAGCCATCTGGGCATAGATTAGGAACTTCACACCCCATACCGCCCCCAATCAAGTGGCCAGGGGAAGAAAATTAATCATTTGATTAAGCAGCAAATCATAAGACTGGGGCAAGAAGCTCTTCCACTAGCACTATTGCAAATTCAAACTAAACCTTTTGAGCTAAAGGAATGCTGAATCCTTTTGGAATGCCTTATAGAAGACCATATAGAATACAAGGGTAATGTCCAGAATGTCCACTTACATGGTGGCATTAAGCAAACGGCTCTGAGAAATTGAGAAACTTGTGGCTGGAACTCGGAGCAGGGAGTTAGATAGCCTGGGGACGATGTATATGTTAAGTCTCTTACAGAGAAGACTTCGGAACCATGGTGGGAGAGACCACTGCAAGTACCTCTCACCACCTTCACTGCAATCAAAATCAAGGAGCAGAATGACTGGATCCATCACTCTCGGGTGAAGAAGGCCCAGAAGCCCCTTCAGGAGTGACACCAGGAGACAATGAACTGAGACTAAAACTTATTCGGGCAAAATGAGTATATTGTGGTCGGGAGTAGCTCATACTTTAGTGTACAGAGTTGTTTTGTATGGAATTATAACTGAAGTTTTAGAACTAGAGAGTACCTCTACCCAATGCAATGCTGAATGGCCTTGGTCCCTGGCATTTAATCAGTATACTAGATCCATGGGAAAACCTTCTGAGATAAAAGATTTAAACATATCTACTGTAGTAATCCATGAGAATCAGGTATGTGAGGAGTAAGAATAGCAAGAACGGGAACTGTGAACACTTTAAGGAGTCTGAGGAGAAGAAATCAAAGTAAAGTGCTTAGTCATCAATAGGATGGCTTATGAGAGACCAGATGTAATTAGTGTCTGAACCTCCCCTGGTGTATATGAACACCAGGAAGTCTGTGATAACCTAAGTGAATCAGACTGTTGGTGTAATTTCACCCTGATACAGCCTGTAGAAGTGACGCGCCTTTGAGCTCGAGTTACTGTCAGACTTTCACTTGAATTCAAAGCGGACACTGCACTTTTTACCACAGTGGGGCCTTATACCCCCCATACTAGTTCAGACTCTACCCAAACTCCAAACTTGAACCTAACGTAGTAAAGAATGTGACTGAACAACAGCTATTATTCAATCCAGAATGGTCTCTCAAATGTGTGGAGTTGATAATGCAAATTAACATCTCAAAAATCCAACCAGCCTGCTCCTCCTTCCTAAAAGCTTCCTTTGAGGGCTGGAAACATGGTCACAAAAACAGGCATTTCTCAGGAGCAGAACAAGAAAGGAAGGAGCCAGCTCTCCTGGTGCCTAAAACCAGGAACACCAAGAAATCAGTTTCCTTAGGTCATTTTCCAAGCTGGTTGGCTGAAGCCCCAGGCAATGGCTGGTAAAGGGTGCTGAACTGCAGGTGGAAAATTAACCCAAGCAAGGAAGGTGATTTTCCTTATTTATAGCTATCCCTTTTCCTACTGAGATTTGGATCAGTGATTGTCCCAGTCTGAGGCAGTTGGATTCTGCTTAAAAGTAGTAGAGAGACAGACCCCCTCAGAGCTCAGCAGCAGGCTGTAGGATTTTGAGCATCACTTTTGTGCTGAGTGTTTCAAGTAGCAGAAACCTGATCCCAGTTTCTTCTGAGGCACTGCAATGAATTTAGGCTTTTCTCTCAAGATTTCCCCTCCATTATCTTCTGCCCTGAACACAGTCCACAGCTTGATCTTAGCTAGGGGCAAGGTGGGTGAGGTTTTGTAGACCAGGAGAGACGTTCCTGCTTGCCACACATCTGAGAAATCAGGTGCTTTGGAAGGAGAGAGAGAGGTTAGATTCCCTGAAGTCTCTACATTTCAGAACAAACATCTGTCTCAAGTATGACCTAAACCTCTGTCAGATACACTTGTGAAGTGTGTCTGAATTTGTAGTATGAGCCCAGCACATCCCTCTGGCAGGGAAGGATGATCATGGACAGAAAGCAGTTCCTGTTCCCCATAACAAACATCTAACTGGTATATTAGGGACAAGATTAGGAGTTTTAAATGAAATTGATTCAGAAATACTGATGAATAAACTGGCTGCTGCAGCAGGTAGCCTAACAAAATTGAAGCAGCCTTTACAGTAATCTCTTTTGGCATTAGGAACTAGCCAGTGACAGATTTCAAAAGTACTGCCAAAGTAAAGAAGTATGAAGAGGCCGGGGACCAAGACCACAAATTGATAGTAGAAGCACTTAGTATAGTTCAAGATAATGTGTCTTTAGCTTTCAGTTGTATACAAGCACAGTTATGGATACAAGCAACAGCAGCTCTGATCATATAGGAAAGGGGTGAAGGTAATTTTCCAGCTGAAATTCGGAAAATTGAGTGAGATAATGCAATTGATTTTGAAAGGAAGTTTCAATCCTGGTGGACTATGGTGAATTTCACCTATGATCCTGTTTCTAATGTGGCCACTGCCTTTGTGCTTACCATACATAATGCCACTGTTTATGTTATCCATCCCATCATTGCCCTAAGATTAAACCATGAAGAAACAATACTCTATCCTTCAGAACACAGAGTGTGGGCATGAAAAGATGAATGAAAAGTGGCAGACAGTAAACTTAGAATCCTGCATTACTAGAGAACAAATGAGATTCATTTGTGAAAGCAATACTGCTAATGCCCAGGATGTGTTTGGACACCGAACAGGGTATTTGCCACTTTGAAATTCATCCAGTCACTGACCAGAAAATTGTGCTCGTATATACTGGAAAAGGGCGTACGTTTGAGAACTGCTTGTGCTGCTGTACAAATTGATAGCAATGATGTTATTCTGTTTAGTAGAAACCATTCTAATCTCTGTATTTGTAATTTTGTTAAGATTATTGGGTGTGATTTTTCGTATTTGGTACCAGTAACATCCCACCAGCTGATTACAGCCAATTACACAATGTATCACAGACTGCCACCTACCCCTATTGGGGCGAACCTTACACTGGTAAAGCAATTAATTAAGCACCAAGACCTATTAGAAGTCTTGAAAGGAATCCAAGAAAGTAGAAAGAAAACCTTAATTACTGTCCAACATGATACAAAGGAGATAACCAGAGTTCTACAAAGAATAAAATAAAATATGGATCATCACAGGTGAGATGTATTCTTTGGGTGGTCACCAGCTGCAAATGGAATCTTTAATAAGTTGTGCCACCCTATTCTAGTTTTACTAATATTAGTTGGGATAAGTTTAGGATTATCTATTACATTGTTAATTTGGAACTGGAGAATACTACAACGAATGGCTGTACTAACCTCTTTATCAAACGTACATAGTGAAGCATTAAAAGACACTTATTGTCATGAGAGTTTTCATTAAGTAAAAGAATTTACTTATTTCCTAGGAAAGGGGGGAATGAGACAGAGTAGGGATCTGTCCTGAATTAGGTGAAGTGTCTGACAACAGTGAAAAGTCAAACAGCCAAAGCTGAAGGAAAATTCGCATGCCGAGACAGCAAGGAGACAGAGAAAGAAAAACAGAAAAGACCACGAGGTCAATTTGCCCCGACCTAGAAATTCCTTTGATAAAGAAGAACTGGTGCTAAGTGTCATGCAAGATGAATATGTATGAACTTATTGTGAAACTGTATGCATATGCATTTGGAAGGGGGATAAAAGGAGGTCTGAAATCTTCAGGGGTACGCATGCCCTTTTGAGGAGGCTTGCGTCCGGCGTGCGTCGTAATAAAAGCATACCGGGCTTTACAACTTTTACAAGTTGTGAAGTTTCTTCGTTTCTCCACAAAACAGGGCACCGGGACGGCCGCGTGTCCGAGTCTCGGGCACTGTGCTGCTGCTTCATTTGTCCTTAGGCACACCCAGAGCTCCCTGCTAAGGCAGGATGCTCTCTGCTTCTGCCCTCTTCCTCATCCTGTGCAGGGATGGAGCACTGCTGTGCTTTCAGGAAGCTATTCTTGAAGGCTTCCAGCATTCCAAGCTCCTTTGCCCTCCACGGATGCTTGCCATGGAATCCCTCTCAGCTGGGTTCAGAGCATACTCAGGTTGGCTTTCCCAAAATCCAGGGGCTCCAGGGTGCTCAGCAAGATGTGTAACTGCACAGTGTTGTGGAACTGCACCTTCAGCATAGGGACCTTTCCAGCCTGACCTGCCCTCGTTCCTCTGTGTCCGTGCACAAAACACGGCGTGGCAGAGAACGGCAGCAGGGCCTGTGTGTCCCAGGGCCCCAGATTTACTTCAGCTCCACAGAGATGCAGGTAAGGGGGGAAAACCAAACTGTTTATTAATGGAAGGGAAAGTGAAGGGATGAGATGGAGGGCAAAAAAAAAGGGGTGGGGAGGGTCTGAGGACTGGAGGGCGGGAACTGTCAACAGGGACGGGGAAAAACCAAAATGTTTATTAATGGAAGGGAACGTGAAAGGATGAGATGGGGGAAAAAAAAAAAGGGGTGGGAAGCATCTAAGGGCTGAAGGGAGGGAACTGTCAACAGGGAGGGAGAAGGCAGTGGCTATGGAAGCCTCCCACAGGCTCAGCTGTAGCCAGCATCAGCTGTGCCTGGAGCTCCAGTGACGCTGAATGGTGGTTCTCTCTTCAAAGTCTCTTCGTACTCTTCTTGGCGCCACGGATCTCTGAGTGCAGGAGATGACTTTAATTCTGAAGATCTTTGTCCAAAAATTGCCTGGACTTCCAGGTTACTGGAGGATGGACTGTCGTCTTTGCTCATGGCTTCAAGGGCTGGAAGACAGATGAACTACCAGGGTCAGAGCCAAGACGGACACCCGGAGATTGTCCTGCTAAGCCCATTGCTCCCAGCTCTCACACCGGCCACAAGAGAGGCTGACCCTTGCAAGATTCTGGCCACGAATGCCCCCACCAGTATTCCTGAAATGGGCCTGTGCTCTGCCCAAGCCACCCTTCATCCACACAGGGAGCAAAGCCTGCCACAGCCGGGACAGGGACTGCAGCTCCGTGCCGGGGCAATGCAGCTCTCCCGGGCAGTCCCCACTGTCAACGCGCTGCCCTCACTCACCCTGAGTGAGAACGTGAAGCTCCGCTGGCTGTCCCTTCAGGCACCGCCCGCTGTCCCTTCAGGCACCGCCCGGCCATGCCTGTGAACACAGAGCCTGTCACGGCCCCAGCGGCACAGCTCCGTGCCAGTGGCGCTGCCGGGGCAGCAGGCGGGGCTGGGGCCGAGCTGCGGCGGCCCGGGGAGGGAGCCCGGGACTCGGGACTCACCGATGAACCTGATGGCCGCCTCACGTACGGATTCCTGCGGGTTCTCCAGGTAGGGCAGGGCCCGGCACAGGTGTTCGGCTGCTTGGCTTCTGTCCTCTGCCAGCTGCAGAGAGCGGCAGGAGGGAAGGGTTGGCGCGGGCTCAGCCCCTGGGCCGGCGCTGCCTGTGCCCAGCCCCGGCCTCCCCTGGCCGCACAGCCCTGAGGCGCGGCCAGCAGCCGCTGGCCAAGGGCTCCCGAGGGCAGGGGGCAGAGGGCCGGCTGCCGCCCGGGGAGCCGCGGTGCCAGCCTGCAGCCCCGCCGGGCCGGGGCTCCATGGGCACCCGGCTGGGGCCCACGGGAGCCTGGAGAAGAGCCCGCGCGGCCTCTGGCTGCAGCAGCGGGCAGGGGCACAGCTGCCAGCCCACACACTGAGCACCACCCTCAGGGGCCTTCTCCGGGCTGAGCCTGGGGCTTCAGGCCCTCCTTACCAGGCATTTGCTGAACTTTGACAGCTGCCCCTTCTTCGCCAGCTGCTTGAGCTTCCTCCTCCTCAGGAACCCGGCCGCACAATGCAGCGTTTTCTGAGAGGCCTGGAGAGCAGCAGACCCAGAGATGGCCCCACAGCCCAGGGCACCGGACCCACATCCCTGTGCCAAGGCCTGGAGGAGGCTGCAGCCTGTGAGGTGCCAGGGCAGGAGGCAGCCGAGCCCTCTCCCTGAGATCCACCGGCATCACACAAAACTCACATTCGCCACACGCTGGTTCTCCTCATGGCTGTGTATGAAGAGCGGAAGCAGGCTGTGGTTGGCGATTCTCTTCAGAGGCCTTTTTCCCTCATCCACTACTAATTCCATAACCTTTTCAAACAGCTGAATGGAGAGCAGCTGCACATTGCTGTTGTCCTGGAGGAAAGGATGCAGAAAAGACCTCACCAACATTTCTCAAGGTCCCCCTGAGTAAAAGACTAAAAATGCCCAGGGCACAAAGTTTCCGGCCAGCAGCCAGTCCCATGGCTCGGGCCACAGGGCCTTACATGGTCAAAGAGTTGTACAAGTGCCTCAGCTAGCCTTGGGGCAGTAGTGCTGGCTACCAAGATATCCTTGTACTGGAGAACATTCATGAAAACACAGAGGGACATCCTGACAACCTCTGCATCTTCATCAGCCAGAACATCCACAAGCCGCTGAGACAGGATGCACATTCTCCTGGCCTGTGGGGAACACAAGGCTGTGCTTGGAAGCCATGGACGGCTGCACCGCCAACACCGCCCTGGCACTGCAAGGCCACCCTGCTGCTGCAGGGCCCACAGGCCAAAGGCCTGCCCCAAAGCACTGGGGCAGGTGAGGCAGGAGAGCTGGGAGCAGCTGCCTCAGCTCCTGAAGCCCTGCACGCCCATGGGGCTGCTTTCCACAGCGCAGCTTCAGCCGCTGCCCCTTCTCACCAGCAAGCGATCCCTGATGAGAACCACGAGGCCTCTGAGCGCCAGTCGACGCCGCTCCCTGCACTCGCTCTGCAGGTACCTTGCCACCATCTCCAGGACACTCTCACTGCATTCCCTCAAGTCCAGGTACTCAAGGACCTGAAAGGCACAGGGCAGTGACTGGGGAGCCGGCCAGCAGGAGCCCAGAAGCGCACAGGGCTGGGCCCAGGCAGCAGCACAGGGCATGGGCACCGTCCCAGGCAGCTGTGGCTGTGAGAGGGCAGAGAGCTGGGAGGCAGCTCAGCCAGGCAGCGCTGGAACCAGGCTCACCTCCACAAGGAATGCCAGGAAGGGCAGATCCCAGCGATGCCCATCCGTGCTGAGCAGCCCAAGCAGGTGGATGGCAGTGCGACAACACAGGGGGATCACGTCACGGCGCATCTCCCTGGCAGGAGGAAAACGGCACCAAGACTCTGAGGCATGGGTGTCAAACATCTCCCAGAAGTGGCTCACAAGGATTCCATCTTTCCCCACCACCCTGGAGGGGATGTGGGCCCTCTGAGAGGTAGCTCCTTGTGGGAACCTTCCTCTCCCAGGCTTTTCCAGTCTCCTTGGCTGTCCCTCAGTGGCAAGGCTCTCTGGCCCATGACCACAGGGACTGTGTGGGGCACAGGGCACAAATGCCGGGGGCAGTGGGGAGAAGGGGGTCTCACCTGGCCAGCAGACCCACGGCATAGTGCTGGGTGTGAGCACAGAGCATCGTGTCCCAGCCATGCTTGCGTGCCATTTGCATGACCACATTTTCACAGCGCAGTCGGCAGAGCAGAGCCTTCATAGTCTGCACTGCAAAACTGTATGCAGAGCAAAGCCCAGGTCATACTGTGATCCCTGGCTCCTGCCCTGGGGACATGGGAGGGGATGGGAGAAGTGGGATGGAGAACCTGCTGGTGTTTATGTTAAGGTGGTGTTCTTCCTGGCATTTCTTCCAAAAGGTGTCAACCTCCTCAGAAGCATGTGCTGTGCTGTCACAAATTTGAACTATCAGAGTCACGAGAAGGTGGGGGGCATACTTGTGCATTGCCTCGTGGCACTTGGGCACCTGGATAATCACCCAGATCACCAGAGTTGCCTGCAAAAGAAGCAGCCCAAGACAGCGCTCAGTGCCGAGGTGTCCGTGGGACAGGGCCCAAGGGCAGATGCAGGAGGAGCAGCGGGCCTGGTGCCCCCTGAGCCTGCCCCTAGCCCAGGGTTCAGCCCAGCGCCTGAGGCATGGAGAGGATGGAGAGCTGCTGGTGAGGTGACCGAGGGGCAAGCAGAGCCCAGATCCAGAAACTCACAGCCAGGGCAAAGACATTTGTGTCATCCCCATCAGAGGTGAACATGCTGTGCACAGGCCAATCCTCCATCACACAGATCAGTGTTGGCAGCACCTTCTCCACTGTGGGACTTGACGAGCCTATAGTTCTCCACATGATTGTAGCAGCTCTGTGGGATCAGAGCTCTGTGTCAGGGGCATCTCAGTCCCAGGACCATGCCCTGTGCAGCTGTGGGGGCCCAGGTGACAGAGCCCTGGTGCCCTGAGGGGCAGGGAGGGAGCATTGGCAGCAGGCTTGGGAAACAGAGCGGCCCCAGGGTCCTGGACCTCTGTGCCTGTCTGGCAGAGCCCATAGCACAGGCTGTGCAGGGCCATGGGCCCTAAAGGCTGGTGGGCCCTGAGCTGTGCAGGCACGTGGGCCCCGTACCTGTCACACGTTGGGGCACAGCGCAGGAGGGTCAGCACCACACCAGCAGGGTGTTCTTCAGCCAGCCTCAGAATGTTCATGAATAGCCTGACATCGGCAGTCTCAGGGGATGCAAGTCTCTGGTGCATAATCCTCACCATTTCTGGCACCTGGAAGAGATGTGAGGAAAATTGGGAGTGCTTCCTGAGGGAGGAGATTCCCCATTTTCCCCAGAGAAGTGCTTCCCTTGCCCCCACACTGTGCTGGCCTCAAAGGCTGAGGCAGGCAAGCTGACATGGATTGATGGCCGCATGACCCTGGAAGGCCTCCAGCCAGGGGCAATGGCTGCTTATTACTTCTGATAATAAAACATGAATATCAATGAATAATAAATTGTGAGCATAAATGGTAGTTAACGTGGGGGTAGTATCCATTATTTTTGTGACCTCAGTCACTCAGGTATCTGAATTGGCCTCATTTGTTACCTGGTCAGCCTTCAGTATGTAATTACTCCATTCCGCGCATTCAATTGAAACTGTGGTACAATCAAGCGGCCTGTATTTGTCCGGATCCTCCTTTTCTTTCTTTCCACATCCACATGCAAAGAACTTCTGCAGAAGAGCAGGGAAGAGAGGGACATTCCATGGAGTGCTCCAAACACAGTGCTCAGCTGAGCAGGGACAGCAGGCCCAGCGCAGGTGGGGATGGCTCCAGGTACCTTCCGTGAGTTGCTGAAGCCACCACCAGCGGTGTCCTTCTTCTTCTCTGCATTTGGCAAAGAGCGAGCACAGACAGAGCTGAGGGGCTGCGGGAGAGGCCGGAGAGCACAGCCCAGCCCTGCGCTGCCCAGGCAGGGAGAGCCCCGGGATGGCCCAGGGGATGGAGCACGGCCACTGCGGGGTGTCTGCCCTGCCCCTGTTCCATCCTGTCCATGGGCATGTGCCCAGGGGATGGGATGGGATGGGATGGGATGGGATGGGATGGGATGGGATGGGATGGGATGGGATGGGATGGGATGGGATGGGATGGGGCCAAGCTGGCTGCAGCTATCAGCCCTGTGACCCAGCTCTGTCACTCACTCTCCTTCACTGCCTGGACCTTTGGTGACGCGTTACGCTGCTTTGCTGGGGCAGCTAAAGAATCTTTGTTCTTCTTCTTACTGAACAGGCCTTGGCGTTTCTCTGCCATTCTCCCAAAATCTGCCATCAATGGCACCTGCAAGAGAGAGGCCTTGGAAGAGCACAGAGTAGACAAGTCCAGTGGTCTGGCCTCGAGGACACTGGCCGCAAGGATGGCAGTTCCCTCGGAACAGTTCCGAGTCACCAAGTCCCGCGGTCTGCCCTTGAGGTGTCCTGCAAAAGAGAAGTCCAGAAAAGGCCACGGGCCACCGAGTCCTGTGGTCTGGACTCGAGGTCACCTGCAGCAGAAAGGTCAAGGAAAAACTCCAGGTCAGCAATGAACGAGCGCGCTGTGCAGGAGCTCCTCACGGCACCGCTCTGCCTGTCGTGTGCTCTGAGCACTGTGGCCTCATCTTGTCACCGCCAGCTCCTATGTCACCACGTGTCACAAAGGACATCCTGTCCCATTCCATGCCACTGTGACCGTGCTGCACCGTGTCACAAAGGGCCCTTGCACACACTGCCGCCTGCCCTGGGGCTGCCCCCAGCCCAGCCAAAGTGGCCCAGGCTGGAAGCAATGCCTGGCCCCAGGTGTCCAAGGCAGCCCCACAGGATCTTTAGGAAGGGCTCAGAGCATCAGCAAACGCTGCCCTGCTCTGCGGGCTCAGGGCAGCAGAAGGAGCCCCCAGGGCTGCTGACGCAGCCGCGCAGGGAAGGGCACGGGCCCTTCCAGGGACACTGGCACAGGCTCCTTGGGACACGTCCCGGCCCGTGGCCATCCTAATCCCGCGGGCGTGACTCGCACAAGGAACGTGTGGGCCCGGGCACCAATGCTGCTCTGAGCCCTGGGGCCCGGGCAGCGCTGCCATCAGCAGCTGTGGCACAGTCCCTGCCCAAGCAGAGCTGCCACCCCCCGAGCCCTGGCAGCGCTGGTGCCCGTCTCCTGCCCCACAGACCTGTGCCCCCGGGGGGCTTCTGTGCCACAGGGAGCCAAAGCCCACGTGCACTGGGGGCTGATGGCAGGAGCACCTGCAGCAACTGCTGGCAACACTTGGTCTCTGTCAGAAGCTCTTCCTCAATGCTGGAATGATTTTCTCATTGAAGTAATTTGCTGCAGCACAAAAACATCTTTACCTTGAAAACACAGAAGAATCAGGCAATAAAGTATCCTCACTTCAGGAAACCTTTACCTCTCATTGCTCAACTCGAGTCAGTCAAAAAAGCTGCATAATTCCCAAATTAATTGAGATGCCCTAAGAACATTGTGTGAAACCAGGCTCACTTTTAAAATTTCAAAGGCTTATTAAAATTTACAAAAATACAGCAAAGAATGAATTAGGAAAAATTACAGGACTGGGAGTCTCCATGGCCAAAAGCCCACGTGCTCATCTACAAAATGGATGCTCTGCCTTTTATACCCTTAGCCCCTCCCAAAGTTTTGTCAGTCAACTCTTTCTCTGCCATCCAATGGTGGAGGTCACTTTCTTACATCTTGATTGGAGGCCAGGTGTTGCCATGCTCTGCCTCCTGGTATCAAGCTCTCCCTCTCCTAAATGCCCCACTAGTGTCAGCAGTAAGGGGGGAAGGGAAAGAGTACTCTGGAGAGAACTTGCAAAAATAACACAGCTATACAGCTATAAATATTCTCTTAACATACACATAATATTCATCTCTTAATTGTGAGAGCCAACAATCCCTTTCTTCATTTAAAACAACCTGAAAGATTTTCAAGTTTGCTTCCAACTCAAAGCAGTTACTCATTTGCCTTAATGTCAACCACTGAGAGTCACTTTAGAAAACCTAACACAGAAGCAAAACAATGGCCATCCATTGGTTTGCAAATGTTTTTCTGTGAATGGATGATACCACCCTAATTCTAAAGGAATAAAAGCCCTCATGGAATGAAAGTCCAGTCCGTGTTACAAAAGGAAACTGAACAAATTAGTAGATTCCACAAAGGTCAGTCCTCCCCTTGGCAGAGATAACTTAGTGGCCAATAAAGTACAGCTCTGCCCTCTTGTTCCCTGCAGGAGAATCACGACCTGGGGGCCACGTTTGGACACTTTGGCAGGACAGGGACTGGCTCTGGTATAAGGTGTGTAATAAAGAGACTGAGAACAAGGAGGAAAGAAGATCCAGGAAATGCAGATTGTTGGTGGAAAGATTAGGATGTTCTTTTAAGGATTTTGTTTGGTTCACTGGAAAGACGAATGGCTTTGAGCTGCAGAAAATGAGTACCCACTGGCAGTATCAGGGAGGACTAGAGGAAGGGCAGAATATGTCCCTGGATGAAGCGCTTAGAAAGATACAAGAAGGGTATGTAAAAAGGGATGCTGAAAAGGAGAAAGCAAAGACAAAGGCGATGGCAGAATTTTTACAGCCCCCAAGGGCCCCAGGACTCAAGTGGTCCCCCATAATAGAAGGGACAGGGTCAGCTACGAGGAAGTGGCAGAAGCATTCCCTCCTCAGCAGGGGAGAGCCAAGCCAAACAGCAGCTGGGAAAGAATCAGTGTTCTCTGTGCCGGGCAGAGGGACACTGGAAGTGGGAATGTTCACAAGAACAGCTGGACCCTCAGGAGGAGGAAGTCCAGGGGATAATGGAGATGGACTATTAGATGTGTCAGGGGCTCCCATTGCAGCAGGGACACACCACACCAGAGCCCTTGTTAACTTTTCAGGTGGGTTCAGATTGAGAGGAGATGTGTTTCCTAGTAAACACAGGGGCCTCTCTATCCACCTTACATTTTATCCCTAAGGTGGGAGAATTGTCAAAAATATCCTCAATTGTTGAAGGCGTTGTGGGAATTGTAGTTTATTCTGTAGGCTTGGAAGTCTGAGAGCATCTTTCTCTGAAGGAATTGTGGATATCATGAAAATTTGGTTTAGGGATTTAATTCTTTGTCTATGTGGGGTTTTGTGCAGAGCTGAAAAGCTCCTGTTTGGAGGGGACCCATGCCCCTGTGCTTTGTGTGTTTTGTTGTTAAAAGCCAGAACTGGCGGGTTTCAGTCCTGAAGCCAATTCTGCAGCTCCACCAGTCTGTGGTCTGTTGTGGAGAACTAGAATTGGCAGTCTTAATCGTGAGGCCAATTCTGCAGCGGCTGCCTTGTGGAGATGGCGTTGTCCCTATGCAAGCCTAGGTATTTATCATGCAGCTTCCTCTCAGGGGGCTATAGGAAATCTTCAGGGGAAAATATTTTGGTATTCTTCCTCAGTTAATGTAGTAGTGCCTCCCTACCTCGGGGTGCAGTTGATGAAAAAAAAAAGGATAATAGAAATTGGCTACTAAAAAGATGATTGGTTATTAAAAAAGTGATTGGTTGTTAAGAAAGGCTCTAGGCAGTGGCATTGCTCGCTGCAGAACTTGATCATGTCCAAAAGGAAAGTCACTGGAATAAAAGGAGCAAACTGCTAAGGTGAACTGCTCCAGGGTGAGTAGCAAAAGCCTGCTAAAACCCTGAACTAAAAGCAACTCAACTGCTTTATTCGGATTGCAGTTTAAAACGGATTGCAACTCTTAAACTGCTTAAAACAGATTGCAACTCTTGCAAAACATTTTAAAAGCTGTCTCACTCCCTCTGCTGACCAATCTATTGGAAGAAACCCCACTGAACACCTGTGGGAAACAACAAATGGGGAGGAGGGTAGGGAAGAACACACACTCATCCCTCTCCCCACTCCATGCACGTTAACGTTACAAAAGCTAACCCTATAATAAATAACCCTGCATTTACTGCCATCTCTGAACCTGGAGATGTCTCGTTCACTGATACCTCAGCCAAAAACATTGATGGTAAAAGTATAGAGCTGTTACTCCCCAGGTTGCAGCTAAGCTTATTTAGTTTCTGATCACTTGACCAGTGTGTTTTGTTACTTTTGATATGTAGGGATCATGTCAGGCCAGGGTGGTTTTGTTTAAGCCTCAGCTGGCACTGGGAACACTGTGTGAAAATACCGTTCCACGTCTTTCAGGGCAATTGCCAGCCTCAGGTTTGTGCTGCAAAAAACAATTGCCATTGTGCCCTAATTCACAATGTAACCATTGATCAAATTCTGTGCTGTGGATCAATTTTTATCTTTCTGACTTTTGTCAGCTGCTCCACTTTATCATTCTACGATATTTGTAAAATCTGAAAGTACGCATGGGTTTTAACCCATCCTATATGGATTTGTTAGGACTGAGTTTGTAAAAACAACCATTCAAATCCTCCCTTTGCCAAACCTCTTTTCCATTCACTTGCCAATGAATATTTTCACTGACAAAATCACCGTGTGGCACCTGCTGGCCAGGGCTCCATGGGCATGCAGCTGGGGCCCACAGGAGCCTGGAGCAGAGCCCGCGTGGCCCAGGGAAGAGAACGGCTTGGGTAGGGCTGCAGCTGCCGGCCACACACAATGAGCAGCGCGTTCAGGGGGCTGCTCCCGCCTGAGGCTGGGGCTTGCAGGCCGTCCTTACAACACGGAACCTCCAGATATGATCCCCCGGCAGCTTCTTTTGGAGATCCCTTCTGTGCCGGAATCTGGCTGAACAATGCAACATTTCCCGGAAGGCCTGGAGAGCACGGATGTGACGGGGGTCACAGAGGTCTTGTGCTGAAGGAAGAGACGAGGATTTGACTCCATATTTCAGAAGGCTTGATTTATTATTCTATTATATATATTACATTAAAATTATGCTAAAAGAATAGAAGAAAAGGTTTCATCTCAGAAGGCCAGCTAAGCTAAGAATAGAATGGAATGAATAATAAAGGTTTGTGGCTCGGACAGAGAGTCTGAACCAGCTGGGCTGTGATTGGCCATTAATTCCAAACATCCAAATGAGACCAATCACAGACCCGCCTGTTGCATTCCACAGCAACAGATAACCACTATTTACATTTTGTTCCTGAGGCCTCACAGCTTCTCAGGAGGAAAAAATCCTAAGGAAAGGATTTTCATGAAAAGATGTCTGTGACACGCAGAGGCAGCACCCGCTGCAGGGGTAGGGCTTGGAGGTTGGGGTGAGGAAAGGAATGGAGGAGGACCATCCCAGATGCCTTTTTGAGTGGCCAAGGCAGGAGAATCTCGCACCGCAGCATTCAAAAAGGGAGATCCGGCCATGTGGCCAGTGCCATCTTGTCCAATAGAAGTTAATGGTAGTTCAGGATAAAGCAGTGTGAAAAAGGGGGTTCGGTTAGAGCCCAGCCTGGCATGGCTGTGGGTGGCCAGAGTAGCTTCCCCAGGCAGGTGCTGTCGGGGTGCCTGCAGTACCAAAAGCATCTCCATTTGGGCTGCCTCAGGAATTCCCCCAGCCCGCCAGATGCCTGGGCCCAGATGGTGTAATTAAAGCCTCACCAGAGAAAATGAGAGGACTCTTTGCATGGCAGATCCAGCAGGGTTTATTGGGGGAAGATTCAGAGGTCCGGGTGGGGCAAAGGTGAGGAGAGAAACAGGAACAAGCAGGAACACAACCTCCGCTGAAGGGAACCAGGGGAGAAGAGCCAGGAGCAGGGGGCCCCGGGTATATAACTGGGGGAAGGTAGGAGAGGTCAGGGTACAAATTATCCAATGGGGAAGGGAATCAGGGTTGGAGTTGAGGTGAGGTGACACAGGATACACCAATGGGGGAGTGGAGTGGCAGGCGTCTCTCAGAGAAAGCCAATGGAGGAAGGGGGAGTACAGAACTTTCTGTAACTGGGGGATGAACAGCAGTCGATTGACAACAGCACATTAACATTAACATTACCAAGCAAAGAACCATAGGGAATTGTGCCAGTCTCTCAGCCTAACTTAAACAGTGGTATCCTCCCATGGCATTCTGTGGGATCTCAGGATCTGAGTCCTGAGATGCCGAGCCACCGAGACCACCCTTGGGGGGCCCGGGAGTCCTGGAATGTTGCCAGAAGTGTCTGGTGGCAGGACTTTGACCCTACACGGGAGACGACACCTGTATGAAGATAAGAGGACTTCACCGGGGTGAATGGCGAAAAGATTAGTTAATTAGAGGGTGAGACGCAGGGTTTAGGATTTATGTACAGGGGGGTTTAGAGAAGTAAGATGGAGGAATGGGGGTGTGTCCTGTCCTTCTTCTTCTTCTTCTTCTTCTCCATCTTCTTTGGTGATGGTGGCACTTTTGGATTGGTTATTACTGAAAGTGCACCGGGTAATAAGAATAAATGGTATTGGGGAAAAATGATAAATATTGTACACGTAACCATGGGTATAAAGATAGGTGTCTGTACGGAGGGCGGCACAGTGTGCTCATGGCTGGCTGCTGAGCAGACCTCTGTCGGGCTGAAAGAACATCTTTTAGATAAACAATTAATAAACATAAAAACCGAAAGAAGAACTGAAGCCTCTTCTCGTCCTTCGATACGCGGGCTGTCCCAAGGCCACTCCGGGCCTTCCCAGGCCCTTCAAACAGCCGAGAAAACCCGGCAATTGGCGTTCCCTGGGCGGGCACCCCCACAACAACCTTTCGGGGGAGGGACAGCACCCTCAAAGCCCTGAAGATCAGAGAGAAGAAGAAAACAAAAAGCCAACAGAGTCTGAAAAAAACAGCAGTCACTGAGAATTTCATCTCTCAGTTTCTGCCGAAGACAATTCGTAGCAGAACAGCCCGGACCGGACCCAGAAAGGTGCCCTGGGACCACCTCTCGTGATCTGCTGGACAGAGACCGAGACCTCCGGACTGCCCTGACGAAAGATTTGGTAAGAAAGCCCAGAAATAAGAACATGGGGGGCACACTTTCCCAGGAACAACGGGAAATTTTGTCCGCCTTACAAGGCGTGACACAAGCATACACAGAGGGAATTCCAAAGAAAGAATTAAAACAATTATTGCTATGGGCAAGGCTAAACTACCCACTTGCAGAAACGTGCCTGCTATTCGAAGTGGGGTTTTGGCAGGAGATAAACAGACATTTATATTTCTTAGCTACTAAAAAGGATGAGACAGCGTTGAAGCTGCTGTCTCCTGCAAGAATAATGCTGGAAGTTATTTCTATGCAAACGAAATTCCAGGAAAACCAACAGATGCAGCAGACATCTGGGGGGCCCTCAAATGAGGGGGGGGAGCATGACTCCGGGAAAAAATTAGCTCTGGCCTTAAAAGGCCAAGAGGAAAATGCTCTTGGAGAAATAGAGCAAGAAATATTATTAAAACACCCGGTCCCAAAACCCAGAAACCCCAGGAAACTCCCAAAGCGTCCGGAAACTCCAGAGAGCATGGAGGACTCAGGAGCAGAAGGGGGGGAGCAGGGGGGGGAGAAGGGATCGGGGGGGGCGCTTTCTCGCGGCGCCGCGGTGACGGAGCAGGGAAGCCAGGCTGCGGCAGAGCAGGCGGGGAGCGCAGGTGAAGAAAAAACAAGGGACACGTGTTTTCGCGCGGCTTTGCTTAGTTCAGGGCCGGGGGCGGCGGCGGTCCCGACCGGCAGGGGTGCAGAAGCGTGTGCGGCGGGCGGAATTCGTGAAAACTCGGGGGAACCACAAACCAACGCCGGGGCGTCTGACCCAAGCAGCAAAACCGGGGGATTTGCGCAGCCCCAGAAAGCTGCCATGCGGAGACGTAGGAGGCACACGGTTGTGACGTTAGAGCCCATGCGCAGATCAGCCCGAATTGCGGAACGCGCGCGGTTGTCGGCGGGGAGGAGGCTGCACGCACCGGCGAAGCGGGGGATAGACACAGGGTCGGAGGAGGAGGAGACAGAGTCAGGGGCAGACCGAAGGGGAGATATCTCAGGGGTGGAACAAGATGGAGACAGTGAAAGTAGTTCGGGAGACACAGGGAGCGGCTCGGAGAGCACGCAGGCGCAGAGAGCACAGCGCGGGCGGGAGCGGGCCACACCCCCTGTAACATCCCGGGTGAGGAGGGGCCACGCCAGGGAGTTCATATCCCGGGGCCCCCTGCCTTCTCCAGACTTGGTGCCCTTGATCAAAACCCTCGGAGTCCAAGACTCACCCCTTCAAGAGAGACGTTCTGGTGTTCAAACCCCAATTTCAACTGAATTAAAAGCCGAGCAAAGACGGTCTGGAACAGGGTGGCCAACATGGCCGCCGACAGGAAGTGGAGCAGTAGAGTACGCTACGTCACCAGAGCCAGGGAGGCCGGTGACAGCGCCGTCTGGTGGCTGGAAGACGGAAGTGCACGCCATGCCGGATTGGATTGGCGGAGCCACAGCGCCATCTCGTGGCAAGACTGCAACAATGCAGCAATTTTTCCCAACATTATATAAAAAGAAAAGCATTTTAAAGAAAACAATGCCAACACAACAAAGGGATTATCCATCGACCTCAAGGTTTCATGAAGATGATGAAAGCTCAGATGAAGAACAGCTACAAGAAGGAAATGTTATAAGGATCACAGCATCAGAAGGGGTTCCTATATGGATGCTGTCAGCAGCAGAAGCAACAAAGAGCTTCTTGCATTCAGTGGACACAACAAAAAAGAAACATCAACAGGATCCTCGAGCTTCCTTTTCGGATTTGGGAGCGAGGCCAAAAACCTCAAGGCGAAGAATGAGACGTGATGAACCAACGACATACACAATACCATTATTTATGCAAATTCCAACGGAACCTGAAGAAGAAGAATTTCAGGAGCCGGTGAAGACGATGGATTGGAAGCGAATCAGAAAAGCATTGGCAAAAGAAAAGCATTTATTTCCGGGATCAGGAGATCTGACAATGCCAGTGACATATGATGCCCAGGGACAGAACCCAAGGTGGGAAAGGATGGGTCATGAAATACTCAAGGACTTAGGGAAGGCGGCTCAAACTTTTGGGCTGAATTCACAATACTTCAAACAGCTACTAAGAGGGACATTCGCTACATATGATCTCACACCATATGACATTCGAAGTATTGTGGCAATGATTCTCACTGACACTCAAAGCCTTGTCTGGGAAAAAAGGTGGAGAAAATATCTTGCTGAATTACGGAACAGATACCAAGGTGGACCGAATGCAAACCTCACAGAGGGGCAGTTAGCAGGAGATCCTCCAGATGACAACCCAGGGGAACAAGCAGCTAGGCTGCCACGAAGAGTGTTAAGTGACATCAAGGAAGCAGCGAGGATGGCAATTATGCAAATCACACCAGCAGGAGCTCCAGAAGTCCCGTTTTCTTGCATCAAGCAAGGTCCCACAGAGCCATTCATGTCGTTCATCGATCGACTCACGCAAGCCGTGGATCGACAGGTGACGATAGAAGAAGCGAAGAGGCCTCTCTTGGAAAGCTTAGCTTTCGGCAATGCCAACCCGGATTGTCAACGGGTGATTAGCGCCATGCCAGGACGGCCATCCTTGGCAGAGATGGTGGAGGCATGCAGCAAGGTGGGAACACCTCAGCATGTCGCAGCGATTGTGAAGAACGAATTGAGAGAGGAATGGGAGAATCAATTAAAGGGACATTCAGAAAAGCAAGCAGAGGACAAGACACTGGAAAAGATGCTGGAAGAAATACTGCATCAACAGAATGAGAACATCAACAAAGTTCTTGCGACGATGCAGAAAAAGAACAATCCCCCAAGAGGACAGTGCTATAGATGTGGGGAGCTTGGGCACATGAAAAGGAATTGTGCACAAACACATACGCCAGCGCCGGTACAGAAGGCGGAAAGGCCAGTTTGCGCACGGTGCGGGAGAGGAAGACACTCTGCAAAAGAATGTTATTCCCGGACAGACGTGGATGGAAATCCGTTACTGTATCCGGGAAACGCGAGGCGCAGCGCGGACCAGCGTGCTCAGACACAAGTACTGGCGGTGTCGCAAGAGCAGACGGGGCAATCATCAGTGAGCAACAAGCAGACGCCCTCAGCAAAACCCTCAGCCGATTCCACAGTGACCCAGACCTCCTCCCACCAGGGGCACAGTGCGCATTGGCAGCTTCAAAATTAGTATGCTTTCTAGACGAAAGTCATGCGGAAATACCAACAGGTGTCCGCGGGGACTCATATAAGAAGCAAGATTTCTTGATAATTGGGCAAGATAAGTGCAGTATTCTTGGACTCATTGTCTATCCAACAGTTATCTCAGCGGACAAAAATACAGAGTTGACAGTATTGGCAAGAGCACTTCGTCCACCATTGACTGTACCAGAAAACACTGTGGTTGCGAGAGCCTTTGCACTGCCGCCACACGCAGTTGGAGAGGTCATGTCAATCTTCGAATAAGAAGGTTTCCCTATGAAGGAACATGTTGAAGTACATACAACATGGGTGAAGCACATAGGTCGAGACCGACCCACGCTCACATGCCAATTGAGATGCGGGAACGGAACAATAGCGATCACAGGCATGCTCGATACAGGGGCAGATGTAACAGTGATATCATACATCTTTTGGCCACGCAGTTGGAGCTTGGTCGTGCCATTGGGTTCTCTCTCAGGCATAGGGGGAGCATCTCTGTGTCTGCAAAGTGAGAATTCTGTCGTTGTCACGGGACCAGGAGACAAGACGGCGGTCATTCGTCCTTTTATTGTCCAAAAGCCGATCACAGTCTGGGGTCGAGACCTTTTGGCACAATGGGGTGCGAAGATCGAAGTGGATTTTTAGTAGGGGTCACTGCAGCACTCCCCACACTGAAACTGACATGGAAAACCAATGATCCAGTTTGGGTGGATCAGTGGCCCCTTGAGCGGAAAAAGTTGAGTGCTTTGAGAAACCTGGTCCGAGAACAATTGCAGGCGGGACACATCAAGCCAACAGACAGCCCTTGGAATTCTCCAGTGTTTGTCATCAAGAAAAAACTATCGGGCAAATGGAGATTGTTACACGATCTCAGGAAGATCAACGAAGTCATAGAAGACATGGGACCGCTTCAATTGGGACTTCCATCTGTCTCAATGATTCCCAGAGA
This sequence comes from Zonotrichia albicollis, assembly GCF_047830755.1. NCBI lineage: Eukaryota > Metazoa > Chordata > Aves > Passeriformes > Passerellidae > Zonotrichia > Zonotrichia albicollis. The sequence goes on along the minus strand of NC_133844.1, from coordinate 1,748,092 downwards.
TTGGCAGCTTGTGGTCATTGACCTCAAGGATTGTTTTTTCAGTATCCCACTCCATCCAGATGACGCTCCGAGATTCGCCTTTTCAGTTCCGAGTATCAACAAGGAAACGACTTTGCAGCGGTACCATTGGGTCATTCTTCCACAGGGCCTTAAAAACTCTCCGACGATCTGCCAATGGTACGTGGCACGAGCTTTGGCACCAGCACGGAAGAAATTTCCAAAGGTAAAGATCATTCATTACATGGATGATTTGCTCATTGCAGCATCAACACAACAGGAGCTGCAAGAAGCTCGTGACTGTGTGATCGCAGAGGTGCAAAAGGCAGGTCTGGAAATCAGCATTTCGAAGATTCAAGAGGTTGCACCTTGGAAATATCTAGGGTGGAAAATTTCAGAGAGAACAATAAAACCTCAAAAAATGGAGATCAGCGCCAAGATCACCAATCTGCACGATTTGCAACAGCTTCTGGGAGAAATCAACTGGATGAGGCCGGTTTTGGGAATCACAAACAGCGACATCCCAGCGTTGCTCGATCTTTTGAGAGGAGACACAGACATTCGGTCTCCCAGGACACTCACACAAGAAGCGAAGAAGGAATTGGAGAAAGTTGCAGACGCAATACAGAAAAGGCAGGCACATCGATTTGTTCCAACGTTGCCTTTTCAGTTGGCAGTGCTGGGGAAGAAAACACAGTTCCATGGTTTGATCTTCCAATGGGACGAGTTGCAAAAGGACTCTTTGATAATCATAGAGTGGATTTTCCTACCACACAGGCCCGCAAAAACAATTCTTACAGATTTGGAGATGGCAGCACAGATCATCATAAAAGCGAGAACAAGGTTGCTGACAATGGCAGGAAGAGAATTCTCAGTCATCAGGTTACCCTTGAAACAAGACTATTTCGAGTGGGCAATGCAACAATCGAAAGACCTGTTAATCGCATTGTTAGCGTTCCCAGGAACTTCCACAATCCACTTTCCGCAACACAAAATAATGCAATCGCAAATATGTTATAAAACAAAACCAAGGATAAGTGAAGAACCTTTGGACGGGATCACAGTGTTCACGGATGGCTCAGGGAAGACACACAAGTCATTGATCACGTGGAGAGACTCAACGACAGGGGATTGGGAATCTGACGTGAGGAAGGTTCAGGGCTCTCCACAAATTGTGGAGTTGGCAGCTGTTGTCCGAGCATTTCAGTTGTTCAAACAACCTCTCAATCTGGTGACAGACTCCGCATATGTTGCGGGTGTGGTCAAGAGATTGGAAGGTTCGCTCTTGAAAGAAGTCAGTAATGGGGTTTTATACTCCTATCTGACGAGCTTGAAGGCATTGCTAGAGGGCAGGGAAAGAGAGTATTTTATCACACACATTAGAGCGCACACGACACTTCCGGGATTTCTAGCGGAGGGAAATGCTCGAGCGGACAGGTTGACAATGCCCATTTCGCAAACACTGCCGGACATTTTTGAGCAAGCAAGGTTAAGTCATGCGTTTTTTCATCAGAATGCGCAAGCGCTGATGGAGTCCTTTCGTCTCACAAAGACTCAGGCGAGAGAGATCATTAGTGCTTGTCCAGACTGTCAGTTTGTGCAGCCACCTTCTTCCACCGGAGCTATCAATCCGCGGGGGCTGCAAAGTCTTCAGTTGTGGCAAGCTGATGTCACGAAATATCCATCTTTTGGGAGGCTCAAAAATGTTCATGTTTCTGTAGAAACATTCTCAGGTGCAGTCTTTGCTTCAGCACATGCAGGGGAAACAGTAGACCATGCTTGCCGACATTTTCTGCAAGCATTTGCAGCATTAGGTGTGCCTCAGGAGATAAAAACAGATAATGGTCCAACGTATACAGGCAGGGTGCTTGACAAATTCCTGAAAAAATGGGGTGTCAGACACACGTTCGGTATTCCACATTCACCCACAGGTCAAGCGATCATTGAAAGAACACATCACACCCTGAAATCCCTTCTGGACAGACAGAGAAGGGGTGAACCAGAGGCAACACCTCACATGAAATTGAATAAGGCACTGTATGTGTTGAATTTCCTAAATAGCTCATCCTCGGAACCTAATCCACCAATCGTGAGACACTTTCTAAATAGCACACAGGCAAAGCTAAGGGAAAACCCTTTGGTTTTGATCAGGAACCCAGAAACAGGACAAATAGAGGGTCCTTTCAGACTAATCACTTGGGGCAAGGGTTTCGCTTGTATCTCCACAGATCGAGGTCTAAAGTGGGTGTCGGCGCGGCACGTGAAGCCATTCCGGACGCGAGAACCCGAGAACGCTGATCCGAGAAACAAAGAGACGAGTACTCAGACAGAAGTTGAGACTCAGGCCGGAAAGAGCGATCCCGAAGAAAAATAAAAAGAAACTAAGGACTTTGGGGATTTCTGTATAAAAGCGTAATAATGAGTGTCATGATGCTTATGTGCATCATTCTTTCATTCATTGCAGCAAGTAAGGGAGAAGATTTACCTGTAAATCAGCCAAGGCAAAATCTATGGGAGACTTTGGCTCAAGCAGCAAATCTAGATAGTATTTGCCTGACACATTCGAGGCCAGGAAAACCATTTTCTGCATGCATGGTTGGATTGCCAGTGGACGAATGGCCAATTCCAGGGCATTCCGCAGTTAACATTTCACAGGTCATTGAAAATCCTGTGAAAGAGTGGTGTGCTTGGACACATCTACTTCCTGTGGCTTCTACAGAACCTCAGGAATTGGAGATTTTTGGGTCCATGACAATGGGATTCTGCATGCAGTTTGAGGTTCCGGAGGCCACGAAGGCAAAAACTATCGATTTGACTCCCAATCATGAGTTTTATAAGAATGCATCGGCTTGGTGCAAATATACAAAGAGAACTGCCAAAGGATCAATCCAAGTCCCAGTGCAATTGCCACGGGGTTTGTTTTTGATTTGCGGGGACAGAATTTGGCACGGCATTCCTGCTAATGCCACGGGAGGTCCATGCGGCATTGGGGAAATTTCAATGCTGTCACCTGATTTGAACATGTTAAGAGAGAAAAGGCGCAGAGGAAAAAGATCAATCCAAAATTATGCGACAGATTGCAATGACGAAGTATTTTCTTGGGATAAGAAAACAAGCATTGCTACGGCGATTTTCTCACCTCAAACAGCATCAGGGGTGGCTTTAACTCAGATCGACCACATGGGTTGCTGGTTGAGCAAACATGCACGGTCTGTGTCTGTCGCATTGGATGACATGCTAAGAGACGTTAGTGGTATAAGACAGGCGACTCTTCAAAACAGAGCTGCAATCGATTATCTATTGCTCGCCCATGGACATGGGTGTGAAAAGTTTGAAGGGATGTGCTGCATGAATCTCTCAGATCACTCAAAATCGATTCATGAAAGTATTAGAAACATAAAAGACAGTGTAAATAAGCTTGGCGAGATCACGGGATCATGGATTGATCAGCTGGCAGATTTCTTTGACATTTCTCCTATTTGGAGAAGAATTTTAAGGATAGGGTTTTATGTTTTAATAGTCCTACTAGTCCTCATGATTGTCGTCTCGTGCATTTTTGTATGTCTGAAGCGCGCCATGAATCGGGTGATAAAAGAGGTTTTCTTGGTGCAAACAGAAGGGGGAGATGTGGGATCTCAGGATCTGAGTCCTGGGATGCCGGGCCCCCGAGACCACCCTTGGGGGGCCCGGGAGTCCTGGAATGTTGCCAGAAGTGTCTGGTGGCAGGACTTTGACCCTACACGGGAGACGACACCTTTATGAAGATAAGAGGGCCTCACCGGGGTGAAGGGTGAAAAGATTAGCTAATTAGAGGGTGAGAAACAGGGTTTAGGATTTATGTACAGGGGGGTTTAGAGGAGTAAGATGGAGGAATTGGGGTGTGTCCTGCCCTCCTTCTTCTTCCTCCTCTCCTCCATCTTCTTTGGCCACGGTGGCACCTTTGGATTGGTTATTACTGAGAGCACACCGAGTTATAAGAATAGATGGTATTGGGGAAAAATGATAAATATTGTATACGTAACAAGGGGTATAAAGATAGGTGGCGGTCCGGGGGACGGCACAGTGTGCCCATGGCTGACTGCTGAGCAGATCTTTGTTCGGCTGAAAGAACATCTTTTAGATAAACAATTAATAAACATAAAAACCAAAAGAAGAACTGAAGCCTCTTCTCGTCCTTCGATACGCGGGCTGCCCCAAGGCCACCCCGGGCCTTTCCAGGCCTCACAAACAGCCGAGATAAACCGGACAGTGGGCAGTCACTAAAATTAGCTCAGCAGAGGCATCTTCAGCTGTCCAAGTGTAGCAGAAATACATATTCTCTGCTTCATGGCTGTATGGCAGCAGCTGCTGGTGTGGATTTGTCAGCGTTGCTTCATGGATTACTCCTGGGAAGGAATTGTGTGCACAGGCACAGTGTGATGGCTTCAATCTCCTCTAATTACTCCAATCGGATGATGGCCAGAACTTTTGGGCAAAAAGCATCATGACAGAATAATTTACAATATTCTCCAAACTACTCCTATGGTTTTGATTTTCTTACTGATTGGGATCAGTGTCTGGCCTCAAGAAATCAGTCCAGAAAGAACAGGCAAACCTCAGCTTGCAAGTTAGAGTGCAAGTCTTTAATCTGCTCTTTTTGCAGCAGGTACAAACAACTTTTCAACATATTTGCAAAAAGATCTCTTAGTTCTTGCTATACCTATCCAGAATCTAACTCTCTCTTTGTTTTAGTTTGATTTGAGATCCAAGCTTGATATTTTTCTGGACAGGAAAGTAAGAACCAGCTGCAAATACAGACTACAAGTGTGAATCTATACTGCAGGAACTGAGCTGTAGCTTGGAATTAAAGGCAAGGAGTGATGCCATGGTAAATGTGAACGTTTAGTGCTGGCAGAGGAGCCTTCTCAATGCTCCACTAACCCATGGTTCACATTGCTACAAACTCCCTTTCTGGTGTTACAAAGAGTGTTGAAGAGCTGACTGTAAGTAAAAAAATTAGCCAGAATGTTAATTTTTGTTAATATGGCGAACAATGACTATGTAATAATTCAGAGCTCATAGAAGTGAGTATTCAGATTTCCACTTAGTACGTGCTGGCAGTTTTAATTTGAAATCAACATGTTTATCCAAATCAAGTTATCCATAGGAATTACTTTGCTCTATGATCTACCTAAAAATGCCTCATTGTCTGTGAAGTTTAGTAGAAATTTGCAAAGTCAACAGTCCACAGATTTTCATTTCTTGTTTAGTGGCTATTCTGCAGGAAAGCTTTTACAGACTAATCCGTTTGGATGTAATTAAAATGCCAGTACATTTCATCTAGCCATATTGGTATTAGAACAAAACCATACGACTGCACAGCCTTTTTAAAAATATTTTCAAATAAATTTTCAAATCAACAGTCTGAGTTGATCTGAGTTGAAAAACTCTACCAACCTTCAACTCCATTGGAAGATTTCCTTGCCACCCTGTGAATCAACTCTACATTCAGAAGATTAAAAGTCCCCATTATGGTGGTTTTGGTATGGTTACGAATTGGAGAAGGATCTTCTTCCTTCTCATCTCCATGCTGAAGTGCCTTTGGGATGTGGCCTGCTGGCCGTTGTTTGTGCAGCCCTGGTGTTTCTCCATGAGGCAGAAAGGGCAATTGCATTTCCAGCCCAGAGCCCATGAGGAGTGGGGCGTGCAGAGCTGTGCCAGACCCAGGCCAGCAGCCGTGCTGCCAGAGGGTTTTGGTTCCTGCCCAGGGCAGCTGGTGCATCTCTGCCGTGAGTGCCTCCCCTTCCAGGTGCCCATGGACAGCAGGTGCAGGGTTCTGCAAGGGGCACGGAACAGGGTGGGGATGTCTGCTGGCAGCAGAGTGCAGCGGAGACCAAACAGTCCAGGATGGTCCTGGAGTGTGTGACAGAGAACTCCTGACACAGCTGTGACTGAGCCAGTGAGGGAAGGCACTGCTGGGCCTGCTGCTTGTGAGGAGAGAAGGGCTGCTGGGTGACAGGAGGGCTGGAGGCGGCCTTGGGCTCAGTGATCACAAAATGCTTGTGTTTGATTCCCAGAGAAGGAACGAGAGATGTTGGGGAAGTGTTGATCTGCAGCACATTGTGAATTTTTTAAGCTTTAACAGGCAGTGCTTAGTTGTACCTTCCCTCACACCAGTGGTTAATGTGTGCAAGTGGATGTCTTAGCCTTGAGAATAAAGACAGTGGGCCTACTGAGGAGGTAGCTGCAATGCATTGAAGGAGAAGAAGGCTCTTAACCATAGGAGAATTTGAGGAACGGGATGTTCACCACATGACCACCAGAGACCCTCAAGAGACCCCTACTCTAAATGTCAGTAATTTTGGGGAAGTGATTTAAACATGTCAAATACATTGTGAGATGTTGGGAATTTAGCTGCTAGAGAATGGAAAATTACAAAGCTGTGGCTAATTCCAAGTCCGGCACCTGCAAGATAGTGTGTCCTTGTGGCCTAGCTGTAGTAGGATAACAAACAGTGAAAGAGACATGAGAAAAGAGAGATGTAACCCCTAAGGAATGAGGAAGAGTTCATGGCATAGTTTAACCAATAGATTGCTTGGCTTACAGAATATTCATAAGCTTATTGCTTGCTGTATAATTGTCTGATGCTCTCTTCAATAAACGGAACTTGCTTATCACTCATATTGAGTGTCCGAGTCTCCCCTCACCGACAAATGGCTCGACCCCGACAAAGGCCTCATTCTGCAACAGTGAGAATGTTTAGCCTGTGAGTTTGAGCAAAGTAATGAATAAAAGTAATGAAAGTAATGTCTTAGTTCCATGGGGTAATGTCTTAGTTCCATGGATACTAACACGTGGGTGTGCATGGTTTAGGGAAGTGATTCCTCACACACCCAGCACTGAAATAAAGTAATGCCTCTTTTCTCACACTGAGCTGGCAGTGTGGATCGGGCCCTGCTCAGTAACTTTCATTTTGGTCATTCCTATTGAAGCATAAAGAATAGTCGAACTGAAATCTTTTCCAGCTGTTTCCCTTTGGTTTACCTGTTTGAGGGTTGAAATTGTGTGCTGCAGGTGTCCTGGGTGTGTGCAGACCAGTGCAGCCCCAGACACCCCTTGGCTTGCCCACCAGTTGTCATGCCTTGCTGCCAGGTGTGCCCAGCTGTGGCAAGAGAAGGAGCCCACAGCGCAGTGGGCACCGTGCCCTGCCCAGCCAGGGCTCTCTGGCACAGAGCAGCAGCAGCACCAGCACCGTTCAATCGCTCCTGCCTTGGCTTCCCCTGGCACACAGAAGCCTCTGGAAATCAGCACCGCCAGCGGCGTTCCCAGCTTGGAGCAGCTGCTGCTGGCGGGAAGATGCTGCCAGTTCGACTGCTGCCAAAGGGGAAGAAAGAGCACAGGAAGAGATGTACATACACAGCAGCCCTGGGAACATCCAATAAACATGCAGATATATGGGGTGATTTGTTAGGAATTACTTCAGCTGCTATGCCAATAGTGCTTTCTCTCCTGGTTCTGTACAATGCTTTGGGCCATTTTCTTGGTCTGGTTTCCTTTGCTGGTGTCCCATCTGTGTGCTCAGCTGGGGTACAGGCTTGGAGCACTCTTGGAGTTCCTCTTGGATCCCTGAACAACAGGGTTTGGCCCATGGGGGGAGTTTGTGCTGCTTTGTTACAGAGAAGAACTTCCAAGGCCATTTTGTGTTTGCTGTAGGGAAGGTTGGTAGTTGCTTTGCATAAATTCACAGACTAACATGCTTTGTGATGCTTTGCTTTGTCATACTTTGCTTTGTGATATCTGGGCATGGTTGTCACATCGTCGTGGTGACATCAGAAGGTTGCCTTGGTGCACGGAAGGCCTCAGTGCCAGAGCAGTCCTAGGGGTTGCTCAGATCAGGAGCATCCTCCTGATTGTGGCCTTTGTCAGCGTGTAGCTGCACACTGACAGGAGTCTTGGTTGGAGTAAACTTGAAGTACAGTGCTACAATGATTGAGCAACTCGCTGCTGCAGTTTGCACGATGTATGGCACTGTTTATTCCGCCTATTTCATTACCAGCCTGGCAAGTAAGTAGAGGTTTCAACTCTATTTAGGCTAGGGTGTAACCTAACCTGGCTTTTGCATGTCTTCTTGCTCTTTCTTAGTGACTGAGTTGATTTTGAAAGAGAAAGACCATTAGGATGCCTCTGGTTTGGTAAAGCTCCTGTCAAGAGGTTCAGCTAAAAGGGGGTGTCTGTAGCCACAGGGGCAGCATTTGCAGGGGAACCTGCAGGGCTTCCGTTCCCTCCACGGGAGAGTCTGTGGCAGCAGAGTCTGTCATTTCCTCAGTTTGCTGGGACAAGCAAGACAACTTCCAAAATGCAGACTGGGAGGCCTTCTCAGAAGGCCTTCTAAAGACTTTGTAGTTCTCCCCAGAACTCAGGGAAAGCTTCTTTTATTCCAAATTTTGTAATGAAAGGATTTGACTGTCCGTTTTGACCCTTGACTGAGTGCTAAAAGAGTGATTCCCTTTGCAGTGAAGTGCAACCGCCAAAGCAGTGAGTGTCTGCTCCTGAGCCTGGAGCTGCTGCTGTGCTGTTTCACAATAGAACTGCCACAGCTCAGGGGGATTTGGGGCAAGCTTTTCTGGGTGACTGTTTTCAGCAACTTAATGGGAATTAGTGCATGCAACTTCTTTTTTGAAAAAAGTACCTGAAAGACAAGAGAACAAAAGCTGCTTTATCTGTTGGACAGAATAGAAGCATTGAGTGATAAAGAACAATTTGAATTTTCTTTATCATATTTGTATTAATTTACTGACTAGACAGGCCAAAGTGTAGGCACAACCAAGATTATTGTCCTGATCTCTTGCTGGCTGTGTGAAAGAACTATGTCACGTGGAGGGATGTTGATAAAGAAAAATACTCTCTGTTTGGGTTGACCTCTTCTGTGGGATTCAGCAGCCCAGGCAGTTTTCTCACAGCACTTGTTCATTTTCCCTTGCCCACTCCAGGTCACCTGAAGCGTGTATTCAGAGGTGCTGATCCTGAGGTGAGTGAGACAGGAACATTTCACGTTCCTGGTGCTTAGGAATTGTAGAGCAAGCTGTGAGCTTGGCCTGTGGCACTAGAGTGTAGAGGGCCAGCTGGGTAGGCTGAAAGAAAATCCATTTTCATGTCTGCAGCAGCAATAACAAAGACATCACTGGCTATTTTTTAATTTTCAATTTAAGAACTTTCAAGGAATGAAAAGCTCATTTTGCAGAGAGAATGTTGCTTCTTGATAGTAGCCAGGGCATAATGTCTAATTCAGAACTATTAGCAATTCTGTTGAATTAGCCCATTTAAATTTAGTCGCAGTGACTTAGAATCCCATTGTTACCAAAGTTTCTGATTTGTCCTTAGCAGAGCTGGTTGTAGAAATAGAGCTGAATAGAATAAAGTGCTGAATAGAAATAAGGTTATAAGTTATAGGTAACTTTCTGTCCCTCACACTGCTGTCTGTCCGCAGATCACAGAACCAACAGCAGTCTCTCCTCTGGCTCCCTCTGCTCATGGAGAGGAGGCCGAAGAGGAGGCAGATGAGGTGGATGAGCGCCAGCCTCCATCAGTGCTCACACCACAGCCTGAACATTCTGAGCCAGTAAGTACCAGCTGTGTGTGCTGCTGTCTTTAGTGCAGGGCAGAGCTGCAAGTTTCTGACCAGCCAGCACTTGCTGTTGCTGGCTGAGGATGCTGAGTGCTGGAGTCCTGCCAGGGCCTGGTGATTGCCCCCAGCCTGTGACAGCTGGACAATGGGCTTTGGTCTGTCACGTTTAGGGACCAGCTTCCTGACATTTTGATAGGGGCCAGCCTGAAGCATGAAGGGTCCCTGATCCCAGAGCAGGGAGCATGTCAAAGACACTGTGCTCAGCCTTGTTGGATACACAGGGGACACTGTGGCGTGGAGAGACCCGACCCCCTGCACAGACTGGCCAAGTTGCTGCAGGCACAAAAAAATGTTGATCTGACCAAAAAAGCTCTTGGTTGTGCTTTGTCCCCACAAACTTCTTGGATGTGCTTACTTGGGAGTATTTCAGAGACACACTGGGGATGTAGAGTTGCTGCTTGAAGTCAGGGATTTTGCTGCCTTTGTTGCCAGGTTGCTCTTTTGCCCCTTCAGGCAGAGCAGCCGGTAGCAGAGCAGATAGGTGCTCTGAGTCTGCCTGTTTCTTGGTCTTTGATAAGCTGCAAGGAGATGACTGTGTTGTCCATGAAACTGTGGGGGACCATTCTTGTCTAGTGTGGCAAAAGAAACAAAGGGATTAGTTCTGAATCTTTCTTTTGAGGCAAAAACCAGACACTGCATGTGTCTGTTGATACCTTCTATTGTGTAGTTTGCTTTGAAAACTGCATTGGAGCCTAGAGTGGGAGCAAAGCTGCAAGTCCTTGACTGCTGTACTGTAATGCTAAACCCAGGATGTACACCTTGCAATGGTGCCTGCAGTATCTGAAGTGCAATGGGCACCTTTGTGGCTGGGGAGCTGCGTGGGCCCAAAGGACGCAGGGCTGGCGGCTGTGAGCAGCTGAAGATGAGGCAGAGTGGGGCCAGGGGGCCAAGCAGGCCAAGGGCACGGTGGCTGTGCCAGCAGCAGAGGGGCAGCAGGAGCAGGGCAGTGAGCGTGGCCTGTGCTGGGCAGCGCCGCGGCCACAGCTGGAGTGCTGTGTGCAGCTGTGGGCCCTGGGAAGCAGAAAGTCATGGAGGGGCTGCAGCGTGGGCACAGAAGGACAGGGGAGCTGGGCAAGGGGTGCAGCAGAAGGCCAGGGAGGAGGTGCTGAGGGAGCTTTAGCCTGGACAGTGGGGGCTCTTGAGGGACCTTCAGGCAGACTTCCATAGATCCCTGCCTTGGATTCATAGAGCCAATGCTCAGCACAGGGGCTGTTTCCCTGCCAAACATCCTTTCACTGCATCCAAGTGCTTTAGACACTGGACTAGGTAACACTTTCATATTTTGTTTTTTTATTCGTTTGTTTGTTTGCTAGAAGGAGAAGCCTTGTGTAATTTCTCCTTCTCCAGGGAGCAAGGGAGCTTTTTCTCAGTCTTTCCTGCCCTTTTCCAGCACTGGCAGAAACACATCACTTTCAGGTTAATTACTCCCGTGTCTTTTGGCAGCCCAGGGAATCAGTGTGTGTTGTGTTTGGGAATTGAGCAGGAAATCAATGCCCTTGCATTCCAGCTGGTGCTCAGATATCACAGGAGCTGGGAGGGGCTGGGCTGCATTTCTGACTCCAGCCACTTTAGCCCCATCAGTGTGGTCGAGTCCAAGCGAAGAACTTGCCCGAGCACAGATGCACAGAGTGCAGTTCCCAGTGCATTGCTCTGGGTCTGATTGCATTCCATAAGGACCCACACTCTCCAGATTCCCCAAGAGTGTGGGTTACTGAAGCAACAGGAGAGCAAGTTCAGGATGGCTGCTGATCAGGGCACTGCTACCGAGTGCTGATGTGTGTAGTGACAGAAAGGACAGTATTGATTCAGGGTGACCCCCATGTGGGGAATAATGTGCTTTGACTCTATGATTTAGAAGGTTAAACAAATGCTTTCTTAAGCTATGTTACAATTCACTAGTAGTATATTAAAACTATACTAAAGAGATAGTATACTAAAAAGCTACTAAAGAAAAACTCATGACTGTCTCCAGACAGTCATGACACAGCTTTTATCTAATTAGCTAATCAAGCTAAACAACTACCACTAAAATCCAATTAACAAATCACTTTCAGTAAACAATCACTAGAACACATTCTACATGTACTAAACAACAAGAACAGCCAGTAGAGATAATAATTGTTTTCTCTTCTTCTCTAAGTTTCTCACTATCTTCCCTTTAAAAAAACCTAGGAGAGAGAACTATATCTCTCTGTGTTCAAAGAATGTAAATACCACAGCACAGTAAAAAGAGATTATAAAAGTGAGATCTGTCTATCTCTCTGTCTATTTGAATCTTCCTGGCTCTGCTCCAAAGCAGTGGAAGATGCAAAGCTCACCTAAAGGCATCCCTTCAGGAGAGGAGTAGAGACAAGTTCCATTGACTGATCCTGAGCAGGCAGAGATGTTTCCCCATCCAGAGATGGTTGTTTTTTCCCCTCATGTTTTCCTACTCCAGCCTCTTGTGCCCTGAAGCCTTCTTTTTATCCTTTAAATTTTTGCATGTCCTGAGGGAGTGGAACTATCCCATGCTGTATCTGGGGTCTTGTGACTTTGCTCATACATGCATTACATGACACAGGGTTTCCTTCACTGGCATCCCCAGGGTTGTGTAAGTGCATTCGTTAATGGGGCCTTATGAGAAACTCTGTTACTGCTGGTCAGAATTCTCAGTTGACAAAAGAGGGAGAAGAAACACCTTGGTCCTCTTCCATATACTGAGGTGGCCACAGAGGTTCTCTGACTTCCATCAGAGATCTCTGCATGCATCCTCATCTCCTGAATGACCCGGTTTTCTAACAAGAGTGTGGATGTCAGGAAGGAGGAATGCTGGTGCAGGCCTGAAGAGAAGGTGAACTCCAGAAGTGTCTCTCACAAGGAGTGAGCTCACCCAGGAAGCCCCTGCAGAGCCAGGATGGAGCTGTGGGACAGGGCGGGGTGTCAGTCACTGCTGAAAGACAAACAGGACATGGCAGAAGCAGAGGGAGGCCCTCACCAGACCCTTGAGAAATGCCACCCCTTCCCTGTTAGCTGCCTGAGAGGCTGTTGGAGCTTCAGTCCCAGATGGCCCCTGATTGTAGGGCCAGGGGCACTTTGAAATCTGTGCCTCCCCTCGGGCAGAGAACGACCCAGGAGAGCAGCAGCACAGTGCTTTGGGAACGTGTGAGCCCAGCAGCCTTTGAGTCTTGGCCCACAAAGGGCATGTGGGAAGTTGAAACCCATCTTCTCTTGCTTTCTGTGCAGGTGCTTCTAGAGAAAGAGCAGGAGCACACTGCCTCATCTGAGCTGCCATGCCAGACTCAGGGAGAGCTGTTCCCTGCCCGAGAGCAGGAAGAGCAGCTCAGGCAGCAGGTGGAAGAGCCACAGGAGAATGGCCAGGTAAGCCTGACTGGCCAGGGCACAGAGGGAAGGGCAGGAAGAGGGGCATAAACCGGAGCTCTTGGGACAGAGGAGGCCAGGAGTCCCACAGGCACTGAAAGCACAGAGCCTTGCAATCTGCAGAGATCAGCCCTGGGACAGGAGGTTTGCAATGGAGGCTGATGTGGGGAGGGAAGCAGAAAGAAGTGGCTGAATAAATGTGATTTGGAGGCTGCAAGAGGAAAAAGCTGAGCCTGATGGCAGCTCCCAGTCACTTACTCTGCTTTTGTGTGTACAGAACATCAAGGCAGAGCCACAAGCAGAGCTGCCCAAAGCTCAGAGTGACATCATGGCAGTGAAGAGAAAGAACAAGGAAGACATGGGAAGAATTCAAGAGGAGAATCTCCATCAGCAGAGGGGTGATCAACAAAACCAGGTGAATGAAAGAGTGGCAGCCACTCCACTCATGAAATGTCCTCTCTTTTGTTTGTTAGAGAACATGAAGGAACAGCTGGATGCAGAGCTTCAGACAGCTCACAGTATGATCAAGGCAAGGCATAAGCGGCTGGAGCAAGAAATGAAAATCTTCAGAGAGAAACTTAATCGCTTCCGTCAGTCTCTGCAAAACCAAGTGAGTGAAAGAGGGATGCAGCCACTGCAGTCACCAATCTGGTGGTTTCTGCCCTTCTTGCCTTTCCAGTGCAGAGCAGCAGGGAGTGGGGTGATGCCATGGAGTGCCATGCTGCTGTAGTGTGTGTATCACAGTCACTCTGAAGGGCATTTCCTGGTCTGCTGAATCTCAACTGCTGCCCTGGACAGTGAAACTTGTCCTTTGGCCTTTTGGCCAGCAATCATCCAAATTGATTCCTGCTGGCCTGTTCCTGCTCTCCTTTTTTCTTGAGGGGTTTTTACAGTGGAACTTGGTGACCCAGATGGAGGATTGAAACAAGCTGTTGTATCCCCTGTCAATCTGTTCTTTGCCTTTCCTCACAGTCAATGACTCCTGGCTGACAGGGACAAGCTGTAGTGTGTGACTGCTTTGTTCTGTTTGACTTGAGGTGCAAGTGTTGACATCTCACCGGGCAGCCTGCAAAGACTTCCAGCCAATGTCTGGCAATGAAGGACCCCAAGTTAGGAGTGAGGCACAGGAGCAGTGCCCACCAGAAATGCTCCAGGTCCAGCACATCATGGGCTCTGAACCTGCTGCCGCAGCAGCATCACCTCGAGGAAGCCCTTCTGTGAAACCTGGCAACTCAGGCTCGGGCAGATCCTGGGAACAGGAGACTGGGGAGGAGTACCTGGAGCTGCTGGGTATGTCTGGGGTGTTTCTTATCTGAGGGACAGTGTGTTGTGGGCAGGTGTCAGCAGAGCTGTACCAAAGGCTCCTCCTGAGCTTGGTGTCACAGGGCCATTTAGGAGTCCCCAGAGGCAGTGCTGTGCTCCGAGGCAGCAAGAGAGCTCTGGGTGTTCCTGCTGCATCTGAGGGCACCTGGGACTGGCTTGGCTTTGCTGAGCTTCCCTCTCTGCTAAAGGCTGAAGCAGGGATTGTTCTTGGATCTGCAGAAGGCTGTGACCTAGCAAATGATCTAGGCAAGTCCTGTGTGCTAGTGGCCAAACTGAACAGAATTTTTAGCTTCCTAAATTCTCCTTAGATGCCTGACTTCCAACCAGTCATTAGAGCAAAAAAACTTCACAGAAATGGACTGGCTTTGGAGTTTTGTCTTTTGGGTTGGGTTGGTTTTTTTTTTTTTTTTTGGGGGGGGGGTGGCATTGCTTTTGTGTTGTTCATTTTTGGTGGGGGTTTTTTGTTGTGTTTTTCTCCATCCTGAAGGAGCCCTTCTACCCCACGTCTTACTGATGTCACTTTTTATGACTGTTACTGTTACCACTACTACATCTGCAGTTTATTTTCATGAGAATGCTATATTTTTGTCAATAAGAGAATGCTATCTTTTTGTCAATAAGAACTACTTTGAAAGAACATCAGGTTACAGGACAAATAGGGAGCACAAGGTGTTTTCCATGTGCCCCCAAAGAAAAACCAGAGACTTTGATAACAAACTTCATTTAATCTTCTAGTTTTATGCTTATCAAGATGTGCCCAGGAGACACATCCAAGTGGCGTGATCAGATAAAACTGTACTGCAGGCATTTCTCAGGAGAGAGCCTCCAGCCCGGCCATGGTATATCCCTCGGATCCATGGCACTTTTCCATACCCGATTCCCACTCTTTCCCATGACTGTTAGAATCCTACCCATTGGCCCAAGCCCTGCTCAGATCAGTCTCTAGGAAAACACATCAAGCCCTTTGTGATTCTGCAGCACAACCCAATGAATCTGCTTCTTGCCCGTAGGAGCTGCCAGTGCTGTGCTCTCAGATAAGACCTGGTGGGGCTGAGACCAGAGCCCAGTGGATTCTGTGTCTGCCATCACCTGTTGGGACAAAAAGGGCACTGATCTGCACCTCAGTGTGGCTGATCTCAAAGCCCATCCTGTTGTGTCCTGAATGGGGGCAACAGCTTGTCCGGGGCTCAGGCTCACTCTGGCTTCTTCCCATCAGTGCCTGTCAGTGCTCATGCTTGGGCTTTGCCAGCCTTGTTGTGCCAGCTGCCCTGTCCCTGAGGGCCGGAGGGACTGCAGAGGCTGGAGCCTTCCTTAGCTGGGAGAGGGGCATCTTTGAGCTCAGCCTGCTCATAAACAGGTCAGGGTCCTGATGCTGAAAGCCCCGCCAGGATCAGTTACAGCTTGAGCTGCTCTGGTGTACAAATGGGAAGGCATTCCTTTTGCAAATTGCTGAAAGGTGGGGAAGATGTCTTCCTCTCCTGGGATTGCACGTCCCTGTGCTTTGTTTCCTGTCAAGAGAACTCTTCAAAAGACTGTACAAATCAGTCTCTGTGCTGGCCACCTGTGCTGCAGAGCTGTCTGCCTGGTTGTGGTCGTTGTTACCCAGCTGACCACAAAGGGCTCAGAGCTCCAGGCGCTGGGGCTGCCTTTTGTATCTTCTGGAAGCTGGGATCTCTGCTTTAAAGTCAGCATCTTGCATTTTGTTTCCCTCAGGGAGAATGGTGAACTCCACTGAAAATCCCCTGATGAAGTACATCCATCTGAAATATATTGGCAGCGGGTGAGTCCAACAGCAGTTACTCCTGCACAACCATGGGCCAGGTGTTTTTGGGGTGGAATGTCTATCCAGCGTGAAGTCAGGCCAGCTGCAAAGATGATCACACACTGGGGATAGATTGTCCCATCTCTCAATGCTGCTCAGAATTTGTGAGTGGGCTCAGAAGGCATTGTCAGAGATGCCTTGCTACCAAGGTCTTGCCTACATCAAGGAACAGGACCTGGAAGATCTCCTTGTCTCTCAAGTGTGGGACAGCTCTGTGTTAATTTCTTTAGCATTTTTTGTATGTCTCAAAATCATACTGGCACACTAATGAAAAGAGAAGGAACTTGCTTGCCTGAAAGAGCAACCTACGCCCTATCAAAGTTGTGAGATAACAGTTCCCAGGAACAATTCTTTCCCCTGGTTTGAAGAAAGAAACACTCTGTGGTCAGGATAGGAACCACACCGTTCAGACAGTGAAACCCAAGAGGAAAGACTAACCTCCCTTTAGAAATTGAACCCCAGTGCTTCAGGAACAGGCCCAGTGCCCATGCACTTGAGAGAAAAATGCATCATCTGCCTTCTGGCAGAGCCCTCCTGCATCCCGCAGGTTTTGACACTTCCAGCAGAGATCTCCTGTGTGGGCTGGCTTTCACTGCAAGATCTAAACAGCTTCTCCTTTCTCTGTTTCTGCTTTGTTTCTAGGGGTTATGGAGATGTTTATAGAGCACTCGACACTGCCACAGGAGGAGAGGTAAACGTCAACAGCCCCTGCAGGCTCTGCTGCACTCGAGGGCTTTCCCCTCTGGTGTGAGCTGTGGCTGGAGCCCTGGGCAGAGCTGTACTGAAAAGGCACAAGAAGCACAGACTGGTGCCAGCCCACAAAACACATTTGGGACTTTGTCCTCCTCAGCTGCCGGAAGGAAGGCATGGAGGGCAGCGGTTCCTTTCAGAGAAGGACGCGCTCACTCGCTCTCCATTGCTAAAACAAAGGTGGTGCCTGCAAGCACCTCACTGCTCTTTGGGGCTACAGCTTCAGAATCCTGGATTCTCATTTGTGGCTGCCAGCAAATGCATCTGAAAGTTACTGGTAGTTCCTTGTCCACCCGCAGTGCTGCACTTGGGAACTGCACATAGGGAGAGATCTGCAAGGCGGCCCTGAAAGCCCTAAGCCCTGCCCATAGCCCAAGATGTATCCACAGAGTATTATGGCATGGATTCCTTCTTCTGAGTCCCAAACAAAGCAGCAGAGAGTGTGGACAGAGGTTTGTGGGTGATAGCTGAGACACCGCTGTTACCAAATGGTCAAGGCAAAATGTCAATGCCCCCACGTGTCCTGTAACTGGTACCCAAGGGAGCAGAGAAATGGGCTGTTGGAATGTCAGTTCCTAATTACTGCAGTGCCTAATCACAAGGCAGTTTGGCACAGCTCATCTGCATCATTGCAAAATCACTCACTCCACGTGCCTTGTGGTCTCATGCCACCAACCTCCCAAGTTACTGATTTTCAATGTCATTTTAGGTGGCAATAAAAAAAATAAACCTTCAAGGAGTGAGGAGGAAGGAGCTAACCTTTAATGAAATAATGATCATGAAGAGATATAGGAGTCCCAATGTTGTGAATTATTTGGACAGGTGAGAGGTCATGGTCTTATCCCATGGATGTGTGTTTACATAAAGCAAACATGAGAGGTTAAAAACCCACTTTGGTCAGTGGCAGCAAGCAAAGCTGTTAATTTTTATTTATTCATATTTCTCTACTCATCTCCAATGGATGAGAAGAGAGTGCATTTTGTCTGCATGAGTCTTCCCTGGCACACCTAGTTTGATATTTACTCCAAAATTATTAAATACCTGGATCAGCTGTATCTTCCTAAGTCAATAGCCTCAAAGTTCACTACCTCCACATTTATTTGGGATTGATTTTTTAAAGTTTCTTAAGTGCAGATGAACCATCCTAAAGTGGATTTCCCTTGGATTGTTGTCCCTCCCTGCCATTGCTATGCATGCCAGGAAGACTAGGTGCTTATTTCCAGAAACACCATGCCTGAAATGTTTTTTATCTGGGCTGTTTCTAAACTGTACTTTTCATTTGCTGCCTATCTAAGACATCTCCTTTTTCACAGATGAGTCTTTCTCTTTGAGACTGCACAGATTGCAAACAATGCACAGCCAAGAGGGAATATCTATTCCTTTGATTCTGTCCTTGTCACAAAGGCATCTGGAAATAAGAAACCTGGAAGCAAAAAATCAACATAGCCATGCATGTTCATCTCTACCCCCTTGTTTCCTTCTTTCAGCTACCTTCTGGGCGAGGAACTCTTGCTGGTTATAGAGTACATGGATGGAGGTGTCCTGACCGATATCATCAGCCAGACCTGCCTGTCTGAAGATGAGATGGCAGCCATCAGTCGGGAGGTCAGCAATCCCAGCTGTGCTTCCAAGGGCTTGGGCAGCATTGTCTGGGAAACAGGGGCTCAGAACAGGAGAGGTTTCCTGTGCCATGCTTTGTTTCTGTGTTGCTGCTATTCTATGGGCAAGTAAAAGCATCTCAAGTGAAAGGCCTGCCAGTGCCCCTGCACTCCCTGTACTCAGTGCCAGTACTCGTATCTCCTGCTGTTGTATTCTTGCTCTGTCTCTTGTATTTGTGTTTGCTGTTCTCCACCTTGCCTCTCTAAACGTTTGCCTGGAGTCTGTCTTCACTGCATTCCTTGCCTTTAAAGCCAAGGTGCTGGTGGCAGGATTTGAAACAAACAGCAAAGAAAAAAGAGAGAGACTCGTTTCTCTCAGTCCTCAGCTAAAAAGGATAGGAGTGCAGCCAGAATGCTCTTTGCTTCTGAGCACATGCACTGCAGCAGGACTCATCCTGGCTGGTTGGCAGGGGACAGCCTACAACAGCAGGTGCTGTTGCTCTTTCAAAAGCTGACATGCCTTTCCTCAGAAAGGTCCTGCTCTGCAAGTGTTGGAGCAGCAAGCTCTTCTTCTCAGTGGCCACTACCGTTCTGCCATTACTTCCCATTCCCCTGGAGAGGGAATCTTTTAGATTCTTTGTTTCCTTTCTTGTGTGATGAAATCACATCACTCATTTTTGCCCTCCTCTTTCTGTTTTCTCCCTCAGTGCCTGCAAGGACTGGATTTTCTTCATTCCAATGATGTGATCCATCGAGACGTGAAGAGTGACAACATCCTTCTCAAAACTGACGGCTCTGTCAAGCTGGGTCAGTATATTCTTGGTCAGGTGCAGCATTTCAGGGATGTGGGTGTGGGGCTGCTTGGAGTGACTGCCAGCTCCCCAAAAATGGTGCTGGTGGCAGTGCAGGGACCCCTGCTGCGAGCTGAGGGCACAGTTGCAACGTGCACAGAGGTAGAAAGAGCCACAAGCAGTCAAGAGTGGCCTTGCTCTGTGTGTG
The DNA here is from genome assembly GCF_047830755.1 of Zonotrichia albicollis. Lineage (NCBI taxonomy): Eukaryota > Metazoa > Chordata > Aves > Passeriformes > Passerellidae > Zonotrichia > Zonotrichia albicollis. Next base: position 1,728,582 of record NC_133844.1, on the reverse strand, counting down.
TCCCTTCCAGAGGGAGGGAGTTACAAGTCTAAAGTTTCCAAAGAACAAAAGCCACTGCTGGAGGCAGTGTAAAAAATGGGGGGATTTTTAAAGTCACCAATGCCAGGAGATTCAACAGCACGTTTTCAAACTTCTACTGGGGAATTCTTTTGCTTGCTTTCCTAATTGCACAGAATTCAGATAAAACCACTATTTTGTTTTCTCCTCAGCTGATTTTGGCCTCGCTACTCAGCTCAGCCCTGAGCAGAGCAGACCATGCTTGGTAGTCGGAACTCCTTGGTGGATGGCGCCTGAAGTGGTGACAGGTCAACCATATGGCCCCAAAGTGGACATATGGTCTTTTGGAATTGTGGGAATTGAAATGATAGAACAAGAACCTCCTTACTTGAGTGAAAGTTCTGGCACGGTAAGGAGCAAATACTCATTGATCCCACTGTCTTTCTCACCTGTCCCATGTCCTGTGTGCCACTGGACAAAATCCCATTGCCATCTGCTGGAACTACTTCCACCAAGGTCCCCTCCTACAAATGTCCCTGCAACACATCAGCATCTGCTGTAGTTTTGGTTGCATCAGTGGGGGAAATCAAGCCTTACCACATGCAAACAAACTCCAAACAAACTCTATTCTCAGGCAACACTTTCCTTTGGGTTAGTGGTTCCAGTTCTTTTGTCTGTGTAGATGGCCTTAATAACAGGAAAAAAGCATCTTAAAAGTGTTGTTATCTTTCCAGAAATGAAGGAAGGAAACCCAAACCCAACAAAGTTTCTAAACCCGTGGTCTTTAGAGAGGAACCTAACCCTGTGTGCAGTTTCTTCTCACTGGGAAACATGGGCATGAGGGTGTAATGCACAGAGTCTCTTCTGCTTCTTGTGCAGTGCTGCTGAAACACTCAGTGTACAAGTTTAGGGCAAATTTGTTAAAGAATCTGCAAAGGAGGGCCCCTCCAGAAAGCGAAACCCACACGGCCCCTCCCCCCAACCGGTTCGGGAAAAAATTCCTCAGAGAGAGGTGGAAAGAACCTGTTTATTTGACTGTCCCCACACCCCCCAGCACACAAAATGAACAATACCCGATGACACCGCTCTGAGAAAGATGACAAAATCAGAAAGTCTCTTTCGGGGGGTGGTTGCTCTGTTCTCAGTCCCTCGGGCTCTGGGCCAGCTGCTGCAGCCGAACCTTCGGTGTTCCCGGGTCCCAGTTCGGAGCAGGTTCAAGATGGTCACAGGAACAGGAGAGGAGAAACAGTCCAGGAAGCAATGTGGACTGTTTAGCTAGAACTAGCTAAAAAGCAGAGGCAGAAAACAGAGCAGAAGCAAGAGCAGAAAAAGAGAGCAAGCAAAAGCAGCAAGCTGAAGCTGGAAGAAAAAAAACAGCCTTATGTACCGCTTTCCTCTGTGTGCCTGATAAGAGAAACCCAAACAAAACTTCCACTCTTCAGAGCTGGTCTTAAAGGCACAGAACAGATGAATGGGGATATACAAGCATCATAACATCACCCCAGGACACTCAGAGACCCTGTTTCTCTCCTAGCCCAAGCAACATTCTGCACGTCACCAAGCCAGAGCCTGGTGATGCGGAGAGCCTGCCAAAACCTCCTGTTTGTTTCCTGGCGCTTTCTGGGATGAGCCTACCATTTATGCATTGTCTTGAGTAGCCAAATGACTGGAGGGTGACCATAGGGATGGAACCTCTCCTTCTTCTGGCCTAGACAATTTTTCTTTTGCTGCAAAAATGGGAAGCTGAAATTTTCAGACTGCTGAGAGACAGAGCTGCAGGTGGCTTCTGTGTACCCAACCAGGAATTTTCATCCCAATACATTTGTGCAGGCATCTTAATGTGTCTGTGTTGAAAGGAGATTGTAAATGTTTGTTTCCCTACCTGGGTATTAACTGATGGATTTCCTTTCTTTTCTTCCAATTACCATTGTTTTCAAGAACAGCACAAAAAGCTTGATGAGTTTTGTTCTAGGGCACATGCGCTTAAAGGACCAACAAGCACTGCAGAGATGCCTTTCATGTACTAACCCTTGAAATTAGTATAGCAAAGTCCCTCTTCCAAAAAGCCTCTCAAGCTGGCATGAATCCTCAGAGATGCAAATGTCCTTTTGCTGATGTAGTTCCGACTAACTACGTCAGGCAATGAAATCAGCTGCCAAGGCAAGATCTGCGGGATGGTGGAAAAGCTGTGGCTGCATTGGGGTTTGGGTTTTTGGTTGGTAAAGGAAAGTCATCTCTGGGTCTGTGCCAGGGCAGAAACTGCCACTGCAGAACAGAGGTTAAACACAGGGATCTGGGAGAGCCTTAGAGATGTGAAAGCAGGAGGTGGAGCCTGGTGTCTCCTTTTTCTCCAGGCTACACACCTGATAGCCACAGTAGGGACTCCACAGCTGCGGCAGCCCAAGCTCCTCTCGGCTTTGCTGCGTGACTTCCTGAGCTGCTGCCTGCAGACAGACGAGGAGCGGCGCTGGTCTGCCAAGGAGCTCCTGCAGGTAAAATGGGAAGGGGCTGCAGGGGAAACAGGCTCTGAGGGAAGGGCTCCTCCTCCACTCAAGTCCAAGGCAGCAGATGAGCTCCCTTCCTCCTCACCTCCACTCTTGCTGCTCTTCAAATGAAAACAGTGAGGAATCCTAGACTGGGCTGGGCTGGCAGGGCCCTGTAAATGTCCTCTGGTGCAAGTGTCCTGCAATGAGCAGGGACATCTTAAAACAGATCAGGTTGCTCGGAGCCCTTTGCCACCAAAGCTGGAATGGTTGCAGGGATGGGGCTCCTACAAGCTCTTGGGGCAACCTGTGCCAGGCTTGCACCATGCTCCGAGTAAACAAGTTCTTCCTTAGACCTCTGATTAGATGCCTTTGGTGTTTAAAAATATTTGTCCATATCCTATTGCAACTGGCCCTGTTAAAAAAGATGTCCCCCACTTTCTTCAAAGCCACTCTGAAGTCTTGGAAAGTGGCAATAAAGTCTCCCTGGGGCCTGTTCTTCACAAAACTGAATAACTCCAGCTCCCTCTGCATTTCCTGACAGGAGAGGTGCTCTGTCCTCTGACTATTTCTGTTGCCCTCTTTTGTGATTTGGTGGAGTGTTCAGTTTTATCTAAAGGCAAAAGAATTGAAGTAGAGCAATGCAGGGTACAGGGACATTAAATGGTGGTGGAGGAACCCAAGGAAGCCAGTCCCAGCTGAGCAGTCAGAGATTTGGCTGTGGGCAGGAGGGGCTGTGGGGGGCTCACTCTGAGGGGCCCTGGTTTGTGCCCCCCAGCCCACCCTTAGAGGTTTCTGCCACGCAAACAGGGACAGCTGGGAGGGACTTGTCCCAGCCCCATCTGCTGCCTGGCACGCTCAAGCAGACAGGAACTGCGCCAGGGTTACTGCCAGGTTGTGTGGCAGAGAGGGAACTGCAGGGCCCAGTGCCACTGGGCTGGCCCTGCTGGGAAGGAAGGTGCCATCCAGCACACGAGGGGCAGGGCATGGAAAGGCAGACACTGCTTTCTGTCCCTGTGGGAATTAGCACAGTGCCCATCTTTCAAAGGCGGGGGCCTGTGTGAATCATTGGAGTTTCCTGAAAGGAAGAAAACCCAGGGACAGAAAGCACCATTTCTAGAGCATTGGCAGGGAAAAAATCCCAGCATGATGAAGAAATCACAATAAAAGATGAGTGGGATTCTGGGCCAGGTTTGCCTGTGATGGCAAGGTCTTGTACACTGGGGATGACTGGGGAGCAGATGGTCGCATTGCTCCTCTTTCTGGGTCTTTCCAGGAACTTGATGTATCCTGATTGAGTCTCTGAAGCAATGAGCTTGGAAAGTAATGGTTCACTGTTCTTTGTTGTATTTTTTTTTCCGGTGGACAGCATCCATTTGTAACTTCAGCCAAGCCACCATTCATCCTGGCACAACTCATCAACTCTGTGAAGAAGACGAATAGTCCTAATCCTAAACCTAAACCCTAACCCTAACCTTAAATGCTAACCCAAACCCAAACCCTAACCCTATCCCTATCTCTAACCCTTACCCTAAACCCAACCCTAAGCCTAAACCTAAGCCTAAGCCTAAGCCTAAGCCTAAGCCTAAACCCAAACCTAAACCTACGCCTATGCATAAGCCTAAGTCGAAGCCTAAGCGTAACCCTAACCCTAACCCTAACCCTAGGAGACGAGAACATAGCAGTCATGTCAAGATGTTATCTCTGTTACCAATTTAGAGTAGGATTGTAGAGTAGGGTTGCTAAAGAGATTTGTAGCATAGAATTATAGATTAGAGTTGTAATTAATAAAGTTTCTGAAACATCAACTCACTTGGAAGATTCTCCTCCTTCTGACCCCTTCAGAAAATTCAACATTTCCTTCTGAATTACCAATTGTTTTTTATTGGTGCTAAGTCACACATGTGGCTTCTTTTGTATGGTTTCATAAGTGAGGAGGGGACTTCATATCATTCATCCTCTCCAGACCGCACTGCCTTTGGAATATGAGCCACTGGCTGGTTATGGCACAGCTGCAGTATTTCTAGTTGAGGCAGTAAGGGCAATGGCATTTGAAGGCAAAACCAAAGGAAGAATGAGGCAACCCAAACATCTTGTGCAGATGCAGGCCTTCAGCTGTGACTGGAGAGCATTGGGGTTCCTGCCACTTGGACTTGGATCCCTAAATGCAATAATCTCTTTGGCTGGAGAAGAGCCTTGCTCAAGTGAGAAAGCAGAAAGGTCAGAGAGGGTGCTCGGGAAGGTCTCCTGTGGTGCAGAGCTGTCAGCGCCTGTGAGGTGAGAGCGGGCCCGGCCTTGCCCGGGTTGGAGCCCCAGCAGAGCCCCGGCAGAGGCTGGAGCAGCCTGAGCCCCGGCAGAGGCAGGCTGGAAGGAGGCCCCTGCAGCTGCAAGAGGCAGCAGCCGGGCCCTGGCTGCCTCTTCCCGGGAGCGGGCGAATCCTCCGCTCTCAGAGCCCAGGTGGCAGCTGGCTGCTGCTGAGGGGAAGCGCAGCCGTGCTGGGCACAGCCCGGCCTGGAGGCATTGGCTGTCTGGAGTGTGCCCAGGAGCAGAGAAAGGCCAAGGGCAGCCGAGGGCCACTGGGCTGGCTGAGGATTCCTCCTCTTCTGCTGGCTACCCTGCAACTCCTGGCAAAGGCCAGCAGTGTGTGCAGCACTCTGGGCACCGGGACAGGGAGCCGGGCTGCTCGGCAGGCTGGAGCACAGGGCAGCTCCTTCAGGCCCGGCACTTGTGCCAGGGAAGCGAGGCCAGCGTGAGGCAGGGACAGCTTGGCAGGGCACATCTGCAGGAGCCAGCGCCTCACGCAGCTCTGGGAGGAAGCGCCTGCAATCCTGCAGTTCTGCACTGAGCCAGAGCAAAGGTGTGAGATGCAGTGTGTTTGGCAGAAATATTCAGGCCCACCAGGCCAGCCTGCTTCATGCTGTCTGGTGCACAGCAAGCACTGTACAATGCAACTCTGAGCTGCTGGGACAGAGGCACATCATGGATGTGCCTGAGGCTTGTGCTTGAGGGGTGAACTGATTTGGAAGGGGGCAGAAGGGTTTCAGTAGGCAATTTGTGTTTTCTTCATTAACTTCTGAAAGGAAGTCATAATGTGTTGCACACAGGTAGGGTTATTAGAAAAGAAAGGCCTTATAAAATCAGGCTTTGCTATAGTAAATTCCCAGCTAGCCTGTTACGTCTTCTATGTGCAGCCAGCTAACTTCCAATGGGAATAGTCATGAGTTTAGTTAGCACAACAAGCTATTGTGCTAAGAAAACTGTTTGCATCTCTAATAAAAAAGAAATCAGTCCCATGAGCATCCATGAAAGAAAAATGTAATCACCCGAGTAAGAGCGAGTCTTAAAAAGAGAGAGTCTTAACATGTACACACTAATACACCTTCTAAGTAATAAATTGTGTGGCAAGGAAACTACCAGCCATTTGAAGTTGAACATGAGTCTGTGAAAACAGTATAAAAATGAGTTATGTGAATAAAGAATTGGCTTTTCCTGCATGAAGAAACTGAGTCCCAGCTGCTTTATTGACACAGCAATGTGGCTTCACTCAGCAAGAGCACTTGCAGGGTGTATTGATGAAACACTTGTGTTTGATTCTCAGAATAGGAAGGAGAGGCATTAAGTCTAACAAACAGGGCATAGTTATTGAAGATGGAGGGAGAAGACCCATCCTTGTTGATCAGCATCGACTCCGTTTATTCACTCAATCAATCACTTTCTATAACCGTGTTAAGTTCCTGCATATTGCAAACCCGAGCTCACAATAGGTCAGAGGTAACACACCAACTCCTCCTTATGTTTCCAATACCAAGATTTCGGTTCTCAAAATTATTTTTGCTTTCCCAAAGCAGCCAAAGATAGAATATCTACTTGTTATGAGAAAACTGCCTGAGAACTCTGATAGGCAAGGTTCTCAAGGTCTTCATGTTTGTCACTTCTACTTGTAATTAAAAACAACCTGAGAACTTCTGCTGTTTACAGAAACCGGCTGTGAGAATTTTACTCCTCACAGCTGCCTTCTAAGCCATTTCTGAAAAAATCTCCAACACATAGTCTTTTGAATTCCTTTAGCTTTAACAGGAGTGCTGAACCATGTATTCCCCCACTGCAGTGCTTACTGTGTGCAAGTGGCTATCTTGGCCTTGAGAATAAGGAGAGTGCTCCTGCTAAGAAGGTAGCTGGAATGCATTCAAAGGGAAGAAAGTGTTTTATGAGGCTCTTGACCACCAAAGGAGAATTTGAGGAATGGGACTATTTCCCAAATGACTGTGTCAGGAACCAGAGTCGTCCCCAAAGCCCTGCCGTATTTGATCCATGTTTGAGCAGGTTGACAAGACAGTGAAGAAAAATGTCTTGTTTAACAGGTGGGACCTTGACCCTAGAAAGAGAAACAATGTTTTGGTCAATCGGTGGGCAATCAAGCTCTGAAAGGGGAACAATGCATAATGGAGCCCTTGGTGGCAGGGAGTCATGGAGTCATCCTGAGCCATCATCTCACACGCCAGGCATGTGTGAGCCAATGCTGTAACTGGGAAAATTCCACTCCTGAGCAGGAGATACAAGGCCTGGTTCTGAGCTGGAAGGGTGAGAAGGATGAGATGCACAGTGTTTTGATCCAGGGGATGTCCTGGAAGTGCACTGCCTACCTGCTACCTGCCCCTGCTGCCGAGCACCACGCTCCATCTCCTTCTCAGCGGTTTTTTGGGAATCCAGGGGTTGGTATGTATTATTTGCTACTGCAACTAATGGCATAAATTTGCAAGCTCAGTTGTGTCTTAGGTTCTTTTGTGCATGGATCTCCTCCTGAACCTGTGTCAACGACCAGCAGGGACCTACAGGACACTCCTATTCTGATGTCAGCAAATTCTGAGAAGTGATTGAAATATGTCAATAAATTTGAGGTAATGTTTAGCCTATGAGTTTCAGCAAAGTATTGAATATGTCTTAGTTCCCTGGATAAAAACTGGTAGGTGGGATTGCTGGGTGTGCAGGGCTTAGGGAAGTTACTCCCTGTGCACCCAGCACTGAAATAAAGTAATGCCTCCTTTCTAACCCAGAGCTGGCAGCAGGGATCAGGCCCTGCTTGGAAACTTTCATTTTGGCAACTTCTGTAGCAGGTAAGAAAGTCAAAATAAAACCTTTTCCAGCTAGTTTATCCTTTTAGTCACCAAAGCTCTGTGCCACGGGTGGCCTGGGTGTGTGCAGAGCAATGCAGCTCCCACAAAGCCCTTGGTTTCCCCACAAGTTGCCAGTTTGACTTCTTCCAAAGTGAAAGAAAGGCAGAGACGTACATCCACAGAAGTCCTGGCCATGTCCAATAAATGTGCAAATATGTGGGGAGATTTGTTAGGAAGGATTTCAGGTGTTATGCCAACAGTGCCTTCTCTCTTGGTTCTGTGCATTATAGGTGAGTAATGTAATAGCTGGCTCTCACAATTAAGAGATAGCTATTATGTGGATAGATACTATGTTCAAATGTAAAGTGCTGTTATTGTAATATGTCCTCCCATAGTCCTCTTTCCTGTCCCCCTTGTAATAGCCTTGGCAGTCAGGGCATTTGAGGAGGGCTGGCTTGTGACCAGCAGGCAGGGTGTAACAACACCTGACCTCCAGTCAGGATGCAAGAAAGTAATCTCCACCAATGGACAGCAGAGAAAGAGTTGACTGACAAAACATTGGGAGGGGCTAAGGGTATAAAAGGCAGAGCATCCCTTTTGTAGATGAGCATGTGGCTGCTAGTCACAGAGACTCCCAGTGTTGCAATCTTTCCTTATTCAGTCCTTTCTAAGGGTTTACTAAATCTTTAAAATGTTAAAGGGTGGGTCATTTCTCAGGTGGGCAATGCTTTTGGCCATTTTCTTGGTCTGGTTTCCTTTGCTTTTGTCCCATCTGAGTGCTCAGCTGGGGTAGGTGCTTGAGGCACTCTTGGAGTTACTCTTGGATCCCTTGAGAAACAGGGTTTGGCCCATGAGGGGAATTTTTTCTGCTTTGTGACAGAGAAGAACTTCCCAGGCTCTTTTGTGTTTGCTGTAGGAAAGGCTGGTTATTGCTATGCATAAATTCACAGACCAACATGTAGTGTTTACTTTGTGATGTCAGGGCATGGTTGCCACCCTGTCATAGTGACATCAGAAGGTTGCCTTGGTGCATGGAAGGCCTGAGTGTCAGAGCAGCCCTAGGCCTTGCTCAGTGCAGGAGCATCCTCGAGCTTGAGGCATTTTTCGGTGGGTACTTGCACACTTACAAAAGCCTTGTTTCTTCTGGTGTTGCAGCACATCCTGCAAACTTGCAGAGCAGCGCTATAATGATTCACCATCTTGCTCCTGCGCTTTTTGCTGTATATGGTGTTTCCTTCTCAATCTACTATTTGACTCATTTTGCACATAGGAAGAGATTGGAGTGACATAGAATGCCATTGTTAACAATATAGATGAACTCTCCTTAGAAGATATGGCTGTAGATGCGAGAAGAAATAGGGTTATAAGCACCAAGAAACTGCCTGTCCCCTATGACTCTCTCTTGCCACAGGTGACAAGAGCAAGAGCCGTCTTTCCCCTGGCTCTCTCTACTATTGCAGAAGAAGGCAGAGAGGAGGAAAATGAGAAAGATGACCACCGCCTTTGTCCAGCCATGGTTGCACCATAACCTGCTCATCATTCCAAGAGAGTAAGTGCCCGTTGTGGGGGGTGCTGACTTTAGTGCAAGGCAGAGGTGCAAGTGTCTGAGCAGCCAGCACTTGCTGTGTCTGGCCAAGGATGCTGAGTGCTGGAGTCCGGCAGGACGTAGCCATTTCCTGCAGGCAGTGACAGCTAGAAATTGGCCTTTGACCTGTCCTGTTGGGGCAGTGCAGAGCTGGGGGCTCCAGCTCACCTTGTGGCTGGTTGGCTCAAGGAAGCTCCATCTCTGGGCTTCTGCAGTGTTACGGCCAAGGGCACACGTGGTAGTGCTGGAGGGTCAAAAAGCGTTGTTGGTTTCTTTTCCCTTTTTGGAAAGGTGTCTTTGGCTTGTGGAAGTGTTCTGCAGTTTTCTTGAGTCGTTCTTCACTAGTAGAGTCACTGTTGATCCAACTGCCTTTTGGCTTTTGAGAAGCTGCAAACAGCATAAAGGGGCAAGTTTCTGCTGATCCATTTTGCGCTGAAGTCTGCAGCTTTGGCAAGTGCATTGGAGGACAGACTGGGGGTGAAGCTGCAAGTCCTTGACTGCTGTCTTGTGTTGCTTGGAAGAGGAAGGCCATCTTGCAATGCTGCCTGCTGGATCTGAAGTGCAATGGGCACCTTTGTGGCTGGGGAGCTGCGTGGGTCCAAAGGACGCAGGGCTGGCGGCCGTGAGCAGCTGAAGATGAGGCAGCGTGGGGCCAGGGGGGCAATCAGGCCAAGGGCACGGTGGCTGTGCCAGCAGCAGTGGGGCAGCAGGAGCAGGGCAGTGAGCGTGGCCTGTGCTGGGCAGCGCTGTGGCCACAGCTGGAGTGCTGTGTGCAGCTGTGGGCCCTGGGAAGCAGAAAGTCATGGAGGGGCTGCAGCGTGTGCACAGAAGGACAGGGGAGCTGGGCAAGGGGTGCAGCACAAGGCCAGGGAGGAGGTGCTGAGGGAGATTTAGCCTGGACAAGGGGAGCCTTGTGAGGGACCTTCAACATCTCCTCCATCCAAATATTTGAGCCACTTTTGGAAGCAGCTTCACCCCCTTTTTTTCCTTGAGATTTTTTTGTTTGGTTGGAGGAAGAGGCTTATTAATTTTATTTTTCTCCCAACTAAGGCTCTTTTCATCATTATTTTCTGCCCTTTTATAGCACTGGGACTGGGTCTGCTAGAATTTCAATTTCCAAGGTGTCACTTCTGGAGAATACAGTATTTTTGCATGAGAACACATCATTCTGTGCAGGGACCTTGGTGCAGAAGGAACTGTGGTGGTTCCAGGCCAGCCAGTATGGCCTTAGAGATCACTTTGAGCTTAGTAGTGCTCGTGCCTTTTTGCAGCCCAGGGAATCAAAGTGTGTTGTGTTTGGGAACGGAGCAGGAGATCAATGCCCTTGCATTCCAGCTGGTGCTCAGATATCACAGGTGCTGGAAGGGGCTGGGCTGCATTTCTGACTCCAGCTACTTCAGCACCATCAGTGTGGTCGAGTCCAAGAGAAGAACTTGCCCGAGGCACAGATGCACAAAGAGTGCAGTTCCCAGCAATGCTCTGGGTCTGACTGCATTCCATAAGGACCTACATGCTCCAGATTCCCCAAGAGTGTGGGTTACTGAAGCAACAGGAGAGCAAGTTCAGGATTGTAGCTGACTGGGGCACTGGCTACCAAGTTCTGATGTGTGTAGCAACAGAGAGGACAGTAAAGAGAGATTTCAGTAATGAGATCTGTCTATCTATCTATCTATCTATCTATCTATCTATCTATCTATCTAATATTTACATAATTGCATCTTCCTGGCTCTGGTCCAAGGCAGTTGGAGGTGCAGAGCTCACCTAAAGCATCCCTTTCAGGAGAGGATTAGAGATATGTTCCCTCGACCACTTCTGAGAATTTGGAGATGTTTTCCCCTTCAGACATGGTAGTTTTTTTCCCCTCAGAGTTGTTTTCATCCTCCGGCCTCTTCTGCCCTCAAGTCCCCAGTTATTTCTTTAAATTTCTGCCTGTCCTAGAGAGGTGCAACAATTCCATGTTCAGGTGGTGTTTGGTGACACTGGTCACACATGCATTATGTGACACATGGTTTCCTTCACTGGCATCCCCAGGGCTGTGTAAGTGCATTTGCTCATGGGGCCTTAGGAGAGTCTCTTTCCCTCAGCAGCAGCAGCAGCAGGGAGCGGTGGCAAGGTCAGGATGAGCAGGAGGTGGCTGCCCTGGCCCTTTGCTCCCGGGCCCCAGGCCAGGAGGGCTCTGCCTGCAGCAGGGCGCTCTTCGGGCAGCCCCTGACAGCCTCTGCACGGAGCACGGCTCACTGCCCCATCCTGCTGGTGCCACTTTTCTTCAGCAATAACCTCGCTCCTCTTCACAAGGAACAACTCCAGAAATCTAAAAAGAGCTAATTCAAGTACAGTTCTACCTGCCTTTGCATTGCAGTTCAGGGCATGTGTCTTATTGTCTATAATTTCATGATTTTTATGAAAACATGCATTCATATCTGCACTTTTTTGTGGTTTTAATTATTCATATACCTAAACACGCCGTTTTAAACTCTTGATTTATTGCAGTTGGTAATTTTCAGGTAGTATATTCTAAAATGTCATAAAACAACACCTTTAAGGTAGTTTTTCTCACTCTTAAAAAAGCCCCCCATAAGCCATTTTAGTCTCTGTCTCTCCAAGTTGGTTCATATCGGCCTATTTTAAATCAGGGCTACAATACTTTTATAGGATTTAGAGAGGTCCAATGAAATGCACACCAGTGATTCCTCTTGTGGAATATGATGGCCCTACCATAAAGCCTCTATTTACTTTTTTGTTTCTCTCATTAGCTCAACTGTAAACACATGTTTAGTTGCAAACTTACACAAGATGAGCAAAATCAAAAGGATGTGATGGGCCTTTGGGAGCTCCTTGCTGATCTTTCTGCTTCTTCAGCTGAGCAAGGCTCTGATCCAGGTAAAGAGACTGCACTTAGTGCTACACAACCATTTGGCTGGATCTCTGCTGATTTCTAGGAACAGCTAGAGGCCTCTAACTCCCCAGGATGTTTTGGCTGAGTCAAGCTTTGCCGGATTTTGGCTGCAAATACCATTGCCCTTGCTTTCTTATATCCGCAAGTACCATGGCTGGGCAAAAACTGCCACGTGGGGCATCTTCCAAAGGCACTTTGTTCTGGAGTTTGTGAATGAACGAGAGCCTCATCCACTTCCAAACCACATGAAAAAAATCATGAAAGAGAACTTCTCATCCTTAACAAACAACTGACAATTCTCAAGTGGATCTAGAGCTTCTTTATGGAATGAAAAGGAAGACAATCTTCCAATGGAGTTGTGCTTTCGGGAGTTTTTCTTCTGACTCCCACTCCCAGCTGGCACTGGAAAAAGTCACGTCTCTGCAAGCATCAGTGTCTTCTGTCTGCCATCAGTTGTTTTGCTGCAACAATCAGAACAGGCATTGGCCTGGAGAGAGGCTCAGCTGATGCTAGCAACAGGAGCTGCCCCAAGGAGAAAAAAAGACATGAACTTCTACCTCCCAAACCCATCTCCCCAGAGGCTCAAGCACAATTCCTCTGGTTCCCAGAAATACAAAGAAATAGGGCTGAGAAGACCCTTTGCAGCTATGTGTTCATGCCCAAGACTTTGCTGATGCCATTTGGGTTTTGCCTTTTGCCTTTTTTTCTTTTCTATCTTTTCTGTATTCATTACATACCAAATTAGAGCTCTATAGGCGACTCGATTTGTGATTACTTTTCCCAGTCCTTTTCCATGGCCTTTGCCTAAGCAGAAAGACAAACTTCCAGAGCTCCAAGCGTCGGGGGGCAGAAGGCCCCAGTGTTATCTTGGTTCTTCCTGGGACAGACCCCTGCAGGGAGCCGGTGGACTCACCATCCCTGCAAGCCTTTGAGAGACTGGATGTGGCACTCGGTGCCGTGCTTTAGTTGAGGTATTGGGCCATAGGTTGGACTCGACCATCTTGAAAGTGTCTTCCAAGCCAGTGATTCTGTGATTCTGCGACTGAGGCAGCTTTTCCTGCAGCGCTGGAAAGGGCTGTGGGGGCCCTGGGCCAAGGACGGGGATCAGGGCTCATGGAAAAGAAGCAAAGGGCTCAAGGTGAAGGCCGAGAGGGCAGAGCTGCCCCAGCGCGGCCCAGAGCGAGCCTCATGTCGTCCTCCTCACCCTGCGCCCTCTGCGCTGCCCTTTGCGGCGCCGGCGGCTCCTCTCGCTGCGGGGCTCCAGGGCGTGCTGGGGGCCGGGCCCCTCTTCTCCGGGAAGCGCCGGAGTCTCGGAGGCGAGCGGCTGCTGCTGTGGCCGGCAGGGGAGAGCTGCGGCTGCGGGCCCGGGCACGGCGAGCTGCCGCTACGGCCGGCTCCTGCCGCGGCTTCTGCCTCTGCTCCGGGCTCTGCTCCTGCCCTGTGCGCACAGACACGGCCGAGGGCTGCCCGGCAGCTCCGTGCCGCTCCGCAGCGGGCCCGGCTGGGCTGCTGCTCCCTGCGGCCTCTGCCCGCCGCTGCCGGCCCCGCCGCGCTCCCGCCTGCCTCTGCCGCAGCCGGGCCCACACGGGAGGCAGCACATTGCGGCCGGCTCGGAAAAGCCCTGCCCGCAAACCGCCCGCCACGGCCCCGGCCGCAGGGCACAGGCTGCCGGCGGCCTCGCAGCTGCGAGCCGGCCCGGGCCGCCTGCCGGCCTCGGCCACAGCTCCCGCCTGTGTCTCCATGGCCGCGGCTGCTCGGCCCAGCGGGCTGAGCACAGCCAGCGCCAGCAGCAGCTCCTCACGGGCCCAGGCTCCGGGCGCTCCGAGCCCGCCCAACCCCGAATTCCAGCCCTGAGGGGCTTGGCGTCCCAATGCATCCCCTGGGGACAGCAGGGTCGGCCGCTGAGCTCAGCCCATGCTGACACCACCAAGGGACCAATGGAAAATTCACCAAATCCTCATCCAAGACAAGAGAGAACTCCAATGGTGCCTGACAGCCTGAGGCAACTGCCAATTCCAGATCATTCCATCCATGTAGGAAAAGAGGCTTTTGCATTAAAGCAGAAAAGACTTATCGAAAAGGAGGGCAGGAACAAACATCAAAGTTATTTGGACTCGTGCTTCTTGTGTCTGTTAGAAAGACCAAGAAAATACACTCCTTGCTCTTCTGACACAGCTCTCTCTGTTCATGATGCGAGACAGCGAGTGCTGATGATGTGCAGGAACTGATGCAAGGGACAGGGACAAGGATGCAGCAAGCACAGTGCCAAGCTGACAGAGGGATGATCTCTGGCAGTGGCACTGAAGCAGAAGAGTTTGCAGGCAGGACAGAAAATGGCTCTTTGTTTCAGCTCTTCTTTCAGTGCTGCTAAGAATGCACCAGAGCTTGGACCCCTTTCCAGGCAGGGCTGCATCAGACACAAACCAGCAGGGGACTGAGGAGCCCCTGGGGTGGCAGTGAGCAACCTCAGGCTCTGCTCGCTGCTGGTGGCATTTTCTATTGAACCATCGCAAAGCACTTCTGTTGTGCTCTGTATTTCTAAGGGTTTCCCCCCTTGGTTTTTTTTGGTTGTCTCCTACACCTTTTTTTCTCCAAATTTTCCTACCTTGTCAGCAGCAGCCCCTGTCCAGAACTGGCTCTAAAATATCAGCAAAGTAGCTGGGAACAACAATGGGTAGAATCCTGTGGCTCAGGAATTCGTATGCCAGAGCCCTGCCTGTGCCTTATGCTTTGTCAGGACCTCCTTCTGTGTGCAAAAACTAGGGAATAGTGGAGTTTTTTTGCCAAAGAGCTCCTGAGACGCAAATGTTGTGCTATGTTTCTCAGGAGTGTATCTGTTAAGTTCATTGCTGGCAAAGAGAAAATAAGGCCAGGGTAGCAGAGCAGCTAGGAGCTGATCACTCCCTGCAAAGGGCTGGTGTAGGATGTGAAAACACCATGTTCCAGGAGGGGCGAGCAGGGTAAATGCGCTCAAGGTGTTGCAAAGGAGGTTTGGGTTCACTTAGAGAGTAGTCAGGAGTGCTGAGCACTGGAAGATCCAGTTGCAGTCCCCATCCATGTCCCTTTCAGTGCTGGCTTTAAGGTGTCTGCAGTGTGAATCCAGAGCGCTCTGGGGGCTCCTGAGGCCGCCTTTGCACCCAGGGTGAGGATGCCCAGGAGACCCTGAGGCCGCAGTGGGGACCAGGGCTGGGGCTTGTGGCCTGGCAGGTGTGGCTCTGGGGGCTGGGACATGCCAGGGCATGGGTCACTGTCACTGCCCTCCGCAGCCCTGGCTAGCTCTGTGATGCTCCAGGGACAACGGCAAGAGTGGGGAACTGGCTAGGTTAGGGTTTTGCCTGAGCCAGGACCTCTAGGCCAAATGCCCAGCAGTAGAGAACCCTGGAGGGCTGAGTGAAGGAAGCAGAGGAGGCTCTTCTGCGGTGTAAAGTGCAGCAAATTCATCAGGAGAGTTGAAGGGAAGGTTTCCAGGTGAGCATTCCCAAAAGGAACAGATGTTGAAAAAACCCCCAGCACCCCTGTGCACGGGTTTTTAAAATCTTTCAAAACAGGGAGTGGACACCATATGGTAACCAATAAGCGACTCTTGGGGTGTGGTTTTGAGGGCTACAACAAATCAGAACAAGGGGAAGAGAGAGTGTTGGGATAGGGATTGGATCTTAGGGTGAGGGACAGGGAAATTTCTGGAACAAAGAGTAGGGTTTGGGCTGATGGATGGGGCAAAGGGGCTGGGTTGTCTTGACAGACAGGGAAAAATCTGGTGAGGAGGGAGGGGATTCCTTGAGGGACACTTGGGTAGGAGGGCGCAACATAGGGGAGAGACTAACTGTAATAACTCGGGGAACACTTGAACATACCAGAAGCTAACAGAACATTTGGCTCAATAAACTAACACACTGCAACACAGAAATTCAGGCTTTCAGCAGCTGAGAGGTGGCACTATCAGAACCCGCAGCCGCTGGTGAAAGCCATCTCTCCCTTCAGGTTCTTGCTGTGTGGGAAGGTGCTGCGGGTTGTGGTGGCTGCACTCCCCCTTTGCTGGGAGGATGATCTGTACCAGGGGAGAGCAGAAAGCTGCCATGGTGAGCAGAACATGCTCAGAGCATTACAGTTCAGAGAATGGCACTACCTGTTATAAATAGACTCAAGAGGAGTGAAATTTCCAATTTGAATTTATTAATTCAAGGCATACAGCATAAGCAAAAGTTTCAGCGCTGGACGGCAGGGAGTCTCCGCTCCACCAACTGCCGCACCCTCATCCCCAACGTCCCCCTTTTTTAGTTCTTAGTGCTTCCGGACTGCTGTGTCATTTTGAAGTACTCTGCGCTTGCGTTGATTGTTGCTAGGGGGTCTTCTCTCACCTCCTGGTTGTCGATGATGAAGGTCTTGGTAGTCTTCCTCGGTTGTGTCCTTTGACCTGATTCCATATTTGGTAGAAGAGCTTCGCCTTTTCTCTTATAAAACTTACTTAAGATCTTATGATTGCCACGCGATTATGCAAGCAAAAAAAGAATTATGCAAGTTAAATAAATCAAACAGGCACTTAACCACATCCTCTATTTTTGAGGTTTTTTGTGTAGCAAGCTAGACAAACACTTAATCACATCTTCTATTTTTAAGGTTTTCTGTGTAGCAAGCTAGACAAGTTAGATAAGCACTTAATCACATCTCCTACTTTTAAGGTTTTCTGTGTAACGAACAAGAGGTTTTATCTGTTTCAATCCCCCCTTTCTCTTTTATCCTCTTGTTCGTCAAACCTAGCCAATGCGTATCGACTTAGTTCTAAGTATTCTCCCCCTTTGGCTCCCCGCAAAGCTTCATATTCTGAGTGTATCACCATAAGGTGAGCTGCTTCCAGCCTCCCTTTAACAATATTCACTATTTTATTAAAAAGGCAAGGTTCAAACGTAAGTCCCAACATTAACAGTATTACTGGTCCTGCAATAGTTGACAACAAAGTAGTAAGCCAGGGGGAGTAACTGAACCAAGTTTCATACCAGCTCTGTTGAGCTTCTCTTTCTTTTTTCCTCTGTTCTAACCCTTCTCTAAGTTTTGCCATTGAGTCTCGGATGACCCCACTCTTGTTGACGTATGAGCAACATTCCTCTCGTAAGGCCATGCATAGCCCTCCTTGCTGTAACAATAGAAGGTTTAGTCCTCGCCTATTTTGTAATGCTACTTCTGCCAGGGAATCTAAGGATTCTGTGAGATCTCTTATGGATTCTTCAATTTTCCTTAAATCATCGTCTACAGATAGTCTAAGTTCTTGAAACCCTTTATGTTGTTGTACTAATGAGGCTACTCCTGTTCCTGTTCCAATTGCTCTGACTCTCAATAACATGGCTACCGTGAGAGTGGTGAAGACTTCCCTTTTTACTAAGTGATGCTCTGGCCCCTGATATTGATCATAAACGTAGTCAGGTGAGTGGTAAGTTATCCTGGGCACGATTAACACTTGAACACAGAATTCACTGGTTCTGTTAAATTTTTCTATATTTATACAAGGAGTAACTCCTAAAGTATTGCAAACCCATTTTGTGTTCATTGCTGGGAGTAGCCATTGTGCTGGCTTTGCTGGATTTCTAAGTTTCCCATACTCAGCACACAGGTGGTGTTTTTCTGGGGGTACTTGTCCTATACATCTCCCCTTCCCTGTGACTTTTGCTAAAGTTATTCCTTTCTGAGTATTCTCTTTCTTCCACAGGCATCTCACAGGGTTGGTGCCATTTATTCTCTTAGCCTTTGCCGTGATTCCTATTGCCTCATAAAAAGGGGGTTTGAGTGTATAGCATAGCCAACAGTCTGATGTCAAATTTGGGTGGGTTTCGTTTAGTACTTTAAATGTGGCTTGCAAAATTTTCCATAAGTTGTCATCTCCCGTTCCTGTTGAACTGGATGTAGGGGTTGGAAGTGTAAAATTTACATCAATGCTGGAATCATTTTCTTGCTCTTTAACCATCTTATTTCTTATCACCCGATTTGGTCCCACAGCTTCTGGTGGGTCATTAGGACTTTTCTTTATCAGGAAATGTCCCCCTCTGTCTTTTCTTCCTGGCTCGTAAAGTCTAGCCCCCCCCCACATCTTCCCTAGTAACCACACAGAATCATCGGGATTGGTCATGTTGATGTAAATGTGATCGCAGTTACCGTTTTCTATGCTGTCATCTGCTTCTATTCCGCCAGGCTCTGCATTCAGACTTGATGTCGTGCACCCAAAAGGTCCCCATCCAGTGGTGATAAACTTATCAGTGCTACCCCATCCTGAAGAAATAGTTTCACAACCCCAGTAACCACAGTAATAATGCCCAGGATAATTACAATAACTCTTTCCAGGATTTGAGCTTGGGCAGAAGTAATAGTTATTTCGATTCAGACATGGTTCCACAGGTATAATGTCGCACAATGTAAGCAAAAAGCTAGGTTTTCCTGAAGTAATTTTTGTTTCTAGAACTTTCTGATCTTCCCATCTAATTAGGGACCACTTAAAGGGTTCATGGGTCTGAGCATAGGATATCTTAATCACTACACACATCACTATTAGCTTTGTCCAAACTGGGTGGTCCACATGGTTGGAATAGGACTTAAAAATTAGTTTTTGTTGTCTTTCTTTTCCCCGTTCCCCTCCCCTTAGTGGTGGCTCACCAATCTTGCGGTAGGACTGCCAGCACCTCCTGGACTTCCCACAGAGGGGTCGAGACTTCTGATTGTCTCCACGGTCCATTACCCCTCTGCCTCACTCGACCACTCGGTTGCTGCGAGCCTCGAGGGTGACCATCTTCTCGGCAGCAGGGGTATTCTTCAGGAGCTGGATAATTATGATTGTCTCTTCCCCACCTTCTCTCTAGGCTAGCAGCCCAGTTTCTGGCTTTTATTTGTGGGATATCACACCGTATGGTGGGACTACTTCTCCTGCACACCACTTTGAGAATGTCGAGGATGAAGGGGGCCGGTTCGTTTGAGTGATAACAGAACCGTTCAGGGTTTATACCCTTTGAGAAGATCTCCCACCACTGATCTGACCCAAGCTTTATTTATCCCGAGTCTACTTTATAATTAAAGATCATAGAAGTTAGTCTCCTTTCATTAATATAACAGGGGCCGCAAATGCCCCTAGGAACCCGTCCTCTCCGACAATGAGTCCACCACGGTTCGTGACACAGCTTACAAGAAAAGCATAAAAAATGGGTAACAATCACAGTCTAAATAACTGCAGTTTAGTCTTATTTCTTCACATCTGGCTGACTCCCCTCCCCAGGTTTCTCCTTTATATTTGAGGCGAGGAGACTTAAAGTAAGGCTTCCCCAGTTCGTCCTCTAATCTTTTACAATATCCCGGTGATCGCCTGCTTCTTGTTAAGGGGTCTTGAAGATATTGATTGTCCCCTACCCAGACTATTGTCCAAATCATGAAGTTCGCTGTAATTTGATCGTGGTTTCTCCAGGGACATTGCAGACCTTCCAGTTGTCCAGGGGTTTCACTGGTCCCTTGATACGACTAGCGTGAGTCCACCCTTTCTCAACAGTTTGGACTGCTGCATCTGTTGTGATAAGTACTTGGTAAGGTCCTTCCCACTTTGGTGTCAAGGGGTTTTCTTTCCAGCTTCGGACCAACACCCAATCCCCTGGTTGCACCTGGTGTAAGGTAAAATCTAAGGGGAGTTTTTGTGCAAGCATCCCTTTTTTTTCATAAAGCCTTTTTAAACTTGTTCAATTCTGCTAAGTATTTATTCATGCATTGATCATTAATAACTGGGTGCTCCTGAGGTCCCTCAAGATTGTATGGCATTCCATACAGCATTTCAAAGGGAGATATCCCTGTATCTATTCTAGGTCTGGTCCGTATAGTTAATAGGGCTAAAGGGACACATTTCACCCAGGACATTTTTGTTTCCATTACTAACTTAGTTAGTTGTTTCTTTATTTCTCCATTCATCCTTTCTACTCATCCTGAACTTTGAGGATGCCACGGAGTATGTTGTTCCCATTTTATTCCAAGAGCTTTGGCTAGGTTCTGGGTTATCTGAGATGTAAAGTGTGGTCCCCGATCTGAATCTATAACTTCTGGGACCCCATATTGAGGAATTATTTCTTCTAGTAATACTTTCGCAACTACCTTAGCAGTTTCCCTTGGGGTTGGGAATGCTTCTACAAAGTGAGTAAGGTGGTCTACCAGGACTAATAGATATTTTATCCTTCCTACCTTCAGGAGTTCAGTAAAATCTACTTGAATATGTGAAAAAGGTCTCTTTGTCATAGGTCGCCCTCCCTCTGGCAACTTCCTTAGGTTTTTTCCTATTTGTTTGTAGGCACAGAAGGCAACTCCTAGTTACTTGTTTAGCTATGTCCCAGATCCCCATACTCATGTATTTGGTGGCAAAATAATCTACTAATCCTTGTGATCCCCAATGGGTCTTCTGATGTACTTTTTCCAATAATCTATAGGCCATAACTTTAGGTAATACTTCCCTCCCATCGGGTAGAAACCACCTCCCTTCAGAATTTTCGGTTGCTCCAATTTCTAGCAGCTTTTCCTTTTCTTCTTCCCTAAATTTTATAATTTGGTCCTGGCTCTTTAAATCAGTGATGTCTTTGTCTCCCTTCAGGGTCAGGATTTGTAGTGTTGTTCGCTTTGCTTCTCGATCCGCTGCATTATTTCCCCTACTCTGTAAATCTAATCCCCGTTGGTGCCCTTTTAGATGGACTACTGCCAGCCTTCGGGGTTTCCTTAGTGCTTTTAAAACTTCTGTAATAAGATTCCTGTGAACTAAATCTTTTCCTTGAGAATTGACCAGCCCCCTTTCTTCCCATATTTTTCCAAATGTATGTACTATTCTATAACAATATTTGGAATCTGTAAAGATAGTTTCCTCTTTTCCTTCCAGAAAATTTAATGCACGCAGTAAGGAATATAATTCACACGCTTGGGCTGACCAAGATCTATCTAGTGGCCCTGACTCTAGTATTTGCAACTCAGGTCCCCTAATGATAGCATACCCTGATGTTCTCATCCCTTCTATAATCCTTGAGGATCCATCTACGAATAACTTTTCTCCTGTGTTTAATTTTTTTTTTTTTTTCTTCCAGATCGGGTCTTATTTTTACTTGTTCCTCTATAGTGATTATGCAATCATGCTCTAATGGTTCTGCACCTCATTCTCCATATAGGAACTCAGCGGGGTTTTGCAAGGCTGTGGTTTCAATTGTTAAATTTGGGGCTTCTATTAGGATTCCTTCGTATTTGAGAAGTCGAGCATCAGATATCCATTTGTCAGCTTTTTGCTGAAGCACCCCCCCCAATGTTATGGGGAGACATTACCTTCAATGTACTTGTTAAAAGTAATTTTTTGTCCAGAGACAAAGGGTACTGTTTTATTCTAATCGGGACATCTGGATTCTTAATAGTTACCATAAAAGGAGTGATTTTTAACTGCCCAACACTCTCAGGAGTGTACCATACTTCGGGATTGATTTTTGCCTCGTCCTCCACTCGCAGAGGACAAAGTTTTATTCTAAGCTCTTTTTCTTCCACATCAATCCTAATTCCTAGTTCAATAATCATGTCTCGACCCAATAAATTATATTCTGATTCGGGAACCAACAAAAATCCCCTATCCCTATTTTTGAATCTGTTTCTATTACTACACCCTTAATAATTTTTACTTCAAATGGTTCCCCTTTTGCCCCAATGACGGTTGCAACTTCTTTAGACAAATTACATCCTTTTGGTAAAAACTGAATAGTTGATCTCTCGGCCCCAGTGTCTACCAGGAAAGGTATTTCCTGGTGTTGGGGACCCACCTTAAGTTTTATCAAGGGCTCTTTAGGTGTTTTTCGGGTCCCCAATAAATAGAGCCCCTGACCCCTCTAATCCATCAGGAATTCCTTCTCATCTTTAATCCTAACCCTACATTCCTTTTTAAAATGCCCTCTTTTTTCACAATAGAAACAAATCCTCTGACTTGCTGTCTCTTGGGGCTCTCCCTTTCTGGGATCCCCAAACCTCCTCTCTTCTCTTTCATACCCCCTATTCCCACTCGTTGCTTCCACCATCAGCCTAACTTGCTTCCGATAACTCTCATCCTCTCTCCTAACATACACTTTCTGTGCTTCCCTTAAAAGTTCATCCAGCCCTCGATCTTGCCCATCTTCAATCTTTTGTATTTTCCTTTTTATATCTTCCCATGATTTTGAAACAAAATGTACCTTTAAAAGAGCTTCTCTGGCTGGTCCATTAGGATCCATACTGGAGTATAGCTGGAAGTTCCGTCTTAACCTTTCTAACCAATCTGTGGGTGATTCATCTTTTTTCTGTCTATCATTGAAAGCTTTATCTATATTCTGGCCCCTCAGGACTGATTCCCTAATTCCTTGGATTATAATAGTTCTCAAATCCTGCATATGCGTTCGATGGGCTGGGTTTTGATGATCCCATTGCGGATTCTGCACAGGCCACTTAGTATCCGCGGTGGGACCCTGGGCGTGTTGCGCATCCCAGATACGCATTCCCTCTCTCCTAATCATATTTCATTCTTCAGCTGAAAATAAAATTGTTAAAATCGACTGGAGTTCTTCCCATGTATACATGTTTGGACTCAAAAATTGATCTACCTTATCAGCTACTCCTAAAGGATCTTCTAGTAA
Source organism: Zonotrichia albicollis (assembly GCF_047830755.1). NCBI lineage: Eukaryota > Metazoa > Chordata > Aves > Passeriformes > Passerellidae > Zonotrichia > Zonotrichia albicollis. Next base: position 1,705,870 of record NC_133844.1, on the reverse strand, counting down.
ATGTCCCATTTCTTTTTTAAATTCTCGAACATTGGTCGAACTCAGGGGGACTAAAATAAATCCTATTCCTGCCTGCGGACCCCCATTGGCATTTCCCTTAAGGGAAAAAGCCCCGTCTGTTGTTTTTTAGTCCGACTCCTAGGGATTGGACTCCGGTAATCTGATTGGTCAGAGTCACTATCATTACTTTGAGGTGGGGGCACTGGTGCATTTGGCACTGGAGGAGGTGGGGGTGGGACATAAGGAGGGGGTACTATTATAATTTCATCTCCTTTTCCCTTCTTCTCCTTTTTCTTATCCAGTTCCTTATTTTCCTCAGTTAGCTTAAAGATGTATACTTCTGGTCTAAACACCCAGATTTTTGCATACTCGCTTTCTTCTGGCGAGACAGGTTCTTTAGAGTTTACCCAAATGTTTAATGTCTGTCTTACCCAATCTTCCGATGATCCGAAGATGGGCCAATATACATTCTTAGAAATTTCCTTCCCGCCCCAAACTTCTACACAATAGTGTATCATTTTAGCCCTGTCTTTGCTTTCAGTTCCTGGGAAGTGTTTCCAGTTACTAAGCAAGTATCCCAGGGGGCTGTCCCTTGGAATGGAGGGAGCTTAACCTGTGCAGGGGGCTTACTCTTCCCCTGTCTCATTCTTCCGGAGTGCCTTCTTACACACAGGTATCTTTCACTTCCCCTCTTTCGTGGCCCGAGCCCTCGCGGGTCTGCGGGAACCGCACTACTGGAGGGTCCGCAATCGCTTGGAAGATCTGGCTACCAGTCCTCCTCTCATTCACACATCACATCGCCACACTCCGGGATCCCATTCTTCCGGAGTGCCTTCCACACTCCGGGATCCCATTCTTCCAGAGTGCCTTCAACACTCCGGGATCCCAACCCCAACCGGACGGATCCCGTTCTTCCGGAGTGCCCCCGCACTGCGGGATCCCATACTTACGCGTCCTGCGTCTTCGTCCGGACCCTGTGCACAGAAGATTAAAGGGTTCACCGATGTCTCCCTTTTGCTTATGAGTATAATTTAGGTTCGTCGGTGGGGGAGGTGGAGGTCGTCCAGAGGGGCCACCTAACTAGGTTGGGTGGGGCGCCCCCCTCTCTGGAACAACTTATCCAATTCACTCCCCCATCCGAGTCACGGCACTAAATTGTTATAAATAGACTCAAGAGGAGTGAAATTTCCAATTTGAATTTATTAATTCAAGGCATACAGCATAAGCAAAAGTTTCAGCGCTGGACGGCAGGGAGTCTCCGCTCCACCAACTGCCGCACCCTCATCCCCAATGTCCCCCTTTTTAAGTTCTTAGTGCTTCCGGACTGCTGTGTCATTTTGAAGTACTCTGCGCTTGCGTTGATTGTTGCTAGGGGGTCTTCTCTCGCCTCCTGGTGGTCGATGATGAAGGTCTTGGTAGTCTTCCTCGGTTGTGTCCTTTGACCTGATTCCATATTTGGTAGAAGAGCTTCGCCTTTTCTCTTATAAAACTTAAGATCTTATGATTACCACGCGATTATGCAGGCAAAAAAAGAATTATGCAAGTTAAATAAATCAAACAGGCACTTAACCACATCCTCTATTTTTGAGGTTTTTTTGTGTAGCAAGCTAGACAAACACTTAATCACATCTTCTATTTTTAAGGTTTTCTGTGTAACGAACAAGAGGTTTTATCTGTTTCACCGTGCAGTTTGGAATTTGGGCACTTGGCGATGCCCATCATATGCATGCTGCAGAGTCTCAAGAGAAGTTCTTGTGTGGTGCAGCTGAAGTCGCATCCACTTGTGGCTATTGTGAAATTACAAATAGAGAAGTTAGTACCATTAGTAGTTTCATTAAAAGACTCTGTTGTAATAGTTGTGGAAGCAGATCTCACACAGGCACAGCCCCTTCCCACATAACACACCTGTGATTGTGCACGGGTAACTGGGCTCATTTCAAAAATACAAGTGCTGCCCTCAGCATGCAGACACCAATCCTCTCTTTCAAGCACCGCATCTTTGCCCACAAAATTCAGTGCGTCCCTCGGTACACATGCTTTGATACGAAGACTTTGCCAGCTTCTACTTTTCTTGTTGAAAATGGCCAAGACATTATGCTGAATGTGTCTGACAGTTATGTGAGTTCTTATAACTCCAAGGACCAAAATTGGAATGACATGGTATTTTGTTGCATTCTTAATGGGTTATACAAAAGACTGCAGGGTTCTGTTCATTCTATGTGAAATGGACCAATTGCAACCAAGTGTGGAAGTGTTTTTTAAATAGCTTTTGTGGTTTCATTTTTAGCCATGATTTAGTTATTTCTTGTGGCAGTTTCCCCAGCTCTCCCTTTTTTAAGTTTTTCTGAGATTACAGACCGTAGCCCCACACAGCTGAGCTTGTATACATTGAAATGCTAAAGAAATGTCACCCTGTAGTTTTCCCATAAAGCAAACAACTGCTTGAAAATCCTGCTGTGTATTGTTGGCCAGGGTGGTTAATAGGTTAGCTGCCAGGCTTTGTGTATGGGCAAGAGACAGCAGGGTTGATCTGAGAGGAGTTTGTATCTGTCAAATATAAGAACTCACAGTGCTTACTTTCCTGAGTAAGGCTTCCTGATCAATAGAATTTAATACTCCCAGTTCAGACCCAAACCATCCCCTTAAGTCTTTCTTATACCCATGATTTGGTGTCTGGGAATGTATCCACAGCTCCCATTCTTTTAGGCTTTGCTGTATGAGTGGGCAGAATTGCTGTTTAATTTTGGAAATATTAGCTTGTATCTTTACCTCCAGCTTTTTCAGAGAGTACTGTGGATTTAGAGGCCACAATTGTTCATTTGTTTGTCTTACCCCAGAGTGAAAGACTCTATTATTCCACATGAGTCCCGTTCTACGGAGTTGATTGCTGATGTAAAGTTCTTTGTTATGATTTTAATTTTAAATGTCTGTGGTGTGACCCATTCCGTTTTGCTCCTTGTCGAGTACCCAAGGCATGGTAACTGGTTTCTTCAGATACATTGCCTGCCTTTAAGCAATCATTTCAGAAACCTTCAGAAACCTTACACTGGCCCCTGGTAGTATTACAAAGGATACTTTACCAAGTTCCCAGTACAAATAGTTGAGTATTCTGAGTACCTCAGCCCATCAGAGGATGCAGTTGTGCTATTGGATTCCACGCATATCTGGGTTGCCATCATGTGGCCATGAAATCGGACAGGATATACCCTAATATTGTGCTCCTGGCTACCCCTCCAGCTTGATTGGTTACTATTCATGATGGCCTGGAATATCCCAAGAATGAAACTCAATTCTCAAAAGCAGATCCTGTATGAGACCTGTTCCATGTACTCAGGGTCCAAGCAGGACAATTTATTACTCTAGTCGCACAAGAGCTGCCTGTTGGAAACAATATTATTTGGGTCAGATTTCTGGTGGGCTCAATTCCTGTATCTCTGTGTGATGATGGTCCTCCCACCCCACCTGTGCACCGCAGAAGAAGGGAACTATCTTGGCTAGGTTCTAGTCTCCCATTTTAATTTGTATAGTGCAAAAATCCTGATAGGAATCACAGGAAAATTAATTCACACACTGCTTGTTAGAATGGTCGCAGATGCGCATGATCACTCGAGCAATCTTCTCTGAAAGAGGTTTGTGAGTTTGAAATTTACACGCCATAGAGATCCTGCTTTCAGGTGGGACAAGAAAGGCAGGCATGGAGTCAGGGTTTCCTCAATCTTTAACTGCTCGGTCATTAATCCTTTAAATGGCATAAAGTGTTTTTACCATTTTAATCCCTTTTAGCCAGTTAGGTCCTGAATATTTTTGAATGTTCCATCTACCAGGATCTTGCAGGCCAAGGAGATCATTATGGTAGTGACTGTCGTCTGCTGTGGCTTGGATTCTGATTAGAAGTATCAGGAAGACGATCATCGTGTGAAATGCATCTTGGTTTCTCCTGTTCTTTCTGAGGTCCACTTTTGAACTTCACTTGGTTTTTGCAGAAGCCTTTTAATTCTGGAATAATGTATCCAAGAGATGAATGCTTTAAGCTTTAAAGGCTGTGTAAGTGATTAAAAGTACTAAATAGACTCCATTTTGGGAAAAGAGGCTTTCTACCTGGTCTACCTGGTCCCCAGGCAGTATTTGTGGAGAGGAGCATCCTCTTGCTCATGTGCTCAAAATGTGTTGGTTTATTTTCTGCAGCTGTTGTGTTAGTTGGACAACATGCTTCTGGAGATACCCCTCTCCAACTTGTACAGTATCTTCCCCTTGCTAGTTGTGCTTATAGAGTCTTCTGTACAGTATTTCAAAGGGATACAGATTTTCTTTTGTTCTTGGTCTTATCTAATCCTTTATAAAGCCAAAGGCTGAGCCTGGGGCCAAGGTTGGCCTCTGGTACAGTTTTGACTGTCTGTTGTTTGACCGGATAATTCATCTTTTCCACCTGGCCACTGGCCCTGGGCCAATACAGTGTGTATAGGTGCCAGTTGATTTGGAGATTACTGCAAAGTTGCTGTGCAATATTTGCTAGGAAACGTGGTCCTCAGTCAAAGGAGATGTCTAAAGGTGCTCTGAACCAGGGCATGATATTGTTTAACAAAATGTTGAAAACCTTGGCTGTATTTGTTTGGGCTGGGAAAGCCTCGGGTCATGCTGAGAAGGTATCAGTTAAAGGCAGAAGGTATTTGTACCCCCCTTTTCTTGGCAATTTAGAGAAGTCAGCTTGCCAGTGCTGTCCAGGATGTTGTCCCTTGTCTACTGTGCCAAGCTCAACTCTAGTCTTGGTGTGTGGATTGGCTCTAAGACGTTATTTCACACCCTTGGGTTACCTGCTTTACACTAGAGTACAGGTTGCATCTTACTGTTGTCCTTATCCAATAACCAGGTAAGGCATCCCCTTCCCAGTGTATACAATTATGTTCATCTTTAATTAGTTTTCATGATGCTCTTTCTGGCATAACTCTCTATCCCTGAGGAGTTGAAAAAAACATAATGTTTTCATTCTGCTTGCAAATTCTTTGTTAATTCTAGATCCTTCTGATTATATGGCATACATCATTGTCATATTATTCCTTACCTTTGGGAATTAGTGCCTCAATCTCAGCATGGCTTTGTTGTGCTACTCTTTTTGCAACCTGTTCCCTCTTTTGGGGTTGGTTTCTCCTTTCCGATGTCCTTTTCAGTGCAGAATTGCAACCTCTTGAGGTAGTAGTACTGACTGCAGCAATTTAAGATTTCTTCTGAATCAACTTCAACTGCTTTCCTTGAGCTGCCAATAGTCCTTTATCTTTCTAAACTGCTTCATGGGCGTCTATTACGCTGAAGGCATTCTTGGAATCTGTTCATATATTGATCCTTTTTCCTCAGGCTGGTCAGAGGGTGCGGGTTAAAGTGATTATCTCTGTCTTCTGAGCTGACTTGTGTAGGGCTTCTATCCCCTATTGCTCCATGCTAATTGTATATCCTGATTTTCACTGATCTGCTCTTACAAAGCCACTCCCATCTGTGTACTAAGACTCTGCTCTCGGATCTGGGGTTTCTTTAAGATCTGGGCAGCTGGAATAAAGTGGGCTGAATGGTTTTGATCCAGTCATGCTACAAAGGCTCCTTGTCTGTCCTGTGAGTAGCTGCTGGGTTAACTAGAGAAGAGATTTGTTTTGTAATGCTGCGTTGTTCCAACAAAATTGCCCGATATTTAAGGAATCTGGAGGGTGAAAGCCAATGCCCACCCTTTTGGTCAAGAATTGCTGCTACTGGGTGTGAGATAAACACAATCATTTGTTGACCTAGAGTGAATTTCCAGGCTCCTTGGATGTCTGAAACAAGAGCAGCAACTGCTTACAGTCAGGCTGTCCCCTACTTACTTCATCCAGTTGTTTGGAAAATGATGCTATTGCCCTTTTCTATGGGCCAACTATTTGAGCTAGTGCACCTAATGCCATCCCTTGCCTCTGATAAGAGAAAAGCTGAAAGGGTTCCAAGACATCTGGCAAGCCCAGAGCAGGTGCTCTTTTCAAGTCCTTCTTCAGCTTTTGAAAGGCTTTCTCACTTCTGGGTGTCCATTTCAGGTCTCTGGGATTGTCTTCTAGCAGCTGCTACAGTGGCTTAACCAGCAGCCCACAGTCAGTACCATGGTTAATACAGCATCCAGTCATTCCTAGAAAGGTTCTTACTTCTTTGGCATTAGTAGGGAGTGGGGTTCGGTTATGGTCCCTTTGCCGTCCTGTCTTAGTCCCTGCTGCGCTTGGGATGTTTTGTATCCTCGGTAAATGACTTCCTGTTTGATTATTTGAGCTTGATTTCTGGATGCCTTGTGTCCACTGAGTTCCAGGACATTTCATAGGCTTACTGTCCATTCCAGTCTTTTTAAGTTTCAGCGGCTAAAAGTAGATCATCTACCTGTTGTAACACAATTCCATTTGTGGATGGGCTTACCCAACTTTCAAGGTCCTCAGCAAACTGTTGTCCAAACATGGTTGGAGTATTGTTGAATCCTTGTGCTCCTCCAGTCCAGGTAAATTGACTTGTCCTTCCAGTCTCTGTGTTTCCCCATTCAAAGGCAAACCGGTTTTAGCTGCCAGGGTCCAAGGGTATACAGAAGAAAGCATTCTTGAGATCTGAAATGGTAAACCACCCATATTCACCTTTTAGTTTGCTTAGCAAAGCATATGGATTTGCAACCACTGGGTGGAGGTCTCCAGCTATTTTGTTAATATAGCCTGTAGGTGTTGAACCAGACTGTAGTTCAAACCATCAGGCTTTTGTATGGGTAAAATGGGTGTATTCTATTCAGATTCACATTCCAGTAACAACCCAAATTTTAGAAAATTTTCTATGATAGGGTTATACATTTTATGATTTCCACTTTAAGTGGATATTGTTTAATTCTTATTGGTCATGTTCCAGGTTTCAGTTTAATGATTACAGGTTGTGCTGCTTTGGCCTTACCAGGGGTCCCATCCACCCAGACTTTAGGACAAACGTAACTAAGAACTTCTTCTGTGTCTCTTCTGATTTGGACAAATCTGTAATGACAGCTAGACTTAGAACATGATTATTTGTTCATCATTGACTTTGATCTGAACTCCTCCAGGGGTAAACTACATTTCAGCCTGTTGGAACCTGTTACAACATTCTCATGTCTCCAACAAATCCTTCCGATGAGGCATTTTGGGGGGCGTAGGCATATATAGGAACTGATGTATTCCTACTGTGTTTCCCAGTTCATAAGATAGTAGTTTTAAAAAGGATACCTTCTGCTGTTGACTTGTGGCTCCAATAACATTCACAACTTTACCGGGATCAATTTCTTCCAGCTTTATATCTAATACAGAATGTGTTGCACCTGCATTCACCAGACAATTCATTTTCCTCACCTTTTGCCCCAGGTCTCTTTGGAGCAGAGTGTTTTCTGGGGGGATGCCCTCCAGCCAACCCTTGCATTGATTCAGTTCTTCAACCACCTTGGCTTTGAGTTGCAGGCAGTCTCTCTTCCAATGCCTTTCTTTCTTACAATAGGCACACTGAGTGGTCCAGAGTTTAGGGATAGGTTTCTGCCCACCCCAGCCATTTCTTTGTCCTGAGTGTAAGGAGTAAAAAGTTGTCCATTTTTCAAAGTGATAGAGCCAACAAGTTCAACCAATTGCTACTATGTTAGAGCTTTAATTATTTATTATTAATAGTTTCATGTTGTAATTACCTGTTAATAGATTGATTGTTAGAAATCCCCCTTTGTCAGGTACCACCCCTGCTGCTTCCTGGAAAATGGCACCTGGGACTTTGAGGAGGGAGTGATGACACAGCTTGGATGCGAATGTAGAAACACTTGGCCAAGTCCAGCAAAGAAGAGCTCTAAAACAACGAGCCACCACAGAATTAAACAATCTAAGTGATGTCTAAGTGTAAGCAACTGAGTCCAGGGTCTGCTAAGCCCTTTGAACCTCTCACCCTAACCTGGAGATGTCAGCTAGAAAGAAGACCTCAAAGGTTAAATCGCAAATGGGAATCTCCCGGTGCTCTGGCAAGGATGGAAGCCCCGGCTCTGCCTGCGCACCAGCGGACAGAGCTGCACACCTCCTCCTCCTCCTCCTCCTCCCTGCCCCTCCTGGCAGCAGTGACGGCGCTGTGCGCACGACCCCTCGAGCCCCCACCCAAGGTGACCTTCATAAAGGCATTAAAAAGGAGAAAAATCTCCTGCCCTTTTCATTTATTTCAGCAAGACCTCCCAGCAGATTCCAATGTCTCCTACTCCCTTCTGGCTTGGATGGCCCTGTTCAGGTCTTGTAGGATTCCCACAGATCCGGGCTGTTTGCCATGGCTCTGTTCCTCTCTCTTTCAGTCCTTCAAGCCCAGAGGCAACGTGCCAGCCCATCCTGCTCCGACTTGGAAAATCAAGCTGAGTTTCCCCAAAGAGCTCAAGAATTAGGGATATCTTCTGGATCCAGTGAACCAGTATCCCAAGAACAGCACCAGGAGACATTAAAGATGACATCACCACTCAGAGCTGCTGGAAGTCCTGGCACAGCTGGTGCTGGGCACAGTTCTTGTGGCTTCAGCCCTGTCCCTGCCTGTCCTGTAGACAGCTCTCTCCCTCCAGCCCTCATACACTGCCCATCACCTTTTTTTCTCCCCACTCTCCCTCCCTTTTGATAGCTCTGCCCTCAGGCTGTCCATCACCATATTCTCCCTCCACTCTCCCTCCCTGTTGACAGCTCCCTCCCTCCAGCCCTCAGACCCTGCCCATCCCCTTTTTTTCCCTCCAGGCTCATCACTTGGCTTTGCCTTCCATTAATAAACAGTTTGGCTTCTTCACTTTGCCTGCATTCTTGTGGAGCTGAAGCAAACCCAGGGCCCTGGGACACACAGGCCCCTGCTGCCGTTCTCTGCCACGCCATGTTTTGTGCAGGGACAGAGAGGAACGAGGGCAGGTCAGGCTGGAAAGGTCCCTGTGCTGAAGGTGCAGTTCCACAACACTGTGCAGTTACACATCTTGCTGAGCATCCTGGAGCCCCCGGATTTTTGGAAGAGCCAACCTGAGTATGCGCTGAACCCAGCTGTGAGTGATTCCATGGCAAGCATCCATGGAGGGCAAAGGAGCTTGGAATGCTGGAAGTTTTCAAGAATAGCTTCCTGAAAGCACAGCAGTGCTCCATCCCTGCACAGGATGAGGAAGAGGGCAGAAGCAGAGAGCATCAGGGCTTAGCAGGGAGCTCTGGGTGTGCCTAAGGGCAAATGAAGCAGCAGCACGGTGCCCGAGACTCGGACACGCGGCAGTGCCGGTGCCTGGAGCGCTGTCAGGCAGTGCCGGCATCCCGGCTGTGCTTCTGCTCCCCACAAGTGAGGAATGGCAGCCCCAGGCTCAGAGCCAGTCAGAAAGCCAAGCAAGGGAGAGCAGAGGGAGGGCACCCTTCCAGTCTCTCTTGGGCATGGCCGCAAAACAGCCCCTGCTGCTTCTTGCTCCGCCTGCGTTTGGGCTGTGCTGGTGGCAGAGCCAGCCGGGTTGGGCTGTGTTCCAAAGCCTGTTGGGAGTGGGCATAAAAAGCTCTGTGTGCACAGCAGAGAGACCTGGAAGGTGCTGGCAAGAGCGTCCTGCAGGAACAGGGCTCCGGTCCCTGGCCGAGAACAGACTGGTTTTGGTGCTAGGAGCACAGGCAGCAGCTGAGACAGGTGAAGAGGCAGCGGGCAGCTTGTGTTTGTGGAGGGCCTGGGGCTGCACGTCTGAACCTGCACCTGGAAACTCACTGGGGAGAATAGGAGCTCGAGCTGGAGTGCCTGTCCTGAAAGGACCTGAAGTCATTCAGCCTTACCACCAAAAGCCAAGGGCCGTTTGGCCACAGTCCCTTCCACACGGCACGCTTGGGCAAGTGGCTGAGAGCAAGCAGCCTTTTTCCCCTCTTCCCCATTGGCCTGAAGACACTGTGCTGCAAGAGAAAGCTCCTGGACACCCAGCTATGCAACAACAGCAATTTAATGTTCCTCTAGTGGGTGAAGGGAAAGGAAGTGCTGGCAGAGGAGAGCTGTTCCCTGCAGGCTCAGGTGGCCCCAGCAGACGCAGCCTCCCGGATCCGTTCTCCGCAGCGCCGTGGCAGGACACTCAGCCACGGCCACACAGGAAAGGCCGCCACTTCCAGAGGCGGCGCAGTTGGTCTCGCATCCTCTGCACTCAGGAGGAGGGAATGCTCCGTACAGCTAAAAGGATGTACAGAGCTTGAAGAGCCAAGCATGAGATGGCTGGGCTGCTGTCATCCGTCATGTCCTGAAGGGCTGCAGAGAGACAAACAGAGGCACAGTCAGAGGCTGGATCTGCGGGGAGCTGGGCAGAGCCTCCAGCCTCATCCATGGCACTCAGCTCCTGGCACGGTGTGGTGGTTTGACCAGGAAGGAGTGGGAATTCTGGGAAGCTGTGGTCAAACCAATGAAAGTTTTAGGTTTGAGACTGGCACCTAGTGTAGCCAGTGGGGTTTGGACACACCTCCGAGAATACACAGGGGTTAAAAGCAGGGCACTGCCCTTGGCACTCTCTCTTGGGACGTCGCTTCGAAGAGGTCAGATCTCTTCCCCCGTCCAGCCTCTACTGCTGGGCGGGGGGAGGAGCAGCCATGCGGTAGGCCCGGGGCCTGGACAGAGATGGGGGTTGAGGGGGCTTCGAGGATGGAAGGGTGGCGGAGCCCCAAGAGACATCGGGCAGCCATTCCCCCCCCCAGGAGGGAGAGAGAGGGAGAGTCGGCGGTGATAGCAGCCGGCCCAGGAGGAGAAAGGGGGGGGGAAGGGTGCAGCCCGGCCGGCCGCAGCAGCAGCACGTGTGGGAGTATCATCTCGTCCCAGGACAGACAAAGACTGAAAACTTTTAACCCTTTCTTTCATGATTGGGGCCTTGCAAAAATGCTAATCCTCCTCGAAGCTGAATAAGAAGGGAGATAAGAGATAAGATGAGACAAGGACCTGGCCCGAAGAACGTGGAGATGATTGGATGGGGAGAGATGATTTGAAGTGGCCTTTTGGCTGGACTTTTCTTGTGGCCATGGACTCAGTTGTTCCTGTGACACAGAGACTGCATTTAGGGGGAAGCAGTGCCTCAAAACCAGGAGGGTTCTTCGTGAGGACCCCCCGGCCCCAGGGGGTTGGAAAAATATGGGGGGGACAGATGTCCCAAAAGCAGAGACGGTGCCTTTTTGGAGTGAGACAAGGCATCCTTGAAAGACAACCCTAAAAGCAGCTCTGGCCTTGCGCAGTGGTGAGAGCACTGGGCATGGAAGGAAGATGTCACAAGCGGCAAAAGGACTTTTTCCGGGCGGTGCCGAAGTGACAAGGAAGCACACGAGGTTTCAGTGTGTTTCCAGGAGAAGCCTATGGAACAAGAAGGACTCCTTTCCTCTTCATGAACTGCAGTTTGAGTATACTAAAGTGTGGGGCCAAGGCTGGGCAGTTGATGATTTGGGAGAATGTATCGGATTGGGAAAGTCAGGTAGTGGGGAGGAGGAAAAGTGGTTTTTGTAAGGTTTTCAATTTTTTTTTCCTTTTCCTTATAGTCTTTCCCTATTTTCCTGTAGTTTAAGTAATAAAGTGTTCTTTATGTTTAAGTTGGAGCCTGTTTTGCTTATTCCTGGTCACATCTCACAGCAGACACCAGGGTGAAGGCATTTTCATGGGGGGCACTGGCTCTGTGCCAGGCTCAAACCATGACACACGGCCTGGAGGAAGCAGTAGCCAAGAAGGACGAGCTGGCAGCTGCTGGCCAGGAATGTGTCGCAGGCCCCTGCAAGGTGTCTGTGCTGTGGCCACGCTGCCCTTGGGGCGCGCACGGAGCAGAGCCGTCGGCGGGCGGGCCAGGGAAGGCAGCTGCCAACGGCCGCCCCCGCCGAGAGCCCACGGGCCTCACTCACTGCTGCAGATGATGTGGAACTGCGGCTGCTGCCCTGTCAGGTAGCGCCCGGCCATTCCTGGGGGACACAGAGCGTGTCCTGCCTTCAGAGCCACAGCTGCCGCCCACGGCCGCTGCCAGCCCTGAGGCCTCACGCCCTGCTGGCCCGGCAGGGCTCAGCCCGGGCCCCTAGTGCACGCTGCCGCCCCAGGGCACGGCTGCCAGAGGGCAGCAGCAGCAATGCCCAGGCCAGCGGGGGCTGCACATGCCCGTGCCCGGATCCTGCTGCCGGCACAGCAGGCGGGGCTGGGGCCGAGCTGCGGCAATGGGGCGGGGCGGGGAGGGAGCTGGGCTTGGGGCTCACCCATGAACCTGACGGCCGCCTCTCGCAGGGGCTCCTGTGCGCTCCGCAGGTACGGCAGGGCCAGGCGCAGGTGCTCGGCCGCTCGGCTCCTGTCCTCTGCCAGCTGCAGAGAGCGGTAGGGCACGGAGGGAAAGGGTTGATGCGGGCTCTGGCCCTGGGCCGGGCGCTGCCTACGGCCGGCGCCGCTCGCCCTGCCCACAGAGCCCTGGGGCGCAGCCAGCAGTGACGGGGCGGAGGGCCCGGCGAGCCGCGGTGCCGCCTCGCAGCAGAGCCCAGCTGGCTCGGGGCTCCGTGGGCACCGCGCTTGGGGCCGGAGGAGCCTGGAGAAGAGCCCGCACGGCCCAGGGAAGGGAGCGGCGTGTGGGGCGCAGGCTGGTGCCCCTACCTGCGGCACTGGGCAGGGGCCACAGCCGCCAGCCCCACAGACTGGGCGCCGTGGGCAGGCGGCTTCTCCAGGCATCCCCAGGGTTGGGGATTCCAGCCTGTCCTTACCAAGCGCTCGGCAAATCTCCACATCTGATCGGTCTTCAGCAGCTGCTTGAGATTCTTCCTCTTCAGCACACTTAGTGCAGAAAGCAGCGTTTCCTGAGAGGCCTGCAGAGCAGCAGAGAGGCAGAGATGGCAGCACAGCCCAGGGCACAGGAGCCGCATCTCTGTGCCAAGGCCAGGAGGAGGCTGGAGCCCATCAGGTGCCAGCGCGTGGGGAGACAGCTGAGCCCTGTGCCATGGGGACGCCCAGGAGGCCTCACCTCTGCCACAGGCCGGTCCTCATGGTGGCAGTGGAAGAAGAGTGGGAGCAGGCTCTGGCTCACATGCTTCTTCAGGGCCTTTTCTCCCTTTGCCACTACCCGCGTGATCATGCCTTGGAAGAGGCGAATGGAGAGCAGCTGCACAAGGCTGTTGTCCTGTTGGAAAGGAAGCAAAAGGCCTCCACATGAGCTGCTGCAGGCCCCCCTGTGGCCAGGCCCAAGGCGCCACCCAAGTGCCCATGGCTGGGGGCACAGAGCCTCACATTGTCAAAGAGGTGCCAGAGCGCCTCAGCCAGCTGCAGGGCGATGGGGCTGGCTATTGCCAGGTCTTTCTGCAGCAGCAGGAGGCGTAGCACAACGAGGGTCATCTCAACGATCTCTCCGTCCCTATCCCACAGTAGCTTCCCAAGGCTTTCAGTCAGGCTGTACATGCTTGGATCCTGTGTGCAAAACAAGGCTGGCCAACCCCACACTGCTGCTGCTGCTGCTGCAGGGCCCAGAGGCCAAAGGCCTGTCCTGAAGCACTCAGGCAGCTGAAGAGCGACCCTGGAGAGCTGGGAGCAGCTGCCACAGCTGCCAAAGCCCAGCTGAGCCCAAGGGGCTGCTTGCCCCAGCCCCACGCTGCCAGCACAGCTTCAGCTGCTGCCTCCTTCTCACCATGGAAGTGAGCACCACGAGGCCTCGGAGCGCCACGCGATGCATCTGCCTGGACTGGCTCTGCAGGTGCCTCGTCAAGATCTCCAGGACTTTTTCACCGCATTCGCTCAAGTCCAGGCAATCCAGGACCTGAAAGGCACAGAGCAGGCACAGAGGTGCCCAGCTGGCAGGAGCTCAGAAGTGCACAGGGCCCAGCCCAGGCAGCAGCACAGGGCACAGGCAGCGTCCCAGGCAGCTGCGGCTACGAGAGGGCAGAGGGCTGGCAGGCAGCTCAGCCAGGCAGCACTGGCCATGGGGCTCACCTCCACCAGGAAGGCCAGGGCGGGCAGTTCCCAGTCTGAAATGCCTTGGCTGAGCAGGTCCAAGAGGCAGGATGCCATGTCGCAGGACCAGATGCTGGAGACACGGTGCATCTCCCTGGCAGGGAGGAAAAGGCACCATTGCTCCTGGGCCGGGCGGGCAAACCTCTGGCAGGGCTGACTGGCAGAGCTCTGGTCTGCTCCCGAGCAGCCCGGGGGTGCTTTGGGAGGCAGCTGTTCCCAAGCACCCTCCTCTGCCGGCCTTTTCCAGCCTGCTCATCCCTCCCTTGGTGACAAGGCCCCACCGCCCATGACCACATGGGCCTGCGGGCACGAAGGAGAGGGGCGGTGGGGAGAACGAGGTCTCACCTGGCCAGCAGACCCACTGCACAGTGGTGGGTGTCGGCACGGAGCAGCGTGTCCCAGGCACGCTTGCGTTCCATGGACAGCGCATTTGGCAGAGCAGGGCCTTCAGGGTCTGCAGCGCAAAGCTGTGGGCACAGCAAAGGCCAGGTCACGCTGAGAGCCCCGGCTCCTGCCCTGGGGGCATGGGAGGGATGGGGAGACTGGGAGGACTGGCATGGAGCACCTGTTGGGGTTGGCGGAGAGGCCGTGCTGCTCCTGGCATGCCTTCCAGAAGGTCTCAACCTCTTCTGGCATCTCCTGCGTGCTGATGTAAGTTTGGTAGAGGAGACGCAGAAAGAGCCTGGGGAAATACTCCAGGATGACACGAGAGCGCCAGGCCAGATTGAAGACTCTCCACAGCGCCACGGTTGCCTGCAGGAAATAAAAGAGCCAGAGACAAGGCTCAGTGGCCAAGACATGCACGTGGCAGGGCCCGAGCGTGCGAGGGAGAGGCCGGGGGAGACACAAGTGGAGCAGCCGGCCTGGTGCCCCTGAAGCCTGCCCCTAAGGCAGGATTCAGCACAGTGTCTGAGGCAGAAGGATGCGGCTGGGGGGAGCACAGAGAGCCGGCTGCTGGAGAGGCGGCCTAGGGGCTGGCAAAGGCCAGCTCCAGAAACTCACAGCCAGGGCAAAGACTCCTGCGTCGTCCCCATCGGAGGTGAACACGCTGCGCGCTGGCCAGGTGCTCAGCACATCGAGGAGCAGCTGCAGCGCCGGCTCCGCAGTCCTGCTCGAGGACATGATGGATGCCCACATGGTGGCGGCAGCTCTGTGGGGTCAGAGCTCTGTGTCAGGGCTGTCTCGGCCACAGCGCCGTGGCCTGGGCAGCTGCAGGGGCCCGTGCTGGCCCTCAGCCCTGCCTCTGCCCACTGCCCCTGGCCGGCAGCGGCCAGCCAGCCCACGTGGGTACAGGGGCCCCGAGGGGCAGGGAGGGAGCATGGCACCAGGCTCAGGAGCTGACATGGCAGCACTGGAAAACAGAGGAGCCAGAGGATCCTGGAACTCCCTGCCTGTCTGGCACTCAGCAGAGACAGGCTCCACAGGGTGCCGGGCCGCTGAACCCCAAGCCCTCCAGGCACGTGGGGCTGCCCTACCTGTCACACGATGGGGCCCAGCGCAAGAGAGTGATCAGCACATCACAGGGGTATTCCTGGGTCAGCTCCAGAAGGGCCTTGTCCAGCCTGTGCCCAGCGGCCTCATTGGCCGTGAGCCACTGGTGGATGTACCTTACCATGGCGGGCACCTGCAGAAGGCACGGACAGACTCACAGAGCTGCCAGAGCAGCACCTTCCCCTGAGAAGTGCTTCCCTTCCAACCGCAGCATTGGGCCAGGCCTCAAAGGCCGAGGGAGCCCGGCAGACCCGGCTCGAGGCGCCACACCACTGCTGGGGCCATCGAGCCCTTGCCCCAGGCTGCTTACTTGCATTGCATTGGAGACACCCTTCTCCACAAGCAAATCCATCATGGCAGCACCGGTCTCGGCATCGAGGAACGGAAGGCTCTCCAAGACGCCCGTGCCAGCACCGGCGGTCTCTTCCTGCCAAAGACACGTGATGAATTCACAGAGGGTGTGCAGGAGAAGGGCAGCAAGGGAGGGAGAATCCATGGGGCGCTCCAAGCCTGGTGCTTGGCTGAGCAGTGCCAGCAGGCCCAGCCCAGGTGGGGATGGCTGCAGGTACCTGCGCCGTTCTGCCAAAGCGGCCACGGGCGGCCTCTTCTTCCTCTGTCCGGTCCTTGGCTGCATCTGGCAAAGAGCAAGCACAGCCAGAGCTGAGGGGCTGCGGGAGAGCCCGGAGAACACAGCCCAGCCCTGCGCTGCCCAGGCAGGGAGGGCCTCAGAATGCCCCGGGGGATGGAGCGTGGCTGGCAGGTGCTCCAGCCCAGCTTCTGTCCTATCCATGGGCAGGGATGGGATGGGATGGGATGGGATGCGATGGGATGGGATGGGATGGGATGGGATGGGATGGGATGGGATGCGATGGGATGGGATGGGATGGGATGGGATGGGATGGGATGGGATGGGATGGGATGGGATGGGATGGGATAGGGCCAAGCTGGCTGCAGGCACCAGCCCTGCGGCCCAGCTCAGACACTCACGCTCCTGCAGCAGCTGGAAGTGCTCCAGTTCTTCAGGCTGCTGTGCTGAGGTAGCTCCAGCCTCTTCCTTCTCCAGCCACGCCAGCTTGGGCGCGCTGGGGGCTCTCTGCTCCATGTCACTCCTTGCAGTTAGGAGCGCTTGCTGAAGCAGAGAGGCCTCAGAAGGGCTGAAGATGAGCAAGTGATGCAGTTGTGCCTTGAAGGCACCTGCAACAGAGGAGCCTCGGGGAGGCTACAGGACAGGAAGTCCCGCAGTCCGTCCTCGAAGGAACCAGCAACAGAGAAGTTTCCAAAAGGAAAAAGGACTGCAAGTGCGGCAGTCCCTCCTCAAGGGCACCAGCCGCAGGGATGGCAGACGCTTCGGAAATGCTCCACGTCACCGAGTCCCGCAGCCAGGCCTTGAGGTCACCTGCACAGAGAACGCCTCGGAAAAGCTCCGGATCAGGAAGGAACGAGTTGGCTGTGGGGGGGCTCCTCACAGCTTTGCTCTGTCCCGTCCTGTCCCGTCGCATGCACCGAGCACTGTGGCGTGGCCGTGGCGCCGCCAGCACCTACGTCACGGCGTGTCACAAAGGGTCACCCTTGCACACTCTGTCCCTTTCCATCCCCTGATGACCACGGTGCACTGTGTCACAAAGAGCCCCAGGACACACCTCCACGTGCCCTGGGGACACCCCCAGCCCACCCAAACTGCCCCAGCTTGCAGGCAAGACCTTGCCCCAAGTGTTGAAGACACAGCCCAGCAGGAGCTTTAGCAAGGGCCCAAACAAGAAGCAGCTGCTCCTCTGCTCTGCCTGCTCAGGGCAGCAGAATGAGCCCCCACGGCTGCACACGCAGCAGAGCAGGAAGGGCACCGGGGCCTTCCACAGGCCCTGCCACGGCCTCTTTGGGACCAGTCCCGGTGCTGGGCGGCCGGCACACTCGCAGGGGCGTGACACAGGCACGGGACCTGTGGCCCAGAGCACCAATGCTGCTCTGTCCTCTGGGCAGCGCTGACGGCAGCAGCTGTGGAAGAGTTCCTGCCAAAGGAGATTTGCCATCCCCAAGGCCTGCCAGTGCTGGTGCCTGTCTCCTGCCACAGAGGCCTGTGGCCCCGGGGGACACCTCTGCCAGAGGACAGCCAAAGCCAATGTGCCTTGGTGTCTGTGCAATCTTTCCTGCCAGCAGGTGGCTGTTAGCAGGAGCACCTGGAGCAATTGGTGGCCACACTGGGAATCCGTCAGAAGGCAGAAGCTGTTGTCCCTTCCTGGAATGAGTTTTGCTCGGAAGTGATTATCTGCAGCACAAAACCACCATCCATTATTGAGTTTCACAGGACAATGAGATTCTTACAGAGATACTTTCAAGTTGCCTTGTGTGCTTCTGGCTCTTTTTCTTGCTCTCTGGATAAAAACATCAGCCGAGCGTCTGATGGCCAATGCTGCGGGTGCTGCCCATCTGGCTGTGGCCAGCAGCTGGTGTCCAAACACAAGCGGGTGCCTTCTGGGCAAGGGAATGGACTGGCACCAGCAGCCAATTTCCCTGGTGAAGCTGGAAGGAACCTGGGCAAGGCAGAAGGTTGTCCCGCTTGTGTGCTTAGTACATGGAACAGGTCTCATACAGGATCTGCTTTTGAGAATTGAGTTTCATTCTTGGGATATTCCAGGCCATCATGAATAGTAACCAATCAAGCTGGAGGGGTAGCCAGGAGCACAATATTAGGGTATATCCTGTCCGATTTCATGGCCACATGATGGCAACCCAGATATGCGTGGAATCCAATAGCACAACTGCATCCTCTGATGGGCTGAGGTACTCAGAATACTCAACTATTTGTACTGGGAACTTGGTAAAGTATCCTTTGTAATACTACCAGGGGCCAGTGTAAGGTTTCTGAAGGTTTCTGAAATGATTGCTTAAAGGCAGGCAATGTATCTGAAGAAACCAGTTACCATGCCTTGGGTACTCGACAAGGAGCAAAACGGAATGGGTCACACCACAGACATTTAAAATTAAAATCATAACAAAGAACTTTACATCAGCAATCAACTCCGTAGAACGGGACTCATGTGGAATAATAGAGTCTTTCACTCTGGGGTAAGACAAACAAATGAACAATTGTGGCCTCTAAATCCACAGTACTCTCTGAAAAAGCTGGAGGTAAAGATACAAGCTAATATTTCCAAAATTAAACAGCAATTCTGCCCACTCATACAGCAAAGCCTAAAAGAATGGGAGCTGTGGATACATTCCCAGACACCAAATCATGGGTATAAGAAAGACTTAAGGGGATGGTTTGGGTCTGAACTGGGAGTATTAAATTCTATTGATCAGGGAGTCTTATTCAAGAAAGTAAGCACTGTGAGTTCTTATATTGGACAGATAAAAACTCCTCTCAGATCAACCCTGCTGTCTCTTGCCCATACACAAAGCCTGGCAGCTAACCTATTAACCACCCTGGCCAACAATATACAGCAGGATTTTCAAGCAGTTGTTGGCTTTATGGGAAAACTACAGCCTGCAGCTGGCTGAGGTGCTCCTGCCACTCTTTGACCATGTAAGGCTCTGTGCCCACAGCCACGGCCACTGGCTGCTGCCCGCACACTTGGTGCCCTGTGGAGATGCAGGCCTGTGCCCTGGGGGGCCTGAAGCAGCTGGTGCTGAGCTATTTTGCCCTTCCTTTCATACAGGATGATAGCCAGGTGCAGCTGAGCTCCATGTGTGTCTTTCAAGAGATGCTAGACTCATTAACCAATGATGGAAGAAAGGCCCTGAAGTCTCACGTGCACCAGAGCCTGCTCCCGCTCTACTTCCACTGCCATGATGAGAATCAGATTGTTGCTCAGGTGAGCACTTGTGGCCGGCTGCTGTAGCCCTGGGAAGGGGCTGCGTTGCCTCCTGCCCTGGCACCTTGCAGCCTCCTCCAGGCTTTGGCACTGGGATGCTCCTGTGCCATGGACTGTGGGGCCACCTGTGCCTCTCTGCTCTGCTCTCCAGGCCTCCTGTGTAGTGCTGCATTCTGCAGCCAGATTCCTGAAGAGAAGCAATCTCGAACAAATGCCAGAGGTGGATCAGACATGGAGGTTCAGCGAGAGCCTGGTAAGAGCAGCCGAGAATCCTCAGGCTGGAGAAGGCCCCTGAGGGCGGTGCTCAGTGTGCAGGGCCGGGCAGCTGTGCCCCTGCCCGCTGCTGCAGCCAGAGGCCGCGCGGGCTCTTCTCCCGGCTCCCGTGGGCCTGAGCCGGGTGTCCATTGAGCCCCGGCCAGGCGGGGCTGCGGGCCGGCACCGCGGCTCCCCGGGCAGCAGCCGGCCCTCTGCCCCTTGCCCTCGGGAGCCCTTGGCCCGCGGCTGCTGGCTGCGCCTCAGGGCTGTGCAGGCAGGGGAGGCCGGGGCTGGGCGCAGGCAGCGCCCAGCCCAGGGGCTGACCCCGCGCCAACCCTTCCCTCCTGCCGCTCTCTGCAGCGGGCAGAGGACAGGAGCCAAGCGGCGGAGCACCTGCGCCGGGCCCTGCGCTTCCTGCGGAGCCCACAGGAGCCCCTGCGAGAGGCGGCGGACACGTTCATGGGTGAGTCCCGAGCCCCGGCTCCCACCCCGGCCCGGCCCCGCCTGCTGCCCCGGCCCCGCCAGCCGCCCCCGGCGCCGTGGAGCCCCGCCTGGCCCGGGCTTTGCTGCTGCCGCCCTCTGGCAGCCGTGCCCTGGGGCGGCAGCGTGCGCCAAGGGCCGGGCTGAGCCCTGCCCGGGCCAGCAGCCCGTGTGGCCACAGCGCCGGCAGCGCCGCTGGCAGGGAGCTGAGCCGCTGGGGCCTTGACAGGCTCTGTGTTCACAGGCATGGCCGGGCGGTGCCTCAGGAGGCAGCAGCAAGAGCTGCAGCTGATCTGGACAGGTGAGTGAGGGCAGCGGGCTGGCAGCGGGGGCTGCGGGGGGAGAGCTGGAAGCCCTGCCCCGGCTGCGGAGGGCTCTGCACCCGTGGGCAGAGCACACTGACATTTCAGGGCCCTATGGGGCATTGGTGGCCAGCCTCTTCGGGCTGATCCCCTTGCTCCCTGCTCCCTCCTGGCCAGGGCAAGAGCCGGCTGGGATGGCCCTTGCAGGGGCCTCTCCTTGGCTCCCCGCCCATCTGGCGCCTGACTTTGGCTCTGTTCCTCTCTCTTGCAGCCCTCGAACCCCTGACGGAGGACATGAGCAGTGCCATGTCAGAGCTGGCAATTCAAACACTGCATGTCCTCCGAGCAACAGCGAGTGGGTGATGCTCCATCTTCCAGAGGCTGCACGATCGGCTGCGCAGGACATGATCGCTCGGCCTCGTCTGTCGCGGCTCGGCTGGCTGCACTGCTGGAGTTCTCAGGAGAGCTGATCCGGGAGGCTCTCTTTGTTTGGGGCAACCTGCGCCAGCGGGGATTTTCCTTTCCTTTAAGATTTTTTGTTTCCTTCCCTTGCATTTTTTATCCTTTGTATAGATAAATACAGAATGTTTTATAATAGAGATAAATAAGAAAAATATAGAATGTGTTATAATATACAGACTCTAAGGAGATTTCTTTGCTGCCTAGGGTCCACAGGGCATAGGGGAGGAGGGGAAAAGGTGCTTGTGCTCAGCTAAATGCCCAGGCGTGCAGTGCTGCAGGGGAAATGGCCAGAAGCCCCTTGGTCTTTGGTGGTTCTGCTGAAGCCTTTGTGCTGCCCACAGAGCAGCTGGGCAGGGGCCGGAGCTGCGGGGATCCCTGTGAGAGCGGTGCCTTGAGATGGCCACATGCCCAGGGCCAGGCAGGAAGCGCCATCCGTGTCCTCCTGCCCGTGTGCTGCTGGCTGCCTTGCTGAGGGCTCCCAGGTGCCTCTGGATGGGGCTGCTCTGGAGCTGCTGTGGGGCTGCAGCACTTCTGCTGTGTAGCTTGGCCGTGCTGGGGCAGCCCCTGAGGGGATGGGGCCCTGAAGGGATGCGGTGCTGCGGAAGCCCTGACAGGATGAGGCAGCAGGAAGGAAAAAGGGGAATGTGTGAGAGAGTGGGTGGCAGGAAGCTCCAAGGGGGCAGGAGGCCCCTGAGGAGCCAGGGTGCTGGGAATCCCTGAGGAATTGGGTGCACCTTCTGCCAAAGGCTCCAGGACAAGCCATGGTTTCCGGCTGCAGAGTAGAGCACATTCTTCACCTCTGGTCCTGCCCTGACCGGGCCAAGGGCTACTGCATGAGCAATTTCCTGCTTGATCTGGACAAAGGCTTGTGTTGCTCCAGGTCCCAGTGGAAAGTGTTCTTCTTACGGGTGACCAGGTAAAGAGGGCTCATGATCTGACTGTATTTGGGGGCCTAGGAAAGCTTGTGTCTCTTTCTTATTGGTGGGTGGAGACATTGCTGAGATTTTGTTGATGGCATCGGTGGGAAACTGATGCCATCCACCTTGCGACTTCACTCCCAGAAACTGGATTTCAGGCAGGTCCCTTGACTTTGCTCTTCTTGATGGCGAAGCCAGCTTTCAGGAGAATCTGGATGATTTCCTCCCCTTTCTCAAACACCTCTGCTGCTGTCTTCCCCCACACAATGATGTCATCAATATATTGCAGGTGTTCTGGAGCCTCACCCTTTTCCAGTGCAGCCTGGATCAGTCCATGGCAGATGGTGGGGCTGTGCTTCCACCCCTGGGGCAGTCGGTTCCAGGTGTACTGCACTCCCCTCCATGTGAAAGCAAACTGAGGCCTGCATTCTGCTGCCAGAGGAATGGAGAAAAATGCATTGGCTATGTCTATAGTGGCGTACCACCTTGCTGCCTTGGACTCAAGCTCATACTGGAGCTCTAATATGTCTGGCACGGCAGCACTCAGGGGTGGGGTCACTTCATTCAATGCATGATAGTCCACTGTCAATCTCCATTCTCCTTCAGATTTTCGAACAGGCCAAATGGGGCTGCTGAAGGGTGAGTGGGTCTTGCTGACCACCCCTTGGCTCTCCAGCTCACGGATCATTTTGTGGATGGGGATCACAACATCTCGATTCGTTCGGTACTGTTGGCGGTGCACTGTTGAGGTGGCAATTGGCACTCGTTGGTCTTCCACCTTCAGGAGACCTACTGCAGATGGGCTTTCTGACAGTCCAGGCAAGCTGTTCAACTACTTGACACCTTCTGTCTCTACAGCAGCTAATCCAAATGCCCATCTGAGTCCCTTTGGGTCTTTGAAGTACCCACTTCGAAGATAGTCTCTGCCCAAAATACATGGGGCCTCTGGGCCAGTAACAATAGAGTGTTTCTTCCACTCATTTCCAGTCAGGCTCACATCAGCTTCCACCAAAGTAAAATCCTGTGATCCCCCTGTCACACCAGCAATAGAAACAGTCTCTGTCCCCACATGTCTCGATGGGATTAATGTACATTGTGCACCAGTATCAACAAAAGCTTTGTATTCTTGTGGTTCAGATGTGCCAGGCCAACGAATCCACACAGTCCAAAAAACACGTTTCTCCCCAGCCTCTACCTGGCTAGAAGCAGGGCCCCTCTAAACCTGGTTATCCTTCTTTCCCTGGGCATATGTCTTGGAGGTTCCTTCAAGGGGATCAAAAATATTGTCATTATCATCATGTGTGACAGTTCGGTTACTGGCCACTGGAGCTGCTTCCCTTTTGGAACTTCCTCTCTGAGTCTTCAGTTGTCGCACCCGTTGTGCCAGAGCAGAGGTAGGTTTTCTATGCCATCTCCCCATGTCTTCTCCACAATCACGCAGGTAGAACCACAGCTCAGCTCGTGGGATGTACCTTCTCTCGCCATCTGGGGAATGTCTGCATTGGGTACCAGAATCTCTGATCTGTACTGCTGATATTTGGAGAAGGCTTTCTTTAATCTCCTCCCTCAGTTTCTTGTGACCCTCCTCTATCTTGTCTTCTAGTTTTTGCAGATGTGTTTCCACCGCTGCTATTCTGGCATGTGTTGGGCCATTCACAGTGTCTGCATATGCTTGGAGCTTCTTTGCCATATCCAGCACAGTCTCCTCACCATCATCCCGCTTCATTATTGCTAAAGCAGAAGCGTATTCTCGTGGCCCAAGTTGTACAAATTTTCTCCACATCACAGATGTGCATGGTACCAAGTCTGGATTTACAGTGTTTGCATCATCTGAGAAGACAATCAAAGCCACTGCCATTTCTCTCAAGCGCTGAATCCCTTGTTCTATGGTTTTCCACTGGGTTTGCTGCATATAGAGATCATCTGCACACAGGTATCTTTCTGCTACACTTCTTAGGACTTGTTCCCAGAGGCTGTGAAAGTTAGCCCCGGTCATCATTCCTTGGTCTATGACAGGATCCTGTGACAGGCATCCCAAATGCCTGGCTTCAGTGCCGTCCAGAATTGTAGCCTTGCCTGCAGCATCCCAGAGACGGACCAGCCAGCTAATTATGGATTCATCAGACCTTCGAGTGTAATCCTTCCTTAGGCCACGAAGGTCCTTCAGGGAATAAGACTCAATATTTGCGTCTGATCTTGCACCTGCTGCTTTGACTACTGATTTTATGTCAGGAGGTATTGAGGTTCCTTCTCCTGTATCACCATCATCATCATCATCCACTGGTTGATTAGTTTTTTCCGTGCGTTTCCCACTTGTAGTACTGGTAGCAACAGCCATAAGTTTAGATGCTGGCTTAAGCTCACTATCTGGTTTGGCTGCTGGCTTCAAGCCTGGGCTGTTGGCTACAGCTTGAGTGACTGGGATAGCTGATTTATCTCCCTGCCCCCCTGCCTCTGTCTGCTGCCCGACACTATCTAGCACTGTGCGATAAGCATAGGCCAGGGCCCAGCTTATTGCAATTAGCCTTTTCTCCTTAGAATCGTCATGGCACTTCTTTTAGGTATTTCCCCACCTCTGCTGCGTTCTGAATTTGTTCCCGTAGAAAATCCCAGTCTACAGGATCAGAAAATTCCTTCAAGGTTTGGCCCATATTTTCCCATTCTCCACCCCACTCAGGATTTTTCACACCTGCATCTGCTTCTGGGTCAGGGGTCTCACCAGCTCCTCTGGATATTTCAGCCCTCATTCTAGAGAAGCTGCAGACCATATAGAGGAAGCTTATCAGATTAAATACCAGAAAGATGGTCTCTTTAACATTCAGGGGAAACTGAAAATTCACAAAAAGTGACATAACCAATCCAAAGGAGAAGAGGGAAAGGGAAGGCTGGAAAGTCTCATTCTTGGCTCCTCCTCTAACAGACTGAGTGTAGTTATTAATAAATTCCCAAAATGTACTACTGGAATTGGGATGCAGGGTAGGATGAAGAAACCATAAACCATACATATCGTAAACAGAGGCCAGTATCTTTGTAAACGCTTTATAAATCATTATGACCAAGGCCAGCACAACAGCTATTCTAATCCGTACCCCTCTACCGTAAAAATTACGTGTTATGGACAATAATTCTAGTGACCAGAAAGGTATTGAAACCTCAAAAAGGTCTAGACCCCAGAGCCACACGAAGGCTTTCACAACCAGAGACATCAGGGGTCCAAGCAGCATGGCTACTAACTGCTTTAACAACAACAAACACACAATTAATAGGGCTTTTTTCCACCTTTTCCAGCTGCGCATTGGGTGCCAATTCATGTATTTGTCCAGTTTTAGAGCAAATTTAGGGAAGAATCCCCCAAAGGAGCTCCAGTGGAAAAAGCAGATCCAATCGGCCCCTCCCCCCAACAGGTCCGGGAGGAAAAAATTCCTCCTTGGAGAAAGGTGGGAAAAACCTGTTTATTAAACAATAAAACCAAAACAATATCAAAACAATGAGACACCTTGCCACTCTAAAAGAGATGACAAACTGAGAAAACCCCGGGTTCAAGCAGCAGCTCACTCAGTCTCTGATCAGTCCCTCCGGTGCTGGAATTGTCGCAGGCCAGGCCCAGCGCGGTGGGCCACAGCTGCAGCTGCCGGTGCTCTCCTGGGTGTTCAGTCCAGAGCAGTTTCAAGAGGTCCAAAGAAAAAGGAAAAAAAAACAATCCAGGGAACTTCTTTGCCTCAGCTAGCTAACACTAACTAAAAAGCAAAAGAAGAGTTCTGCCCCGCTGTCTGTCTGCAGACAACACAGTCAGGAGCAGAAATGTGGAGGAGTGAGTGCAGTGTCTGAAAACAAACTGCGCGCTTCTTCTCTCCC
This sequence comes from Zonotrichia albicollis, assembly GCF_047830755.1. Lineage (NCBI taxonomy): Eukaryota > Metazoa > Chordata > Aves > Passeriformes > Passerellidae > Zonotrichia > Zonotrichia albicollis. The sequence goes on along the minus strand of NC_133844.1, from coordinate 1,680,361 downwards.
CCGCTTCACTCTCTGGAACACTCTTAAAGGTACAAAACTTATTATTATTCAACATGAACAGAATGAGAGGATTGGGGATAAAAGCATCACATAGTCAACCCAGGACAGACACAAAGATACAATTGTATGGACTTTGGGATCATTTCTCCATTCCAAATGGCTTTCCCTTCAGTCACAAGAGGCTTCCTCCTCTTCCAAAAATTGCCTGCTGAAACTCTTCTGCTCCCTTCCAAATCAGTTCACTACTCCAGCATAACCCTTGAAGCACGGACACAAGACTCTTCAACTAATTATAGTTGAAAAAAAGGGTATTTATTGCACCACTGGACACATGTGAACTAGTTTCCAAAGACATGTGCAAGGAGTTGCAGACTCCTGCTCTATATTTCTACAGAAAAGGTTTTACATTAGATTTCTAAGGACCCATAATACATAATTATTACCTGCCTGCTTCACATTTTTATCAGCTGAATATCCTATACAGCTGCGCAATTGTATTCCCTTAACTGGGTTGGTGGGATTTTGAAATGAGGGAGTGGTTGTATGGGAGGAAGAAAGCTGTCTTCCTCATGGTGAACTCTTCTCTCATGGCCAGTTGGCAAGACCTTTTGACCTGCTCATGGTCCAAGCCTCTCCTAACTGTTCAATTATTCTTAAGGCAAGGTATTTCTATGGTCTCTGCTTCTTCACAATTGCTTCCTCTATCCCTTTCACTCCTAGCTTTATGTTCCTAATATATTTGGTACTCTTTACCTAAGGTATGTGATTTCTGCTAGCTGTATTACTTAGCTTCTTACCTCTTTTTAAAATCTTAACTAAAATATGCAGTCTTCTACTATCCCAATTCTATTCCCAGCTGGCCCCTCGACTCATCCTCACTTTTCAATTATCCTAATTACATTTTCAGCTAACCCCTTGACTCACCTCAGGCACATCCCCTACTGCCTCTCTCCGAGCAGCTCAGAGCTGCATTGCACAGTGCTTGCTGTGCGCCAGAGAGCACAAAGCAGGCTGGCCTGGTGGGCCTGAATATTTCTGCCAAACACTCTGCATCTCACACCTTTGCTCTGGCTCAGAGTAGAACTGCAGGATTGCAGGCGTTTCCTCCCAGAGCTGCGTGAGGCGCTGGCTCCTGCAGATGGGCCCTGCCAAGCTGTCCCTGCCTCACGCTGGCCTCGCTTCCCTGGCACAAGTGCCGGGCCTGAAGGAGCTGCCCTGTGCTCCAGCCTGCCGAGCAGCCCGGCTCCCTGTCCCGGTGCCCAGAGTGCTGCACACATTGCTGGCCTTTGCCAGGAGTTGCAGGGCAGCCGGCAGAAGAGGAGGAATCCTCAGCCAGCCCAGCGGCCCGCGGCTGCCCTTGGCCTTTCCCTGCTCCTGGGCATACTCCAGACGGCCAATGCCTCCAGGCCGGGCTGTGCCCAGCACGGCTGCGCTTCCCCTCGGCAGCAGCCAGCTGCCACCTGGGTTCTGAGAGCGGAGGATTCGCCCGCTCCCAGCAAGAGACACCCAGGGCCCGGCTGCTGCCTCTTGCAGCTCTAAGGGCCTCCTTCCAGCCTGCCTCTGCCGGGGCTCAGGCTGCTCCAGCCTCTGCCGGGGCTCTGCTGGGGCTCCAGCCCGGGCAAGGCCAGGCCCACTCTCACCTCACCGGCGCTGAGAACTCTGCACCACAGGAGACCTTCCCGAGCACCCTCTCTGATCTTTCTGCTTTCTCACTTGAGCAAGGCTCTCCTCCAGCCAAAGAGATTATTGCATTTAGGGATCCAAGTCCAAGTGGCAGGAGCCCCAATGCTCTCCAGTCACAGCTGAAGGCCTACATCTGCATAAGATGTTTGGGCTGCCCCATTCTTCCTTTGCTTTTGCCTGCAAATGCCGTTGCCCTTTCTGCCTCAAATAGAAGTACCAAAGAAGGCCAAAAACAGACCAGTGGGCCATATTCCAAAGGCAGTCTGGTCTGGAGAGGATGAATGAAGAATATCCCTCCCCACCATCACACCATGCCAAATACACTGTTTCACTTTCCACCTTTAAGAAACAACAGACAATTCAGAAGGAATTCTCAAGTTTATGCGCAGAGTGAGAAGGAAGGGGATCTTCAAGGTGAGTTGTGGTTTCAGAAACTTTATTGATTTTCAGTCCTACTCCACAGTCCTATTAGACAATCCTACTCTAACCCTTACCCTTACCTCAGTCCTTATCCTTATCCTTATCCTTATCCTTATCCTTATCCTTATCCTTATCCTTATCCTTATCCTTATCCTTATATTTATCCTTATCCTTATTCATATGCTTATCCTTATGGCTATGCTTATGCTTATCCTTTTCCTAATCTTATCCTTATCCTTATGGTTATGGTTATGCTTATCCTTATCCTTATCCATATCCTTATCCTTATACTTATCTTTATCCTTATTCATAAGCTTATCATTATCCTTATGCTTATGCTTACGCTTACGCTTATGCTTATGCTTATCCTTATCCTTATCCTTATCCTTATCCTTATCCTTATCCTTATTATTATCCTAATCCTTAATATAATCCTAATCCTAATCCTAGTTATAACCTACAATCCTACTCTAAACCTGTTAAGGAATAAATAAATGGTCCTGATGTGATTGTCACATTTTTGTCTCCTTCCTCTTCACTGAAACAATCAGTGGCACCAGGCTGGACGCAGGCTCAGCATATCTTACAAATGGATGCTGCCCAAAGGGAAAAAAACCAAATCAACAAAAAACAATGAACCATGACTTTCCAAGCTCAGTCCTTCACAGGATTTCTCCTGCCCCTAGAAGGATGCAGGAAGAGGAACAATGGGACCGTCTACAACTCCATCTTTATGTGCACGACGTTGCCATCACAGGCAAACCTGGCCTAGAATCCCACTCATCCATTTCTACAGGTGTCTTCATCTTGCTGAGATTTTAGCCCTGCCAGTGCTTTAGAATTGGTGCTTTCTGTCCTTGGAGTTTCTTCTTTTCAGGAAACTCCAAAGCCTCTCATTGGTCCCTCTCTTTGTAAGACAGGCACTGTGCTGATTTCCGCAGGGAGACAGAGCAGTGTCTGCCTTTCCATGCCCTGCCCCTCGTGTGCTGGTTGGCACCTTCCTTCCCAGCAGGGCCAGCCCAGGGGCACTGGGTCCTGCAGTTCCCTCTCTGCCACACAACCTGGCAGGAACCCTGGCACAGTTCCCATCTGCTTGAGCGTGCCAGGCAGCAGATGGGGCTGGGATAAGTCCCTCCCAGCTGCCCTGTTTGTGTGGCAGAAACCTCTGAGGGTGGGCTGGGGGGCACAAACCAGGGCCCTTCAGAGGCTCAGAGTGAATCCCCACAGCCCCTCCTGCCCACAGCCAAATCTCTGACTGCTCAGCTGGGACTGGCTTCCTTGGCTTCCTGCACCTCCATTTCATGTCTCTGTACGCTGCATTGCTCTACTTCAAATCTTTTGCCATTAGGTAAAAGTGAACACAGCACCAAATTAAAAAACGAAGAGGGTGACAGAAACAGAAAACAGAGCACCTCTCCTCTGAGGAAATGTAGAGAGAGATGGAGTTATTCAGCTTTGTGAAGAACAGGCCCCAGGGAGACTTTATTGCCCCTTTCCAAGAATTCAGCGTGGCTTTGAAGAAAGTGGGGGACATCTTTTTTAACAGGGCCAGTTACAATAGGATGTGGGGGAATATTTTTAAACAAAATGGGGATCAAGTCAGAGTAAGTCTAAGGAAGAACTTGTTTACTCGGAGCATGGTGCAAGCCTGGCACAGGTTGCCCCAAGAGCTTGAAGGTGCCCCATCCCTGCAACCATTCCAAGTCAGGTGGCATAGGGCTCTGAGCAACCTGATCTCTTTTAAGATGTCCCTGCTCATTGCAGGACCCTTGGACCAGAGGAACTTTACAGGGCCCTGCCAGCCTAACCTGGTCCAGGATTCCTCACCATTTTCATTTGAAGAGCACCAAGAGTGGAAGTGAGGAAGAAGAGGGCTGATCTGATGCCTTGGACTTGAGTGGAGGAGGAGCCCAACCCTCAGCCTCCTTTTCACCTGCAGCCCCTTCCCATTTTACCTGCAGGAGCTCCTTGGCCGACCAGCGCTGCTCCTCGTCTCTCTGCAGGCAGCAGCTCAGGAAGTCACGCAGCAAAGCTGAGAGGAGCTTGGGATGCTGCAGTTTTGGGGTCCCTACTTTGGCTATCAGTCGTCGAGCCTGGAGAAAAAAAACCCACGAGGCTCCACCTGCTGCTTTCACATCTCTAAGGCTCTCCCAGATCCCTTTGTTTAACCTCTGTTCTTCAATGGCAGTTACTGCCCTGACAGAGACCCAGAGATTACTTTCCTTTGCCAACCAAAAACCCAAACCCCGATACAACCACAGCTTTTCCAGCATCCCGCAGATCTTGCCTTGGCAGCTGATTTCACTGACTGACGTAGTTAGTCGGAACTACATCAGCAAAAGCACGTTTGCTTCTCTGAGGATTCATACCAGCTTGAGAGGCTTTTTGGAAGAGGGACTTTGCTATACTAACTAATTTCAAGGGTTAGTACATGAAAGGCATCTCTGCAGTGCCTGTTGGTCCTTCAAGCACACGTGCCTTAGAACAAAACTCATCAAGATTTTTCTGCTGTTCTTGAAAACAATGGGAATTGGAAGAAAAGAAAGAAAATGCATTAGGTAGTCCCCAGGTAAGGAAATAAAGATTTACAAACTCATCTTCAACACAGCCACATTAGGATGCCTGCACAAGTGTATTGGGATGGAAATGTCTGGTTGGGCACAAAGGTGCCACCTGCAGCCCTGTCTCTCAGCAGTCTGAAAATTGCAGCTTCCCATTTTGCAGCAAAAGAAAAATTGTCATGGTCAGAAGAAGGAGAGGTGCCATCCCTATGGTCACCCTCTGCTCATTTGGCTACTCAAGTCAATGCATTAGTGGTAGGCCTATCCCAGAAAGTTCCAGGAAACAAACAGGAGGTTTTGGCAGGCTCTCCACATCACCAGGCTCTGGCTTGGTGACACAGAGAACATGCCTTGGGCTGTGAAAGAAACACGGTCACTAAATGCAGTGCAGCAGCACTGCACAAGAAGCAGAAGAGACTCAGTGGCCTTTACACCCTCATGCCCAGGTTTCAGGCATGTTTCCCAGTGAGAAGAAACTGCACACTGGGTTAGGTTCCTCTCTAAAGACTACAGTTTTAGAAACTTTGTTGGGTTTGGGTTTCCTTCCTTCATTTATGGAAAGATAACAGAAGTTCTAAGATGCTTGTTTCCTTTTTCCGGGGCCATCTCCACAGACAAAAGAACTGGAACCACTTATAACCCAAAGGGAAGTGTTTCCTGAGAATGGAGTTTGTTTGCATGTGGTAAGGCTTGAGTTCCCCCACTGATGTATCCAAATCTACAGCAGATGCTGATGTGTTGCAGGGACATTTTTAGAGGGGACCTTGGTGGAAGTAGTTCCAGCAGATGGCAATGGGATTTTGCCCAATGGCACGCAGGGCATGGGACAGGTGAGAAAGAGAGTGGGATCAGTGAGTATTTGCTGCTTACCGAGGCATGACTTTGGTCCCAGTAAGGAGGTTCTTTTTCTAACATTTCAATGCCCACAATTCCAAAAGACCATATGTCCACTTTGGGGCCATATGGTTGACCTGTCGCCACTTCAGGCGCCATCCACCAAGGAGTTCCGACTACCAAGCATGGTCTGCTCTGCTCAGAGTTGAGCTGAGTAGAGAGGCCAAAATCAGCTGAGGAGAAAGCAAAATACTGGTTTTATTTGAATTCTGTGCAATTAGGAAAGCAAGCAAAAGAATTCCCCAGTAGAGGTTTGAAAAGTTGCTGTTCAATCTCCTGGCAATGGCAACTTAAAAAATCCCCCAATTTTTTACACTGCCTCCAGCAGTGGCTTTTGTTCTTTGGAAACTTTAGACTTGTAGCTCCCTCCCTCTGGAAGGGACACACACAGGACAACAACACTCTTGACTTCTTGTTCCTTGTCCTATCTCTGTGCACGTTGCAACTGTGCCCTCAGCTCACAGCGGGTGTCCCCTGCGCTGCCACCAGCACCAGTTTTGGGAACTGGCTGTCACTGCAAGCAGCCCCACACCCACATCCCTGGAACGCTGCACCTGACCAAGAATCTACTGACTCAGCTTGACAGAGCCGTCGGTTCTGAGAAGGATGTTGTCACTCTTCACATCTCGATGAATCACATTGTTTGAATGAAGAAAATCCAGTCCTTGCAGGCACTGAGAGAGGAAACAGAAAGAGGAGTGCAAAAATGAGTGATGTGATTTCATCACATGAGAGAGAATCAAAGAATGGAAAAGATTCCCTCTCCAGGGGAATGGGGAGTAATGGCAGAACACAATGCCACTGAGTGGAAGAGCTTGCTGCTCCAACACTGGCAGAGCAGGACCTTTCTGAGGAAAGGCACGTCAGCTTTGGAAAGAGCAAGATCACCTGCTCTTTTAGACTGTCCCCTGCAAACCAGCCAGGATGACTCCTGCTGCAGTGGATGGGCTCAGAAGCAAAGAGCATTTTGGCTGCACTCCTATCCTTCTTAGCTGAGGACTGAGAGAATCGAGTCTCTCTTTTTTCTTTGCTCTTTGTTTCAAATCCTGCCACCAGCACCTTTGCTTTAACAGGCAAGGAATGCAGTGAAGACAGAAAAAAGTTTAGCGAGGCAAGATGGGGAACAGCAAATACAAGAGGCGGAGTGAGAGTACAACAGCAGGAGATAGGAGTACTGGCACTGAGTACAGTGAGTGCAGGGGCACTGGCAGGCCGTTCACTTGAGATGCTTTTACTTGCCCATAGCATTCCAGCCACACAGAAACAAAGCTTGGCACATGAAATCACTCCTGTTCTGAGCCCCTGTTCCCAGACAATCCTGCCCAAGGCCTCAGAAGCACAGATGGGATTGCTGACCTCCCGACTGATGGCTGCAATGTGGTCTTCAGACAGGAAGGTCTTGTGGATGACATCACTCAGGGCGCCTCCATCCATGTACTCCATTACCAGCCAGAGTTCCTCACCCAGAAGGTAGCTGAAAGAAGGAAACAAGGCCGGGGAGATAAACATGCATGGCTACCTTGATGTTTTGCTTCTGGGTTTCTTGTTTCCAGGTGCCTTTGTGACTAGGACAGAATCAAAGGAATAGACAATCTGCAGTCTGTGCAGTCTGGAGGAGAAAGGCACAGCAGTGAAAAATAAGATGTCTTAGATGGCCAGCAGGTGAAAAATGCAGTTTAGTAACAGCCCAGGTAAAAACCTGTCAGGCATGGTGTTCCTGGAAATAAGCACCTAGTCTTCCTGGCATGCACAGCAGTGACAAAGAGGGGCAACGATCTAAGAGAAATCCACTTTAGGATTGTTCATCAGCACTTAAGAAACTTTAAGAAAATCAATCCCGAAAAAATGTGGAGGCAGTGTACTTTGAGGGTGTTGACTTAGTAAGAAACAGCTGATCCAGGTTTGAATAATTTTGGAAGAATTTTCAAACAACAAGTGGCAGGGAAAACTCATGCAGACAAGATGCACTCTCCTCTCATCCATTGGAGATGAGTAAAACATATGAATAAATAAAAATTAACAGCTCTACTTTCTGCCACTGACCAAAGTGGGTTTTTAACCTCTCATGTTTGCTGTATGTAAATGCCCATTGATGGGATAAGACCATGACCTCTCACCTGTCTAAATAATTCACAACACTGGGACTCCTACACTTCTTCATGATCATGATTTCATTAACAGTTAGTTCCTTCGTTCTTAGTCCTTGAAGATGTATTTTCTTTATGGCCACCTAAAATGACATTGAAAATCATTAACTGGAGAAGTTGGTGGCACGAGACCACAACGCACATGGAGCAAGTGATTTTGCAATGACACAGCTGAGCTGTGCCAAACTGCCTTGTGATTAGGCGCTGCAATAATTAGGAACTGACATTCCAACAGCCCAGTTCTCTGCTCCCTTGTGGGACAGTTACCAGACACGTGGGGCCACTGACGTTTTTCCTTGTCCACTTGGTAACAGTGGTGTCTCAGCTATCAGCCACAAACCACTGACCACACTCTCTGCTGCTTTGTTTGGGATTCAGAAGAAGTAATCCATGCCTTAATACGCTGTGCATACATCTTGGACTATGGGCATGGCTTAGGGCTTTTAGAGACGCCTTGCAGATCTCTCCCTATGTGCATTTCCCACTGCAGCACTGCAGGTGGCTAAGGAGCTACCAGTAAATTTCAGATGGATTTGCTGGCAGCCAGAAATGAGAATCCAGGACTCTGAAGCTGTATCCCCAAAGATCAGTGAGGTGCTCTAAGGCACCACCTTGGTTTTAGCAACGGAGAGCAAATGAGCGCGTCCTTCTCTGAAAGGAATCGCTGCCTCCGTGCCTTCCTTCTGGCAGCTGAGGACGACAAACTCCCAAATGTATTTTGCAGGCTGGCACCAGTCTGTGCTTCTTGTGCCTTTTCAGCACAGCTCTGCCCAGAGCTGCAGCCACAGCTCACACCAGAGGGGAAAGCCCTCATGTGCAGCAGAGTCTGTGGGGCTTGTTGACATTTACCTCTCCTCCTGTGGCATTGTTGAGTGCTCTGACCACTTGTCCAAAACCCCTAGAAACAAAACAGAAGCAGAGAAAAAAGAAGCTGTTTAGCTCCTAGAGTGAAAGCCAGCCCACACAGGAGATCTCTGCTGGAAGTGTCAAAAACCTGCAGGAGGCAGGAGGGCTCTGCCAGAAGGCAGATGATGCATTTTCCTCTCAAGTGCATGGGCACTGGGCCTGTACCTGAAGCACTGGGGTTCAACTTCTAAAGGGAGTTTAGTCTTTCCTCTTGGGTTTCACTTTCTAAACTGTGTGGGTACTATCCTGACCACAGAGTATTTCCTTCTGCAAAGCAGGGAAAAGAAATGTTCTTGGGAACTGTTATCTCACACAGCTTTGATAGAGGGTAGGTTCCTCTTTCAGGCAAGCAAGTTTCTTCTTTTCTCATTAATGGAGGAGTATGATTTTGAGACATACAAAAATGCTAAGGAAATTAACACAGAGCTGTCCCACACTTGAGACACAAGGAGATCTTCCAGGTCCTGTTCCTTGATGCAGGCAAGACCTTGGCAGCATGGAGATGTCACTGACAATGCCTTCTGAGCACACTCACAAATTCTGAGCAGCACTGAGAGATGGGGTCATCTATCCCCAGAGTGTGAACATGGTTGCAGCTGGCCTGACTTCACACTGGATAGACATTCCACCAGAAAAACACCTGGTGCATGGCTGTGCAGGAGTAACTGCGGTTGGACTCACCCGCTGCCAATGTGTTCCATTTCGGTGTATATCCTAAAGGGATTTTCCTGGTTCACCATTCTCTCTGAGGGAAACAAAATGCAGGATGCTGACTTTAAAGCAGAGATCCCAGCTTCCAGAAGATACAAAAGGCAGCCCCAGCGCCTGGGGCTCTGAGCCCTTTGTGGTCAGCTGGGTAGCAACAACCACAACCACAAGAGCAACAGGACAGGCAGCCCTGCAGTGCAGATGGCTGGCACAGAGACTGATTTTGTACAGTTCTTTGAAGAGTTCTCTTGACAGGAAACAAAGCATGGGGAGATGCATTCCCAGGAGAGAAGAACATCTTCCCCACCTTTCAGCAATTTGCCAAAGGAATTTATTTCCATTTGTAAAGCAGAGCAGCTCATGCTATAACTGATCCCGAAGGGGCTTTCAGCATCAGGAGCCTGACCTGTTTATGAGCAGGCTGAGCTCAAAGTTGCCCCTCTCCCAGCTAAGGAAGGCTCCAGCCTCTGCAGTCCCTCCGGCCCTCAGGGACAGGGCAGCTGGCACAACGAGGCTGGCAAAGCCCAAGCATGAGCACTGGCAAGCAGTGGGAAGAAGCCACAGCCAGCCTGAGCCTCTTACAAGCTGTTGCCCCCCTTGAGGACACACCAGGATGGGCTTTGAGATCAGCCACACCGAGGGGTGGATCAGTGCCCTTTTTGTCCCAACAGGTGATGGCAGACACAGAATCCACTGGGCTCTGGTCTCAGCCCCACCAGGTCTTATCTGAGAGCACAGCACTGGCAGCTGTTACAGGCAAGAAGCAGATTCATTGGGTTGTGCTGCAGAATCACAAAAGACTTGATGTGTTTTCCTAGAGACTGATCTCAGCAGGGCCTGGGCCAATGGGTAGGATTCTAACAGTCATGGGAAAGAGTGGGGATCGGGTATGGAAAAGTGCCATGGATCTGAGGAATATACCATGGCTGGGCTGGAGGCTCTCTCCTGAGAAATGCCTGCAGTACAGTTTTTTCTGATGACGCCACTTGGATACATCTCTTGGACTCATCTTGATAAGCATAAAACTAGAAGATTAAATAAAGGTTGCTACAAAAGTATCGCTTTTTTCTTTGGGGGCACATGGAAAACACCACTTGCTCTCTATTTGTCCTGTAACCTGATGTCCTTTCAAAGTAATTCTTATTGACAAAAAGATAGCATTCTTGTGAAAATAAACTGCAAATGTAGTAGTGGTAACAGTAGCAGTCATAAAAATGCCATCAGTAAGAAATGGGGCAGAAGGGCTATTTCAGAGTGGAGAAAAAACCAATTCCACTAAAAAAGCCCCAAAACCCGTAAACCGGAAAAACCCAAAACACAAAAAATCCTGCCACAGAAAAAAAAAAAGAAGGCCTCCACAAAAAATAAACAACACAAAAACATGGCCCCTCTCACAAAAAAAAAAAAAAATCCCCAACCAAAAAGACAAAACTCCAAAACCAGTCCATTTCCGTGAAGTTTTTTGCTCGGATTACTGGTTCGAAGTCAGGAGTCTAAGGAGAATTTAGGAAAAGAAGAAATTCTGTTCAGTTTGGCCACTAGCACACGAGACTTGTCTAGATCATTTGCAAGGTCACAGCCTTCTGCTGATCCAAGAACAATTCCTGCTTCAGCCTTTAGCAGAGAGGGAAGCTCAGGCAAACCCAAGCCAGTCCCAGGTGCCCTCAGAGGCAGCAGGAACACCCAGAGCGCTCTCGCTGCCTCGGAGCACAGCACTTCCTCTGGGGACTCCTAAATGGCCCTGTGACACCAAGCTCAGGAGGAGCCTTTGGTACAGCTCTGCTGACACCTGCCCACAACACACTGTCCCTCAGACAAGAAACACCTCAGACGTACCCAGCATCTCCAGGTGCTTCTCCTCAGTCTCCTCTTTCAGGGAGATGAAGTAACTGCCCGAGCTTGAGCTCCGAGGTTCGACAGAAAGGCTTCCTTGGGATGATGCTGCTGCGGCAGCAGGATCAGAGCCCATGATGTGCTGGACCTGGAGCACTTCTGGTGGGCACTGTTCCTGTGCCTCACTCCTAACTTGGGGTCCTTCATTGCCAGACATTGGCTGGAATTCTTCACAGGCTGCCCGGTGAGATGTCAACACTTGCACCTCAAGTCAAACAGAACAAAGCAGTCAGACACTACAGCTTGTCCCTGTCAGCCAGGAGTCATCGACTATGAGGAAAGGGAAAGAACAGATTGACAAGGGATACAGACAGCTTGTTTCAGTCCTCCATCTGGGTCACCACGTTCCACTGTAAAAACACTTGAAGGAACAAGGAGAGCAGGAATAGGCCAGAAGAACAGAGCAGCAGTGGAGATTCAGCACACCGGGAAATGTCCTTCAGAGTGACTGTGATACACACTAGAGCAGGATGGCACTCAGAGGCATGGCCCCACTCCCTGCTGCTCTGAGCGGATAGGCAAGAAGGGCAGAAACCACCAGTTTGGTGCCTGCATCCCACTTTCACTCATTCTAGAGCCTAAGGGAGGCGATTAAGTTTCTCTCTGACAATTTTCATTTCTTCCTCCAGCCTCTTCTCCCTTGCCCTGTTGATAGCCTCAGCGTCCTGCAGCTCTGCCTGCACGTGTCCCTTGACAGACTGTAAAGCAGAAGGGAGAGGACATTTCATGAGTGGAGTGGCTGCCACTCTTTCACTCACCTGGTTTTGTTGATGGCTCCTGTACTGATGGAGATTCTCCTCTTGAATTCTTCCCATGTCTTCCTTGTTCTTTCTCTTCACGTCCATGATGGCACTCTGAGCTTTGGGCAGCTCTGCTTGTGGCTCTGCCTTGATCTTCTGTGCACACAAATGCAGACCAAGTGGCTGGGAGCTGCCATCAAGCTCAGCTTTTTCCTTTTGCAGCCTCAAAATCACATTTATTCAGCCACTTCTTTCTGCTTCCCTCCCCACATCTGCTTCCATTGCAAACCTCCTGTCCCAGGGCTGATCACTGCAAATTCCAAGGCCCTGTGCTTCCAGTGCCTGTGGGACTCCTGGCCTCCTGAGTCCCAGGAGCTCCGGTTTATGTCCCTCTTTCTGCCCTTCCCTCTGTCACCTGGCCAGTCAGGCTCACCTGGCCATTCTCCTGTGGCTCTTCCACCTGCTGCCTGAGCTGCTCTTCCTGCTCTCGGGCTGGGAACAGTTCTCCCTGAGTCCGGCATGGCATCTCTGATGAAGCACTCTGCTCCTGCTCTTTCTCTAGAAGCACCTGCACAGAAAGCAAGAGAAGATGGGTTTCAACTTCCCATACATCCTTTGTGGGCCAAGACTCAAAGACTGCTGGGCTCACACATTTCCAGAGCACTGTGCTGCTGCTCTCCTGGGTCGTTCTCTGCCCGAGGGGAGGCACAGATTCCAAAGCAACCTTGGCCTTATAATCAGGAACCATCTGGGATTGAAGCTCCAACAGCCTCTAAGGCAGCTGACAGGGAATGTGTGGCATTTCTCAAGGGTCTGGTGAGGGCCTCCCTCTGCTTCTGCCATGTCCTGTTTGTCTTTCAGTAGAGACTGACACCCCAGCCTGTCCCACAGCTCCATCATGGCTCTGCAGGTGTCAACCTGGGTGAGCTCAGCCCTTGTGAGAGACACTCCTGGAGTTCACGTTCTATTCAGGCCTGCATCAGCATTTCTGCCTTTCTGACATCCACTCTTTTTTTGGCAAACCTGGTCACTCAGGAGATGAGGATGCATGCAAAGTTTTCTGATGGAGGTCACAGAGCCTCTATGGCCACCTCAGTACATGGAGGAGGACCAAAGTGTTTCTTCTCCCTCTTTTGTCAACTGAGAATTCTGACCAGCAGAAACAGATGCTCTCCTAAGGCCCCATTAACGAATGCACTTACACAGCCCTGAGGAAGCCGGTGAAGGAAACCATATGTCATGTAATGCATGGCACATATGACCAGAGTCACCAAACACCACCTGAACATGGAATTGTTGCACCTCTCTAGGACAGGCAGAAATTGAAAGAATTAACTGGAGACATCAGGACACAAGAGGCCAGAGGAGGAAAACAATTCTGAATGGAAAAACCATCATATCTGGAGGGGGAAACATCTCTGCCTGCTCAGAATTGGTCGAGGGAACATGTCTCTAATCCTCTCCAGAAAGGAATGCTTTTGGTGATCTTTGCACCTCCAACTCCCTTGGACCAGAGCCAGGAATATTCAGTTATGTAAATGTTACCTAGATAGATAGGTAGGAAGATAGACGGATAGATCTCACTACTATAATCTCCAGTTACTGCCCTCTCTGTTGCTGCACACATCAAAACATGGTAGCTTGTGTGCCGATCAGCAGCAATCCTGAGATTGCTCTCCTGTTGCTCAAAAAAGTACACTCTTGGGGAATGTGGAGATTTTAGGTCCTTATGTCCTTATGGAAAGGAATTAGTCCCAGAGCACTGCACTGGGAACTGCACTTTTTGTGCATCTGTGCTCGGGTAAGTTCTCTTGGACTCAACCACACTGACAGTGCTAACATGGCTGGAATCAGAAATGCAGTCCAGCCCCTTCCAGTTTCTATGATCTCTGAGGAGCAGCTAGAATGCAAGGGCATTGACCTCCTGCTAAATTTCCAAAGACATCACACAGTGATTCTCTGGGCTGTAGAATGACAGAGACAGTGTTAAACTCAAAGTGATCTTCTAGGCCATGCATATAGGCTTGGAAACACAAAAGCTCCATCTGCATCAAGGTACAAAGAGGGTGCAAAATGCCTTCCAGAGCTTGATAAGGGCAGAAAAGATGGTGCAGCAGCATCCTTGCTTGCTGGAAAAAGAGAAAATGAACAGGGCTTCGCCTCCTAGGAAACCCACAAACCACAAGATGGAAGTGTCAACCACTCCAGTATCTTAAGCCCTTGGATGCAGTGATGGGATGTTTGGAAGAGAAGCAGCCCTTGTGCTGAGCACTCTCATGCAAGGATTGATGGAAGTCTGTCTGGAGGTGCTTCCAGAGCCTCCCATTGTCCAGGCTGAAGCTCCCTCAGCACCTCCTCCCTGGCCTTGTGCTGCACCCCTTGCCCAGCTCCCCTGTCCTTCTGTGCACACGCTGCAGCCCCTCCATGACTTTCTGCTTCCCAGGGCCCACAGCTGCACACAGCACTCCAGCTGTGGCCGCGGCGCTGCCCAGCACAGGGCGATGATCACTGCCCTGCTCCTGCTGCCCCACTGCTGCTGGCACAGGCCACCATGCCCTTGGCCTTCTTGGCCCCCTGGCCCCACGCTGCCTCATCTTCAGCTGCTCACGGCTGCCAGCCCTGCGTCCTTTGGACCCACGCAGCTCCCCAGACACAAACGTGCCCAATTCACCTCAGATACAGCAGGCACCACAGCAAGTTGGCCTTCCTGATTTGAGCAACACAAGACAGCAGTCAAGGACTTGCAGCATCACCCCCACTCTGGGCTCCAATGCATTTGCCAAAGCTGCAGACTTCACCACTAAATGGATCAGCAGAAAGTTTCCCCATCTGGTGTTTGAACCTTCCCAAAAGCAAAAACACAGCTGGGCCAACTGTGTCTACAAGTGAAGAATGACTCAAGAAAACTTCCACAAGCCAAACACACCTTTCCAAAAAAGGGAAAAAACCCAAGAAAGCCTTTTGACCTCCAGCACTACCATGTGTGCCCTTGGCCATAACATCGCAGAAGCCCAGAGATGGAGCTTCCCTAAACCAAGCAGCCAGAAGCTCAGATGAAGCCCCCAGTTCTGCACTGCCCCAACAGGACAGGTCAAAGGCCAATTTCTCGCTGTCACTGCCTGCAGGAAATGGCTACGTCCTGCAGGACTCTGGTACTCAGCATTCTTGGCCAGACACAGCAAGCGCTGGCTGCTCAGAAACTTGCACCTCTGCCTTGCACTAAAGACAGCGCCCCCCACAAGGGGCACTTACTCTCTTGAAATGATGAGCAGGCCGTGGTCTGACCATGGCTGGACAAAGACGGTGGTCGTCTTTCTCTTTGTCCTCCACTCTGGCTTCTTCTTCAATAGCAGAGAGAGCCAGGGGGAAGACGGCTCTTGCTTTTCTCACCTGTGGCAAGAGAGATTCATAAGGACACGACGTTACCTGGTGCCTACAACCTTGTTTGTCCTCATACCGACCGCCACCTCTTATAAGGAGAACTCATCAACTTTGTTAGCAATGGCATTCTAAGTCACTCCAACCAGATTGAAATGGGGACATTCAAAAAAACAGTATATGGCTATGACTTCGATATTCCTCCCTGGCTGCTATTTGCAAGAAAATTTCTCTCTACAAAAGGCAGCTTTTGGTCCTTGAAAGCTCTGAAATGGAAAAGTAGGAAAGAGCCAGCAAGGTCTTTACAACTGCTGAGCAGACATTGAAAAGTAAAAAGGGCTCAGAATCCCTTACAGTGCCTATAAGGGCAGGAAAGTTTACGCGGAAGCATCCTTACTTGCTGGAAAAAGAGAAAATGAATAGGGCTTCTCCTTCTACGAAACCCACAAACCACAAGATTGAAATGTCACCCACTCCACTGTCTAAAGCCCTTGGATGCAGTGATGGGATTTTTGGCACTGAAACAGCCCTTGTGCTGAGCACTGTCTTGAGTGGATTGATGGAAATCCGCCTGAAGGTGCCTCAAAAGCCTCCCAATGTCCAGGCTGAAGCTCCCTCAGCACCTTCTCACTGGCCTTGTGCTTCACCCCCTTGCCCAGCTGCCCTGTCCTTCTGTGCCCACGCTGCAGCCCCTCAATGACTCTCTGCTTGCCAGGGGCCCACAAGAGCACACAGCACTCCAGCTGTGGCCGCGGCGCTGCCCAGCACAGGCCACGCTCACTGCCCTGCTCCTGCTGCCCCACTGCTGCTGGCACAGCCACCGTGCCCTTGGCCTGCTTGGCCACCTGGCCCCACGCTGCCTCATCTGCAGCTGCTCAAGTCCAACAGCCCTGCGTCCTTTTGGCCCATGCAGCTCCCCAGACACAAAGGTGCCCATTTCCCTTAATATACAGCAGGCACCATTGCAAGATGGTCTGCCTCTTCCAAGAAACACAAGACAGCAGTCAAGGACTTGCAGCTTCACCTTCACTCCAGGCTCCAAGGCGCTTTCCAAAGCTGCGGACTACACCAAAATATGCCCCAGCAGAAACTGGCCGCTTCTGCTTTTGGCCTCACAAGAAGACTTCGCAACTCTGCACTTTCTTCTTTTCCACATGGGACAATAATTGCCTCCCACAGCTGCACGGAGAACACAATCCTCCCTTTGCAGCTTATCAGAAGCCAAAAGACAGAGTGCCTAAATTAGACTCTACCAGTGAAGAACTGCTCAAGGAAAGTGCAGACCACTTTCACAAGCCAAACACACCTTGCCAGAAAGGGAAAACAAACAAACCAAGCCCTGGCACCTCCAGCACAACCTCATTGCCCATGGCCATAGCACTGCAGAAGCCAAGAGACAGAACTTCCCTGCGCCAAGCAGCCAGATGCTCTCCCAGAAGCACCAGCCCTTTGCGTCCTCAACATGACAGGTCAGAGGCCAAGTTGTGCAGTCGCTGCCTGGAGGAAATCCCTAGCTCCTGGCAGGACTCCAGCACCCAGCATCCTCAGCCTGCAACAGCAAAGGGCTGGCTGCTCCAAAACTTGCACCTCTGCCTTGCACTAAAGACAGCACCACACACAACTGGCATTACAGGTCTAGAACAAGGAGGTGTGAAGAACATTGAATGGTTGTTGTCATCCACCTTATTTTCCGCCTCTTTGGCTTCTTCTCCAGGAGCAGCGGGAGCCAGGGGAGAGACGGCTCTTGCTTCTGTCATCTGTGGCAAGAGAGAAGCATGAGGGACAGCCCGGTACCTATCATGTAGAACCTCATTGCTTTTCACATCCACCACCACAGATTCTAAGGAAAAGGTCATAGCATTTCATAGCGACAGAGGGGTTCTAAGTTACAGCCACGAAATTAAAATGGGTCAATTCAACAGCACTCTAGATGGATATGAAGTTGATTCTTCTGCCTGGCTAATGTCAGCAAGCAAGGTTATCTCAGAAAAATGGACCTTTCAGTTCTTGAAACACTGAAATGGAAAACAATGAAAGCGACAGCAATGCCTTTGCTATTGCTGCTGCAGATGTGGAAAACTAAAACTGGATCAGAATCCCATCCAGGGCAGGAAATAGCAGAAAACGCTGTGCAGAAGCATCTTTGCTTGCTGGATATACAGGAAAATGAACAGCCTATCGTGTGCTTGCAAAACAAGGAGCCAACAAACCACAAGATGGAAGCGTCACCCACTCCAGAGTCTAAAGCCCTTGGATGCAGTGAGGGGAGGTTTGGCACTGAAACAGCACTTGTGCTAAGCACTGTCATGAGGCGATTGCCAGAATTGTGCCTGGAGGTGTCTCAAGAGCCTCCCATTGTCCAGGCTGAAGCTCCCTCAGCGCCTCCTCACTGGCCTTGTGCTCCATCCCCTTGCCCAGCTGCCCTGTCCTTCTGTGCACACGCTGCAGCACCTCCATGACTCTCTGCTTGCCAGGGGCCACAGCTGCACACAGCACTCCAGCTGTGGCCGCGGCGCTGCCCAGCACAGGCCACGCTCGCTGCCCTGCTCCTGCTGCCCCACTGCTGCTGGCACAGCCACCGTGCCCTTGGCCTGCTTGGCCCCCTGGCCCCATGCTGCCTCATCTTCAGCTGCTAAAGCCCTGCGTCCTTTTGGCCCACGCAGCTCCCCAGCCACAAAGGTGCACATTGCACTTCCGATACTGCAGGCACCATTGCAAGATGGCCTTCCTGTTCTATAACCATATCTTCTAAGTAGATATCATAAAGTTTGATAGGAATAGAATTCTAAGGGACTCTGACTAAATTAAAATGGTCTAATTCAACTGTACAGGAAATTGCTCCTATGTAAATATTCCACCCTATCTGCCTTCAGCAAGCAAGGTTCTCTCTTCAAAACTAGGTTTGTAATTCTTCAAAGCTCTCATACAGAAATTTAAAATATCCATTTCGGACTTTGTTATTTTTCTTCAGGCATGAAAATAGATTTTCTTTCAGCCTTCCTAGCTGGCCCACTACACTCTACTGCTGCTGGCCAAGCTCTCAGCTTGCTCCACAATTCTTAAACACCAGGAACATGAGATGTTCCTTTATCACTCACCTCAGGATCTTCAGCACTGCAGAATACATGCTTCAGGTGACCTGTAGTGGGAAGGGAAAATGAACCAGATGCTGTCAAAATACTGCCTGGGCTGCTGAATCCCACAGAACAAGTTAACCCAAAAAGAGATGATTTCCTGTTTCACAACATCCCTCCAGCAGACACATTTCATTCACACAGTCAGCAAGAGATCAGGACAATATTCTTGCTTGTGCCTACAATTTGGCCTGTTTTGCCAGTAAATGAATACAAACATGACCAAGAAAATGCAAATTGTTCTTTAACACTCAATGCTCCTGTTCTACCAAAGACATGAAATAGCTTCTGAAATCCTCTCCTTGAGGTCCTTTTTCTTTTGTTAATCAGTTGCATGCACCAGTTCTCATTAACTTGCTTGAAACAGTTGCTCAGAAAAGCTTCCCTAAAATCCCCCTGAGCTGTGGCAGACACTCACTGCTTTAGAGTTTGCATTTCCTTGCAAAGGGAATCACTATTTTAGCACTTTGAAAAGGTCAAGTTAGACAGTCAAACCCTTTCATGACAAAATTTAAAAAGAAATAAGCTTTCTCTGAATTCTGGGAACAACTGCAGAGTTTTTAGAAGGCCTTCCAATAAGGTCTGCCAGTCTACATTTTCAAAGGTGTCTTGCTTGCCCCAGCAAACTGAGGAAATGACAGACTCTGCTGCCACAGACTCTCCCATGGAGGGAACGGAAGCCCTGCAGGTTCCCCTGCAAATGCTGCCCCTGTGGCTACAGACACCCCCTTTTTAGCTGAACCTCTTGACAGGAGCTTTACCAAACCAGAGGCATCCTAATGTTCTTTCTCTTTCAACATCAGAAACTCAGTCACCAGCAGGAAGACATACAAAAGCCAGCTTAGGATACACCCTAACCTAAGCAGAAGGGAAAACTCTACTTACGTGCAAAGTGTGTAATGTAATACACAGAAAAACAAACACCATAAGCAGCAAAAGCTGCCGTGGCCAGATGGTGGATCATTGTCCCAGTGCTGTGCCAGTCTTCTCCAACACCAGAAAACAAATGGTCAGTCAGAGCGCAACTGCCCACTGACCAATGCTCCAACCAGGAGGGTTCTCCTGATGTGAGCAAGGCCTAGGACTGCTCTGGCACTGAGGCCTTCCGTGCACCAAGGCAACCTTCTGATGTCACCACGACGATGTGACAACCATGCCGTGATATCACAAAGCAAAGTATGACAAAGCAAAGCATCACAAAGCATGTTAGTCTGTGAATTTATGCAAAGCAATTACCAACCTTCTCTACAGCAAACACAAAATGGCCTTGGAAGTTCTTCTCTGTAACAAAGCAGCACAAATTCCCCTCATGGGCCAAACCCTGTTGTTCAGGGGATCCAGGAGGAGCTCCAAGAGTGCCCCAAGCACCTACAGCCTGTACCCCAACTGAGCACTCAGATGGGACGCAAGCAAAGGAAACCAGACCAAGAAAATGGCTCAAAGCATTGTACAGAACCAGGAGAGAAAGCACTATTGGCATAGCAGCTGAAGTAATTCCTAACAAATCACCCCATATGTCTGCATGTTTATTGGATGTTCCCAGGGCTGCTGTGTATGTACATCTCTTCCTCTGCTCTGCCTTTCTTCCCCTTTGGCAGCAGTCGAACTGGCAGCATCTTCCCGCCAGCAGCAGCTGCTCCAAGCTGGGAACGCCGCTGGCGGTGCTGATTTCCAGAGGCTTCTGTGTGCCAGGGGAAGCCAAGGCAGGAGCAGTTGAACAGTGCTGGCGCTGATGCTGCTCTGTGCCAGAGAGCCCCGGCTGGGCAGGGCACGGTGCCCACTGCGCTGCGGGCTCCTTCTCCTGCCACAGCTGGGCACACCTGGCAGCAAGGCATGACAACTTGTGGGCAAGCCAAGGGGTGTCTGGGGCTGCACTGCTCTGCACACACCCAGCACACCTGCAGCACCCATTTTTAACCCTCAAACAGGTAAACCAAAGGGAAACAGCTGGAAAAGATTTCATTTTGACCATTCTTACCTGCTAAACAGAAGTCTTCAAAACGAACTTTACCATGCAGGGCCCGATCCCTGCTGCCAGCTCAGGGTTAGAAGAGAGGCAATCCTTGATCTCAGCACTGGATGTGTGGGGAATCACTTCCCTAATACGTGCACATCCAGCAATCACTTACTAGTTTGTATCCATGGATCTAAGACATATTCACTACTTTGCTGAAACTCACAGGCTAAATATTCCCCCAAATTATTTGATTTACTGATTGATACTTATTGACTTATTGATACTTAAATCACTTCTCCAAATTTACCGACATGAGAATAGGAGTGTCCTGTAGGTCCCTGCCAGTCTTTGACACAGGTTCAGGAGGAGACCCATGCACAAAATAACCCAGGACAAAACGGGGCTTGCAAAGTAAATTCATTCTATTTGTTGCAGTAGCAAATAATACATACCAAGCCCTGGATTCCTAAAAATCTGCTGAGCAAGAGAAGGAGATGGAGCGTGGTGCTTGGCAGCAGGGGCAGGTAGGCAATGCACTTTCAGGACATCCCCTGGATCAAAACGCTATGCATCTCATCCTTCTCTCCCTTCCAGCTCAAAACCAGGCCTTGTATCTTCTGCTCAGGAGTGGAATTTCCCAGTTACAGCATCAGCTTACACATGGCTGGTGTGTGAGATGAGTCCAATGAATCAAGGATTTAAAAGAACTGGAAGAGTTAAAATTTTAGCTAGATTTAGTTAGGAGAAAGAGTATAGCAAGAAGAGTAGAAATAATAAGGGATAGCTAATTTTTAGCAGATTAGGTCGTTCAGGCTAGGGTAATATATCACTTGCCTGTCTTTACTATGTTTAAAGAAGCAGGATGGGATTTCTTTGTGACAAAGGAGAGGACCGTAGCCTTCACCTGGGCCCCGAAACTTCAGCTATAGCCAAGGGGTGCGAAAGCCTGCCAACAGGTCATAAGGAAAGAGGTCAAATTGAGGAAGATGTCCTGGCCTTCATCAGAAGGAGACCATTTCCCACTTTAAAACCCACCAACCCATTTGAAGTGAAAGACTGCAGAAATGTGAAGGAACTTTGGACTCAATTATAATACATTTTAATTCAAAGGAGGGTAGGCAGTGTTATCTAATGAATATGTGTTAGGTTTTTTGGGAATTATATGAATGTGTAAGATATTCTAGATGAGTAGAGATGAGAGAGAGAGCCAGTGATTCTTCACACGTCTTTAGGAGACAACTCCTTGTGTGCCTGGCGCTGTAATAAACATACCACCTTGTACCTTTAACTGTGATGAGTTGTATTCCACACCTCATTTGGTGACCGCGCCAGGAACGCTTCTCTGCTCCAGCGAGAACAACCGGGCTCTGGACGTCTCTGGGCACTGCCAGGACATTCCTTTCCTGGAGGCACCTCCGCTCTCGGCTGTTCCTCGTGGGGGACAGACAAGACTGCCGGGACTGTGGAGAAAGGGAATGTTTAACTCTGTATAAAGTAACCCGTAAGGCGTATGCAGGGGAAGGGCTGTTCACAAGTCACACAGAGATGTCCTGTGCACAACGTATGCCTGTACAGTTTGGGTTTGGGTCTGGCTGCTGGCAGAAAGGATTTGCTGTGTCAATAAGGACCTGCTAGCAATTCTGGGGGTGAATTGAGCAAGTCCTGTTTTATTGCTGCTATTTTTCCTGTGTGCTGTAATTGTGGTTTTGTTTTCAGTGTGTGAGTGTTTGAGGAAGATGATGTGGGTGGATGCTGATGTGGTGGATGGTGTGTGTTGTGTTGAGAAAAGAGAGCACTCTGTCCCCTCATAAAGAGATACTCCTTCCTGATGAGCCTGTGTGTGAGGACTTTCTAATTGCAGGGGTTGGTGCTCGCTGGTGCGCCTGGTGCTTGGGTATACAGGGGGTTGAGTGGTTTTTCTCCCACACTGTGGTCTTTTGGGACTGCAGGGTTGTGTTTGGGGAGATTTTAGGATTTTGTTTGCAACAAGTGCAGCAATTTATGCAGATAACTACAGTGTGGTGATTTACGTATGTTGACCTATGGTAGTTCCTTTCTACCACCCCCCCTCCTCCAGGGTTAAAAATCTCCTGCCACGAGGTGAACGCCCTCTTTCCTCTCCTGGACATCCTCTTTCCTCTCCTGGGTGCTCCCCTTCTCCCCTTTCTCTCCTGGAGCTGTTCTCCATTAAAGCTATGGGACTTTGGTCCCAGGAAGAGAGAGCGCCTCTCCTCTTTTGCTTTTGTCCTTGTCAGTGTCACTGGAGTCCAGAGCTCGCCAAACTGATCCCCCACGAGGCAAAAACCGACAAATGGCCCCACATGCAGAGCTCAAAAACTGGCGACATTTCTGATGGACTGGAGTGTTTGCCACACTTTTGGAATTCCCTATTCCCACACAGGTCAGGCAATTGTTGAAAGGACGCACCACACTCTAAAACCCATTCTAGGTCAACAAAAGGGGGATCCAAGCAACACCTCTGACAAGGTGTTGAGCATAGCTTTAGATGTCTTTATGCTTTGAATAGCTCATTTGCAGGACATAATCCTGCAATTTTTAGGCACTTTTCAAACAGCACACAGGCAAAATTGTAAGAAAATCCTCCGGTGTTGATCAGAAACCTTGAGTTAGGACAAATTGAAGGACCATTTGCACTAATCACTTGGGGCAAAGGGTATGCTTGTATATGCACAGGTGCCAGACCTAAGTGGGTCCCTGCGAAGGACATGAAACCGTCTCATACACAAGAGCGCACCGACAATTCCACCAGCAGGGAAATGAGCACGCAGACGTGAGCCGCACTGAGAAACTACGGTTCATGCCAGACATTCCCTGTTCAACCTGTGAAAGATACAAATCTTGAGTTTGACTGTTGATTTTTGGACTGTGAAAATTGTTTGTATCATAGAGCTCTTTCAGCCAAAGCATGGTGCCCATTTTGTTCGAAGGAATTCTAAGATATCCACATTTGTAAAAATGGAAGGTCAGAGGGACAGTTTAGTGCCCTATAGTTGGCCAGTCCCTGAACAAGTGCTAAAAGATTTGCTTGAGAACTGAAAGAGATGGGGAAGTTTTTGCCAAAAAGCAGCTGAACAGGAACATGGAGCTCGATCAAATGATATACTGGCATTTGTTGGTTTTGCTTGCTTGCTTTTGCAGTGCACATATGCCTGTAGATCAACCAAAAATGAATGTTTACCTTGCTTTAGCCAAGTCCCCAGGCTCAGACACCCTATGTTTGACCAATTTGAGCCCAGACAAACCCTTTGTGACCTGTTTGGTCGGTGTGCCAGTGCCAGCCAAGGAATGGCCAATACCCAGTTGTGACAAATATTGGTGTGAGGCTGCCAATGAGACCAATCCCATAACCAGCTGGCATCATTGGGCCCCTGATCTTCTTAGAGCACCTTCTGAACCTCAAGAATTGGAATTCTTGGTTCATTTCTAATGGAATTCTGTGCTGCCTTTCAGTACCAGGGAGATCCACCGTTAAATGTTACTCCACATCATCCTGTGGACAGATATTCAAGTTTGTGGTGCAATTGTACTACCCCAGTGTCCCCTAAGGGTGAAACTGCTGACAAGCAGCTGACCTAGATGTGTCCCCACAACAATTAGTAACAGAATATTGGCTCATTTGTGGAGGTAGAGCCTGACAGGGAATTCCTCAAAAATTAAAGGTGGCCCATGTAGCATCAGATAACTCACTGTGATAGCACCTATCGTTAAAAACGCCATCAAGAGAAAACACAGAGAAAAAAGATTTGTCCATCATTACAAAGAAAAGTGTAATAGCAATTTCAGACCCTAGGGCCCTGCAAAATGAGTTACATCAAATTAATTTCTGCATCCACTTGCCTCGAGTGAGGCACTGAAACCATTATAGCGATTGGGGTGTTGGCTGAAGAAAGAAGACAGTGCTACTTGCATTGCAATTAGTGACATGATGACTGATGTTAGTGTTGTCAGACATGCAACCTTACAGAACAGAGCAGCAATTGATTTTCTTCTACTGGCACAAGGACATGGTTGTGAGGAATTTGAAGGACTGTGTTGCATGAACCTGTCTCATCACTCTGAATCCATCCTCAAAAGCATACAAAAGCTGTAAGATTTGACAGCTCCAATTAAAGAAAATGGTGGGTCATGGTTAGATGATTTGTTTCAAGGATGAAGCTTTGCATCTTGGCTAAGGGGACCTTG
Source organism: Zonotrichia albicollis (assembly GCF_047830755.1). NCBI lineage: Eukaryota > Metazoa > Chordata > Aves > Passeriformes > Passerellidae > Zonotrichia > Zonotrichia albicollis. The sequence goes on along the minus strand of NC_133844.1, from coordinate 1,655,737 downwards.
TAGCATAGGACTGTATGGATTGGGTGTTTTGGTAGTGGTACTAGTAGTAATACCTTACATACATTGGTGTGTGTGACAAATGATGGGCAAAACTATCAAAGAAGTTTTTATCACACAAGAGAGAGAGGCAGGAAATGGATTCACAGGGAGTTCTTGAAATCTCACACAGATGGTGAAGGAAGGTATAGACATAGAGGAAGGTTTTGAATAAGACCTTGGAACAGACAAGACTTTTTTGGAACAATGACTTGTAATTGTTATCAGACATGACTTTTGCCCTTTGAACTGACTGGACTTTCACAGCATTAAAATTGCTGTGTTGGAATATAGCAAGGCTTAATGCGAGCAAAAAGGATGCTTTCAGCAAGTAATAAGCAGGTATACTATAGTAAAGCTATGAAATGCAAGGTAGGTAATAAACTACACGGATACAAAGGTTTCTTTTTAGTTGTACCGTGAGGGGGAATTGTGGGAATCCTTCAAATCAGAGAGTTTTGGGAAAGTTGCAAAAGGCAGACCTCAGAAACAGCAGACCTGCAATTAGAGCTAAGCAGCAGCCATAAGATTTGTCAGCAGAAAAGTTATAGAACAAGTAGAAAAGTAAGGACAAAAAAAACAATGGTCTGTGTATTAATGCTTGATTAGGACAACTCTCAAACCTTCAAAAAAGTATCACTAGGAAGATATTAGGAACTTCTCAGGTTAATAATGGAGCTCAGTGCATTGTGTTTTAAGGCTTACAAGCAGGTATTTTATTCAAAAGAAGCAAGCCCTGTTTTAACAAAAGGTACGTGTGCGTATAGTGGTTGGATAGAACTACTGTCAATATGCATCTGCTTTGTGTGATTGGTCAAAAAACTTTTCAAGGAAGCATTACCATTTAGTTCTTTGCCTGCTGCCACAGATGTGAGCTGCTGGCATCTTCCCACAGTCACACCCAAGTAATGAGACTGATGCTGGAAAACAAACAGCTCGAGGCACGTTCCTCAGCAGTCCCGTCCCGTTTGTAATTCGTACAGAGACCCCCAGCCGGCAATAGTGTATAGATGTTAAATTACATCTATGAGAAATTAATAGATATTATTTCATTCATTTTGATATTTTTTCATTTCATATAGATTTATATATTTTCATTTCATATAGATTTGGTTTCTTCCTCCAGCTTGGGAGAGTGAAGAATTACAACAGTGCAAAACCTTCTGCCCACACACCAGTCAGCACCCAGGCATGTGCATACACACCCACCCACTGTGCTTGCTCTTCTCAGCATCTTGGGGCTGCTGTTTGCACAGAATTGGGATGAATTTAACTCAACAGAGGCACAACTGGGGTGTCCAGCTTGTCATGAACACTCATGTGGCAACGAACAACACAGAGCTCTCAAATCACATGATCACAGGTAATTTCATTCCTGCTGGGAACTGAGGAAGTCTCAAAAGAACCAAAGACACAGACAACGGGGTGGAAAACATTGGCATCATGGTACTGCTGGTATCCTCATGGAGGAAAATCTCTTGGACTTGTTAAGGTGGGAGCTTTCCAAAAACTAGGAAAATTGCTCAGCACTGGCTGCCCAATTGTGAATGGTTTTCTTGACTTGGCAAAGGTGGGGTGTTAACAATGGACTCCGTCCTTGGTTCAAATCACCTGCCCTCACCTGCAGGCAAAAGCACCACCACCAGCAGCAGAAGCTACTTCAGTCAATTTTCTCAAAAAGCTCTGTTAAAGTTGGGAGAGGAAAAGAAAACACATCAGACACTGTGGATTAATGACAACACTCTGAGGAGCAGTTCCAAAGCAAAGGGCAGCAGCCTCTCTCTGGGCACTCCTTGTGCCCCAAGGCAGCCGGGCTGCCCTGGCTGCCCAGGACCCTGCGCCCCGCGGGCTCTGCAGAGCTGCACAGCGGGGAGGCAGCTTCGGGCACCTCAGCCCCTGGGCAGGAGGGGCTGCTTGCTCTGCAGGGCTGCCTGTGGGCAAAAGCAGGGTGCTGGCCTTCTGCTCTTGGCCCCAGCCTGGCCTTGCAGGGCTAATCCTGTTCCCTGTCTCAAATGTGCTAAAGACAGACTTGTTTGCTTGCAGCTCTGCACAGGTGTGATTTGCACCACAAAATACTGAAGGGCTAAGGCCTGAACAACAGACCCTGACTGAAGCCTCAACAACAGGACCTGAGCCAAAGCTGCCCTCTAGATGTCCTTCCCAACCCAATGTTCTATGTACCTGCTACTTAACCAAGTGTTACTATCAAAACGAATGTTGCATGCATTTACTGGTGAAACACGTCTTCACCTTTCCGCATGAGGAAAATGGACAAGGCCACATCTGGCCTTGGTTCCTCCTTGAGCCCTGGCCAGGCTCGGGGAGAAAACCAAGAGGAGAATGACACCAGCTGTGCCCCCAGCAGAAGCTCTGGCACATTGCTCGTCCAGCACTGTCAGAGCCGGGCTACTCTCACAGCGCACTCGGGAGCCTCGTGGCTGCCAAAGGTGGAGGCACCGCAGGATTCCCGGTTCCCAGCCATGGCTCTGCAGGGCTGGGCTGGGACAGCTTCCCCCAGCTGATGTGCAGCACTGGATGAAGGGGAAAGCATTGGGGTACCTGGCGATGGATCTTCCTTAATCACCAGATGCACCCTTTTGTAATAATGCTGAGGTTCATTGCTTAGCTTGTCCTTTCCTGACTCTTTTTTGCACTTTTGCATTACAGTAAATTACACTGTTCCTTCAGCTGGTGTCTGTGTCTGCATCTCTGACCCTTCCCACCATCAAAACAAACACACAGCCAGTTTAGCACGAGACCTGCCTCTCTGCCAGCCCATCTCTTGGCAAACACCCCTGATGGCCATCTCCACAAATGAAATTCCCACTTTGCAACTTCCTTTTCTGCAGGCAGGTGAGAAATGAGCCACTCCCAGCTCTGGACACCTCCAGAAACCAGCTGCTTTCAGCAGTCACAACCCTGAAATATCAACCTCCTTCCTTAACCTGGCACAGAGAGCCCCCACCAAGAGGCCTTTTGTCCAAGGATACCCACAGAAGAGCTGGAGAAGGGAGCAGCTTGAAACACAACTGCTTCAGAGTTTAAACCTGTCTTTATCAAATGAGCACACACCAACCTGTCCCAAAGGGAAAGCAGGCAGGAAAGAGAAGCTCCTCTCCCACAACAGCAAACTCTGTGCTTCCTTCTGTTCCAGCTGGAGTGTGGAGGCCATGGGCTGTACCTCACTTTGGGAAGGAGCCCTGGGAATTGGCCTGATCTGGGAGGGGAGCAAAGGAATTCCCCAAAAAGTAGGAAAAGATTCTTTGGAAGCATTAGATTATGACAATATTTCTGGAGGAAAGCAAAAAAAAAAAAAAAAAAAAAAAAGAAAAGTGTAATTTCAATAATTCAAAAAGTTCCCAGACTGAAATTTGTTTGCCAATATGAAAACCCCAAAGTCTCTGTGGTGTGTCAGGAAGCTCAGGAATGTAGAGAGCATTTTGAGCAGACACTGGAGAGAAGCAAGCTGCACAACCCTGCATACATGCCTTAGAGCAGAAACATGCTGCTCTTGGGCAAATAATATAAAGAAGTTTGCCAAGATGTACCCCAGGAAAAGAGATGTGAAGCAAGATGTTCTAAGGATGTGAAGAGAAGATATGGGGCAGAATGTTCTGCTGACGCTTTTGCCAATTTATGAACGTGACCAAAGATATGTTAGCTCTTTGTCCTACACATAATACTTTGTAACCAGTTATATGTATTCTCCCGGTGCTGAACCCTGCATTACCATATAAATGTACCCTGAGATTTGCAATGAACTAAGCATCGATCATTACCTCCATGAAGATTGATCTCTGCCTGCGGAGGGCTCCTTTCTCTATTACCCCTCTCCTTTTCCCCATCTCTCTCCCGTATACATTTTTTCTCTATCTGGCATCCATATACTTTCTTTCTTTACAGAAATGAACCTGCAAGGCTTGGATAAACATCATTGGTGTCCGTCCCCCAGAGCACAAGGAGCTCCCCAACAAGACTTCAAGACTAAGGGACAAAGCTTCCCCCTTGAGCTCTCCACAGCAGCTCTAGGGAGTCTCTCTCCACTGCAAGATCTCCTTTATCAATCTACAGTGACAAGAGTTGGCTGCAGGAAGCATTTGCATTGGAGCTCTCCCCAAATGGGGGGAAAAAAAGAAGAGGTGATTCCTGTGGAAATACAAAGGCAACGCTGCTTGGGAAGACACCAATGTGAGTTTGCTACAGCTCTAGGCCAAAAATCCCTTGAAGAAAGCAACATCCATCCATGGGGCAGCACTTTGGTATCAATGCTGACAAAATTGCTTCCCATTCCTGCTGCTGTAGCTGACTCCGAATCACGAGAAATGTGCCAACTCTGCCAAAGACAGGCAGACATAGTGAGATAAAACCAGCTAGCCTGTGGAAAAGGAGACCAAATTAACGTTTTATAATCACCCCTTTTAATCCTTTTCCCAGCCAAAAAGAGCAATGTCCTTCCTTTCTGTCACCGATGGTTACCCAGGCACGGCATGCAGCGTGGGGATAACCTGCTGTGCCGTGCCGTGCCGTGCCGTGCCGAGCCGAGCCCGGCCAGCCCGGGGCCGCCCCGCCCGCGCTGTGCCCGCAGCCCCGGCTCTGCCGCGCGCGTCCCCGCGGGCCCGAGCGCAGCGCCCCCCTTAGGCCGCGCGCCGCCGGTGCAGCCGCGGCCGTTGCGCTGCGGGCGTTGTGGCCACAGTCGGCGATGGACGCAATGGCGGAGCTGCCGCTGCCCGCCGGGCTCAGCGCCCGCACCTTCCCCGCCAAGCTCTGGCGCCTGGTGAACAGCCCCCGCGTCCGCTCCGTGCGCTGGGACAGCCGCGCCCAGGGGCTGCTCATCGACCGCTCTCTCTTGGAGCGAGAGCTGCTCAGCTCGGGCCGCGCCCACAGGTGCTGTGGCCATGGGACGGCCCCGGTGCCGCACACCTTCAGGGCCACGCAGTTCCGCAGCTTCGTGCGGCAGCTCTACCGCTACGGCTTCCGCAAGGTGCCGGGCTGGCTCGGCTCGGCTGCGCCGGGCGATGCCGGGGCCTGGCTCCACTACAGCAACCCCTGCTTTCGCCGCGACCGCCCCGACCTCCTGCTCCGCATCAGGCGCCGGAGCGCGGCCAACAGGCAGCGGCCGGCGGCGGGCCGGGAGGGCCGTAGGCACCCACCCCGCGGCTCCCAGCAGCTCCCCGGGGCGCGGCCGCTGCCGGACGGGCGGCACGGGCGCGCTCGCTTCACGGCGCTGCCCAGGGAGCGGCCGCCGCTGCCGGCCGGGCGCCCGCCCAGCGGCTTCCTCCTGCTGCACAGGGACCGGGCGCTGCCGGACGGGCGGGAGCTGCGCCGCCCCCGGCCCGGCCGCCTCCAGCAGCTCCCCGGGGAGCGACCGCTGCTCGCCCGGCGCCCTCCCTGCGGCTTCCACCTGCTGCACAGGGAGCGGGCGATGCCTGCCCGGCGGGAGGGGCCGAGCCGCTTCCAGGAGCTCTACGGGGAGCGGCCGCCGCCCGCCGAGCGGGAGGTGCTCGGCATCCCGCCCTGCCACTTGCTCGGGCTCCACGGGGAGCGGCCGCTGCCGCTCGGGCGGGAGGGGCCCCGCGGCCGCTTCCAGGAGCTCTACGGGGAGCAGCTGCCTCCGGCCGAGCGAGACGTGCTCGCCATCCAGCCCTGCAGCTTCCAGCAGCTCCACAGGGAGCAACAGCCCCCAGCCTACGACGCACGAGGTAGGAAAAGAGTTGTAGCCTTGTTTTTCCAAAAGGTCCTGAAAAGCGACCGTTTGAAGTATTTTCCCACAAGGCTCTGTCATTCTCGGCCAGAAGTTGTCAAGCCTACTAGGAAGGGGCGCCTAGGAGGCCAAAAGATTCTCTGCCTGGTTTGCCTGTGTGCTTCCCGTGATGTTTGATCCACAGCAGCACTGGAGCTCTGTGTCCCACAGGCACATTGTGGAGCCTGACCAATGTGTTTGGATTCTTGCAGCCACCCCGGGCACTTCAGGGCCCAGCGCTCCACCCGGCAGTGCAGCCTGTGCAGCATGGATGGCCTCCAGCTCCGCACAGAACGCACCTGGGGAGGAGGAATGGCCGCCAGCAGATCTGGGCCTTGCCGTAGAGAACATGATTCGGGAGATCAGGAGGTCCCTGTCTGAAAGATCTCCCTCTGCTCAGGTAATTCCATTGGATTGGGATAAAAGGGGCTGGACTGAGAGCTTTTGAACCTTGTTACACGGTTGACAAGCAAAGGCTTCTTGAATTGAACTTATTTCATTATTTTTTGGTTATTGAATTATTCTTGGTAAAGAAAGATTTCTAAAAGAGAAGATGAAGAAGAAATGAAGAACAGGTTTTACTTGCTGGGAAAGAGAAGAGTGTTTGGAGAAGTGGCACTGAAGGCCAAGTGTCCCGTGCAGGGAGGGGCATGCCAGAGGTGCCTCTGCTCCAGTTGCAGCAGATGTGGGCTGTGCCTCTTTTGGGTGGGAAGGCCAAGGCAAAGCAAGGGCTGGGCTGCAGCTGCTGCTGCTGTGTGAGCCCTGCCGTGCGTGTGGGCGCTCCCAGAGCCGTGGCTGGGGTTGGGCTGCAGCTGCAGCTCTCTGTACTTTTGCAGATTATTACACGTGTTGGCCTAAGAATGTCTCTTTTTCTGTTGATGTGCCGACCCATTGCCTGCAGTACATTTGTGATGATGACTCAAGGGGGGAAGTAGGATTTTTTGGATTTACCAATACCTTATTCTCAAGTGGCATGACTTTTGTCTTCTGTAAAGTCACACATAGCAGTTTAGAGAAGCATTTTATTCCATAATAAAAGGAAACATTGCAGGTTCAGAACCATCTTCAGAATCTTTAGGGTTCTGATGGACGGGCTATGGCAGAAGAGATGAATATTCTGGAACTGGTCATAGGGAGAATATCTTTGTGTCCAAAGCTAATTTGCTTCATTGTGGACATTTACTTCCTCAGTGGAGTAGAAACACTACTTGGTTGTCTAGCTTTTCCTGTCGTTTGGGTTCGTTTTTTCCCCTACCCTAATGATTTACAGCTTTTTGCCACTGATCACAAATGTGGCAAATAGCCTGGAAATAGCCTGGGTGCATCAATGTTTGCCTGGATGACACACATGGGACAGCAGCAGAGGGCCATCGGAGAAGCAGCACCTTGTGATGGGTTGTGTGAGCGCTTGGCTGGGGGTGCTGAGACTGCCAGGCAGAAATGTGTGCTTTGCCTGTGGGTTTGCAGCACACAGCCCTGGGCAGGGCTGGCAGCCGTGCTGGCAGCAAGGAGAGCCCCTGGCTTTGTGCTGGCTGATTTCTCAGAGCTCTGGGGTAAGGCAGGGTCAGAGCGTGGGGGCACGTCCCCTCGCTTGGTGTCTTCTGGTTTTCTGTGTTCGTACTTTGTCTCAAAGGTCATTTTGTAAGAGCTTCAGTTTCACCTTGGCCCGCTGAATCCTGAGTTTAAAAGGCTTGTCATGTGAACTGTGTGGGCAGTGTTCCCTCCTCTGATCTCTATGTCCCTTGGGAGTGGAGAAGGACAGTCATTGTATCCCTGATATGATTCCAGCAAAATAGTGAGTGAGCTTTGGGTTCCTTTCTTTCTGTTTTTCTGCTCAGGACAATGTTGGTGTTGCCTCTGATTCTTCAGGAGGGGAGCCTGTGAACAGAGCTGCAGCAGAGAAAGCTTCATTTGGCACTGAGAGCTGCAGGAACAGTTCCCAGGAGCCCGAGGAGCCTGGTGAGGACAGAGCCCACACTGGTTTAGAGAGCTGTGAGATGGCTGCTCTGAGCAGGGTTGGTGCTTCCTGGTGCCTTGAGTTCAAATCCTGCACGGGCACAACCTCCCTGAGCCCTGCCCTCCACGCTTCTCCAGAGGCTCTGACACGGAGTCCTCTGCTGGGGCAGAGAGCAGGAAATAAACCTGATCTTGTGGCAGTTGTGTCACCAAGCCGGGTGTCCCAGTTTTGTGCTGAAGTTGGTGGATAAATTTGCTGCAGGGTGCCAGGGGAGGCCAGGCTGAGCGACACTTGAAGGAGCAGGGGAAAAAAAGAGATAAAAGTCAGGGTAGAAGTCCAAATCACTGACTGAATGTAATACCAGTTGTCCTGACCCACAAGAAAAACAAGGAGCACAACATCAGAGGCCAGCCAATTGAAAAATCACAGTAACTCCAGTATCAGAAGGAAAAGCTTGAATGACCCCTGATTAGGGAGGCCTAAGAGGAGAGAAGGAGCACTGTAGATCCATCCCTTAGCCCAGATGGTGCAGCCTGCAGGCCTCGTAGGGAGCTCTGTCCCTCCCAGCCCTTCCTGCCAGAGCGGATGGTCGAGTTGCAGCAGCTGCTGCTCGCTGCAGAGGGCAGTTTGTAGATGCCAGGTAATGGAGCTGGTTCAGAACTCAGCTCCCAGCACCTTCAGCTTCAGCCATTTCAGTGAGGACTGAGGTCTCTCTGTCAGCTCAGAGAAAGAACAAGGCTGGGCTTCCTTGTGGCAGCTGGGACTGTCTGTGTTTCAAGCTCTCCTGAGTGCCCTTTGTACTGCTGGGGCTGAGACTTTATCGAGATACTTCCATGTTTTGAAGCAAACTTTTGAGCCCTTGGAATGGTCCCTGTTCTTTTTAAGGAGAGATTGCTTCGAATTGCCAAGTGAGAGTCTGCCTTTCAGGCCATCTTTGACAGCCCCTGGTAGAAGGACAATTGCTGCCCAAGGGAAAGGTGCACAAGGGCCAGTATTGACTGAGCGTTGCCTTTGCTTCCCAGATGCCATCTGACCAACATCTCCAGGAGGGCTGCCTTGCGTGGCAGGAAGAGACAGGGGAGAGCCTGTGACCATCAGGCAGGTAGAACTCCTCTGCTTGTAGATATGTTTATAGATATCTACGGTTCTATTTATTAGTGGTTATAGTTCCATGTATAGATTATAGTGTTCTATTTATATGGGTATATATTGATAGATCTACATGGTTAAGTGTGGATATGTATACAGTTATAGATGGGATAGAATTATATTTTATTATATATTTACATTTATAGATTCTCAGAGTTAGATTTTTATATGTGTAGAGTAAAATATTTATATAAATATATATATATATATGAAGTTACATTTATGAATGTGTATAGTTATATAGTAGGAGGAACAGGAATGTTTAGATGGAGACATTGATGGATAGATTGTTGTTGGTGTAGGCCTAGGCTGCATTTATACCTCTTTTTCCCCCCTCAGCTGCCTTTTTCACCTCTTGCTTTTCCCCCCATGTCCCCTGTCCCTTTGCTGGGTCCGAGCTGGCGGCCAGCCCGAGTGGAGCAGCACTTCCAGCCCCGGCTGTCCCTGGAGCGGTGGGAGCTGCCGCTGGCCCCAGGCACTGTCCCTGAGGAGCTGCTGAAGGACGGTGAGACTGAGGGGGCTGAGGGGGCCGTGGCGCCGAAGGGACGGTGACCCTGAGCTGCTGCTGGGGCTGAGGGCTGTGGGGCAGCCGAGGGCCATGGTGGCACCGAGGTGACAGGGAAGTAGCACAGGCTCCGTGTCTCAGGGGACGGGATGGCTCAGAAGGGACTGAGGGGGGTGAGAGGACTGTGAGGGGCTAAAGAAACTGAAGGGGGCTGGGGCTTCACCGAGAGCATGGCGGGGCTGAGGGGGTGGAGGGGGCCAGCAGGGAGCACAGAGGGCTCCGGGACTGCAGCTCTGCCAGGCCTTGGAAGCAATTCCAGAGCCTCCACTTTTGCCACAGCTGCCATGAAGACCTTGAGGACAGCGGAGACTGACGGGAGGCAGCAGTGAGGAGCTGAAGGCCAGCAGCAAGAGCAGTGAACAGGGCCCTGCTGCTGCCAGCCTGGAGAGAGCCCGGCTGAGGCCACAGGCCCGGGGAGGCAGGTGGGGCTGAGGCTGCCGTGGGCTGTGGCCGTGGGCACTGCCCGGCGGGGCAGGAGCGGGCCCTGCCCATGCTGGGGCTGCTCAGTGCAGCTGTCCCAGCTGGCACAGGGGCTGTCCTTGGGCAAGGCAGCTGTGCCGGCAGGGCCCGGGAGCTGTGCCGGCTGTGCCGGGCTGCCGGGGCTGCGCTCACCACAGCCTGGCCCGCTCGGCTGCTTTCTCTTTCTGACCCCCTGGGGAAGCTCTGACATTTCCTCTTCCCTGATGGAAGTTGCTGCCAAGAGAAACGTCCCCACACTCACTCAGTGTTCCCTTTGCTTGCCAGATGTCCCATCTGCTGTCCCTGTCCAGGAGCGCTGCTCTGCCCGGGAGGAGGAGACCGAGCGAGAGGCTTTGAAGATGGGGCAGCTGGGATCCCTCTGCTTGGAGTGCTGTTTACAGATACATGGACTTGAACATAGACAGGGATTATTACATGTGTATTTCTATATGTGGGTTGCTATTTGTATGGATTTATTTCCATGTGTATATTCTTGTATTTATGTATGTTTATTTGTTATGAATGTATGCTATGTATATATATACATATATGTTTGAAATTACATATATGTGTATAAATTTATCTATGTATACATGGATATTGTTATGTCTGTGCTTATTTCTATTTCTTATGGGTACAGTGGTGTAGGTATTTCTTTTGATATAATTTATGTTATATGGCTTTTAAAATAGAAATATTGGTATTTGTATAGGTATATAAGTCTATTTTTATATGCATTTTTATCTGTTTCTGGATGTAATTCTGTTTACATATGTATGGAGATATTTTTGTATTCCTAGATGGGCTTAATCCTTGTAGTAATATGTAATAAATTAAGTTGTTAAACACCTAATTGATCTTTGTGTATAGTGAGTTGTTGTGGAGGTTGGCAATAAATTAACTGAAGTTGGTATTTGCATATTATTACATAGACAAGTTGTAATAATATAATAAATTCCTGTTTGTAACCTTAATTGAGATCGGTATAGTTCTGTATTGTCGGTGTGGGTGTAGCACTTTGTAATAAATGACATTTTTCAACTTAAATTGATTCTTGATTATTTGTGGATCAGCAGTGTGGCTGTAGCAATCTGCAAGAAATGCCATTTGTCAGCTGCGATGGGTGTTCTGTGATTTGTGCTTCCCAAAGCCATGGGCAGATGTAAATGCTGGAGGATTTTGGCCATGCCAATCTCCGGCCATGCCCAGCACATGCCCCACCTGCACTCAGGCTGGGCAGGGGAAGCGCGGATTTGGGCTGGCAGCAGAGCCCCACGTTGGCTCAGAACTCGCTGCAGAGGCTGCTGAGAAAACTCCAGGGTTTCACTGAGAGTAGAACTCCAAGCAGGAGCAACCCTGGCAGGAGAAATCATTCACAATGAAAAAAAGAGAGAAAATGTGGCAAAGCAGATGTGGGGATACTCTGTGAGGCTGATCAAATGCTCTGAATCACCCCTGCCTAGGCACGTCTTCTGCAAAAAGGTTTTGTTAAAAACTGAACGCCTCCCATGAAATACAGATTGCACTTTCCCCTTAACTTACCTTGCTGTGTGAGTGGAGACACTCTCTCCTTATCACTGAGAATCTTTGCCCTTCAGCACCTCACATTTAATCAAAAATGATGTACTACCACTTGGCACCATCAATGAAAACAGCCCTGTCCTCATGGCAGTGTTTGCAAAGTCTTCCCTCCTCCTGTCCCCACATGTGACAGATGGAACCATCCCTTTCTGTCCAAACTGTGCCTGAGCTGAGTGAGGGCTCCAGGAGCTCAGGAGGGTGCAAGAGCACCGCACGTGGGAAGGTTTAGCAAAGCTTCCTAAGCACCAGTAATCTCTGGGTTTGCCAGTCTTCCCCTGCAATATTGTCCTACTCAAGAATGATCTTGGAGGACACTGTGCCTCCAGCTCACTCAAGTAAAGTTTGTTTTGCTTCAAGGTTTGAATAGAAGAAAATGAAAATTGTGGTTTTTAGAGTGAAATTTGGGGGTTGGTGCAGCTGGGTTTGCTCCACTATTTGCTGTGGAAAGTCGGGTAAAAGCTTTAAATTCCCAGCAGAAGCTGACTACCACCCAGACAGACCTGAATGAGGCCCAGGTGGGCTTGCTACACGCTGGTCCAAGGGAAAAGCTGGAACAAAGTCCCCTTTTATTGCAGATGGAGTCTGTACTGTATGGTGTCTCCAGGGCTTTCTGTGGTAAGACATGGCAATCCAGCCAGAAACTGTGGATATGAGAGTTCCAACAGCAACCTGCTTCTCCAGGGTGAGGGACGAGGCCAGCCTGAAAGCCTGGAAGGTGCTCTGGGCACTGGAGAAGGCCAGGCTGTCCTTGTGCAGGGATGGCCTTCAAAGGGGACCTCACACCTTGTGCTGCTGACCAAGGGCAGCTGGTGGCCTTCCACAAAATGCTTTTGTCCAGCTCTTGGAAAAGTTCCAGCCAGCAACAATTCCTGCTGCTCACACCAGCCCTTTCCAAGCAGGAGGAATTTGTGTCAGCAGCCTGACAGCTTAGTGGCAGGAGAATACAATACTCAGCTGAGCGTTGTCAACTCTCTGTCAGAAGCCACATCCTCAGCCCCTCATCTCCTCCAGTTGTCTCAGACGTGGAGGAAGCAGCAGGAAATCTCTGATCCTGGAAGGGAAAGCAGGAGGAGAGGCAGTGGCTGGTCCCTGGGGCCTTGGGAGCAGTGAGAGCCATCCAGAACAGGATCTCTGCTGGGCTGTGGAGATAAGAGTGACCAACCAGCAATGCTGTGTGTGAGACTGGAGCCATCTGTCAAGGTGAGCATGGAAATCTGACCTTGCAAAACAGAGGAAAAGGTGTCCTTGGGTATTTGCCAAAGCTTGCAGGGGCTCTAAGCCACCTGGTCTAATGGAAGGTGTCCCTGCCCATGGCAGAGGGGTTGGATCTAGATGGTCTTTAAGGCCCCTTCCAACTCAAGCCCTTCTGTGAGTCTGAATTACAAACCCACAATGACAAAGAGAACACAGCAAACCTGGCTCCCCGCTGCATTATTGGAGGTTGCTGCAGTCACTTGTGTCACCCGGAGACTGGTTTGAATCTGGAGAAATTTTCATGGTCCCACAGTATTTCAGTGTGACTTTCTGCCATCGGCACACTATATACAGCCACGAACAGGGACGGGACACCCCAAAATCAGTGCCGTGAGCTGTTTATTTTAAACATCAGTCCCAGTACCTTTTTAGGACAATGGAGACAACAGATGTGAACAGCTCGCTGATTCAAATGGAATGCCAAGGAAACATAACGTTACAGCATAGCATAAAGCCATCTCAGTCCAAGTTTCAGCCAATCACACATAAAGCAACAACATATTGACAATAATTCTATCCAATCATATGAAGTGCACGTAACTGTAGTTAACGCAATAGAGACTTCTCTAACACAATGGCTCGTTTATGAGAGACAAAGCACAGAGACTCATTCATATTAATCTTCTAAAGATATACATTAAATAAACTTGTTGCAACCTAAAAGGGCAAATCACAGAGGCTTATTGTTCTATTTCTTACATCTGCTCTGCAGCTTAGAAAACTTTTTCTGCTGCATTACCACTGTTCACAAATCTGCTGTCTGAGGCCTGTGGTTTTTACCAGTTTCTCAAAACCCTCTAATTTTATGGATCCCAACAACTTTCCTGGTTCAGGGCCCCAAAAGATGCTGGAACAGATTATCTGCAAGCACAGAATTGGTTAAGCTGCCTGTGAACCTGATGGGAGAAGTGTATTCATGTTATTGCAGCATTTACCCTGCACAGGTGATATTTGGTTTCTATTTTGAAGATGAATGTTCTTGCACAATGCTTGTATATGCAGAAATACTGGCTTTAAATCCTAATTCCATCTTCACACAATGATGTGCAATCCATCAGAAATATTTAACACGGAGCCATATTAGCTTTGGGCTCGGTGGTATGGGTTGTATAAAGTGTGTGATGAGTAATGGCAGCTCTAACAAATACCCCTCTTGTTAATTTGGGTCTTCCCTTTATCAACCCTGTTGCATAGAAATCACTTGTTTACAGCAGAGACTAAATGAAATTCCTTCATAAGGATGAGAATTGTGCAATTCAAGCTGATTAAAGGGAAAGTTTTCTGTTATTGTGAAAGGACAATCTAGATAACCTGTTTGCTGTCCATCCTGGAGGGGCTTTGCAGTTAAGAGTGAAAAGGAAAAGGACATTTCTCTTAAGAAGTGTCTTGAAAGAGCTTTTTGTAATACCAGAAGCAGCTACATTGATATTGACCTCCACAATTAGAAATGCACAACAACCACTTAGGTGACTTAATCTGGCCATGACATTTAGCTCAAATTCCAAAATCTCATCAAATATGTTGCTATCCTTTAAACAAGGCTCCTTGGCAACTGGCATGTGTAAGGACATGAAACTATGCAGAATTTGCACCGTGAGATGATGCCAAATGAGTCATGCCGGTAGATTAACTAGGGCATGCAAGGCAGAGAGAGGGAAATGAGAGCACAAGAAGAGAGTACACAAGAAGAGAGTACAATCTCCTTTTTTCTGAAACACTGTAGAAATCAAACTGAACACAAATCCTCCTACGGGTAGTTCTTGCAAAAGACTAGGAGTTCTTTTTGTGTTCACAGGCCTGCAATATTTAGCTTTGGATCACACAAAATGCAGATGACAAAACAAGGCCTTGAAGTCACATCCAGTATGAAGCAGTATGAAAGAGGAAAGCAGCTGAGAGTGTCAACCCTGCTAAGTAGTCTCAGTATTCTTCTTGACATTAGCAGAAATTTGAAATGAGTCTCTGAAAATGACAAAGGAGACAGAAGAAAAGGGAGCGAGGACTCCTCTGGCATAGTGTTTCCTAACAGGGATCTTCAAAATGTAAAGATTGTATCATCCTTTCAACTGAAGGAAGGTATGAAAACAACAGGAAGGAAATGGCATCAAATGCTAGAAAGACTCTGGGCAGTGTACTTCTAGACAGAAAGGCCACTGATGGAAAACCAACTAAACTGGCACCAATGCAGCAACATTGTACTAAAGCCAGAAATGTCCAGCACTTCACTCTCTGTCATTCCATTCAGATGCACACAGCAGCTCTGCAACATTCCTACTGATCATCTCCTTGGCAAACTGGGAGTGAGGGTCCGTGGTGATGCAGAGTCCCCAGCAAGATGCAAAGGAGAGCTGCTTTCTTGCAACAACCAGGCTTTTGAAACACTCAGGCCTTTATCAGTTCCATAGCTTTAAGCCATAACAAACACAATTCAACCAACCACCATGCACCAGGCTGTGAACACACGACGGTTCTAGAACTTGTTGATCTACCTCTAATTCAGCTGCCTCACCTTCCCACAGTCCTTTTCTACTTAGCCAATGGAATGGGCCTCAGCCCAAGGCCTTCCTTTTGTAAGCTTCTAGCTAGATGCAGCAGCAAACCACTACTTTCTTCTGTGCCAAGACTTCAGGTAGACGATTTGCATCTGCCCTTCCAGTGAAACCTAATGGGGAGAGAAAAGCCTCTCAGAGATGTTCAGTCATTCCATTTGCTAGACAGGCCAAATCAAAAGAAAAGCAAGCTATGGGATTGTGTACTCGCTCTTACAAAACACCTGCTGCCCTCTGACAATGAACTAGCAGAAAACCAGCAAAACTGAGACTTGAGGCAAACAACCCTTTGAAGGGAATAATGATGTGATCAATAAAGACAACACATTTCCAGGCGACCGAGATACTTGAAATGCCAGCAAAGGCTTGAGAGCAAAGGCTGAACTAATGGGGAAAGGGTAAAAGAATCCCAAGAAAAACATGACCAAAGGTAAAAAGGATTCCAGGAAAAACATAGGCAACTGACCTGTTGAAGCCTTCAGGAAATCAGTGGCCGCTGATTTACATAGGCCATTCAAGTTAATTGACCCGTGCATCTTCCACTCCTTTTTCACCATTCGGCACCATAGGGTGAATTGTGACCATGGAATCACAATTCCTTGGATTCTGTTCTTAACTTTAGGAGAGAAGTACAGCAGCTGAAGCACCTGTTACTGATGTGACACCCAGGAACACAGAGTTGACATATTTCATTCTTGTCCAATCACAACTAGCAATACTGAGACGATAAGGCTGGCTTATTTTCATGACACTTTTCTTGTTTTACAGCCTGCTCTGATTCCGGTGAAACTTTTTCATTAGCTTCTCTCTAAAATGAGAAAGTCCAGTTCAATATCCCGCCCTACTGCTGCAGGTATATCATTTGGTTTGTCGAGATTAAAAATGGAATTGGAAAGTACGGAGCTCCACCGAGCTAAGCGCCGCTCCCGGGCACATTTTGGCAGAAGCCGCCGTCCAGAGAGCACTGTGACCGGCACAATCGTCTTTGTGTGAAGAAGGCACTCCTTCGCCTCCGGGAGCCGGAGAGAGCGGCAGCTTCGGAAAGGTGAAGAATGAAACTGCACAACACTGGGATTGTGTGCGCAGCTTGCAAACTGATAGAAAACAGTACCTTGCCACTCTCCTGCCTTTTCCAATCACATGAATATTCAATTGGAACGTGTTTTGGACAACTTTCTTTTTCTTCTTGCCAAACACTCTGCAGACCTCCGTGCAATTTCTAGAACACGATGGGAGATGTTTTCTGTGCTGGCACAGTTTGTCCTTTTCAGCCCTAGTGGAAAAGCTTTTTGCTAAGATGTAGACGACAAGAGACGCTAAAGACGAAGGTACGGAGCTCCCCTTGGCTAAGCACCGCTCCCGGGTGCCTTTCGGCAGAAGCCACGCTCCAGAGGGCACTGTGACCAGCACAATCGTCTTTGCGTGAAGAAGCCGCTTCTGCGTCTCCGGGAGCCGGAGAGAGCGGCAGCTTTGGAAAGGTGAAGAAGGAAGCTGCTATGCCATGCCATCCCTGGTGGTCAAAGTTTGAATCTGAAAGAGTTTGGACTTGAAGGTCCAAGGTTGGATTTGGTGGTGAACAATTGGATTTATTGATCAAAATTTGGATTTATGGTCCAGGGTTGCATTTGGTGGGCAACACTGGAATGCCATGGAATAACAGCATTCCGGGCATCAGGAATTTTGAATCCCCCCGTTCCCCTCACAAATTCCCATGGAATCATGTCACTCTGGGCATTGGGAACTTTTAAAAATGGCACCTTTGGTGTTGCAAAACGGACACGTGTGATGGAATCGGATACTACAGGTGGCAAGGAAAACTGGGAATGACTTCGGCGGCTCCGCAATCTCCACCAAGCTCAGCATCCTGCCCAGAGAACTCTACAAGTCACGAGTACACCAAAAAACATGGTAAAATCAAGGCACTCAGGCACACATTGGAAACAAATCGCTTCTTCTTTTGCTTGCTTTTTATATTTTTAAGAGATTTTCCCCTTGTTTTTTACTTTTTTCTGTGCTTTCCCTCCCTTTTTTTCTTTCTGTCCCCCTTTGTTAAAAATTTTCTACACCTTTTAATTTTCAACCAGAAAAATTCCCAGCAACTCAAGGGAACAATCCCAAAGAACCCAAGAAACCAAAGCAGTTTTTATCTCCAGGATAACACATAGCAAAATATCATCTTTTGGATTGTAAAGAAAAACCCTAAACTTTTATTCACCAAAAAATCTACAAAGAAGAAATATTCAGAATCTTGTTAACTTATTTATTACAATTGTTATTACTATTTTTATTTTTAATAATATTAATAATATTATTGATAGTATTAATAATATTTCTCTTTTTAAAAAATCCTTTTCCTGTTTTTTTTTATTTTTAATTCAGGAATGAAGGTGGGCCAAACCAGCACAGCATGAACAGGAGGTAACTTCCCGTCCATTCAAAAAGGAAAAGTAGGATTCTCTTAGAAAAAAAATCCAGTAACATTTTAAAAACACCTCTAAAATGTTCCTAAATAAAATAAAAAAATTTGGGCCCTCCTAGGCCCTGGTGACCTGTTGTGCTGGATATTCTTCTATTACACCTTGAGGTTATTCTTTACAAGTGGACTCATTTGGAATTTTATCCTTATTTTTCCCATTTTTCCTTCTTAAAAATTCTTTTTTCTTCCAGTTCCTTTGTGCTTCCTTCCGCCGAGTTCTTCTCATTTCCAGTGCTATATGGGATTTTCTGGATCTGGATTGTGTCCTGCTCTCTCCTCCCATCCCAGCCCCCTGAAACCTCCAAAAAATATCCCAAAAAACCTCACAAGACTGAATCACCACATCAGCACTGTCATTAGAGTGTTCCTAGACAAGTGGGTAGAAAATTTGGGATGAACATTCCCTATCCAGCAGACTCATGAATTCCTCCAACGTGGAGGTGGAAAAAGCTGCTAAAATTGGGATCTTGCCTTTCCAGTAGTGTTTTTGAACCGGGTTTTATTCGTTATCTTGCTGATGTGCACAACAGTGGACCAAATATGGCAGGGCCTGACACACAGGATGCAGGCAAAGTGAAGAAGCCAAACTGTTTATTAATGGAAGGCAAAGCAAAGGGATTAACTACAATGGAACCAAAGGGGATGGACACGGTGTGAGAGCTGGAGGGAGGTAGCTATCTACAGGCAGGGGGAGGGCTGAAGCCACACAAGCGTCCAACAAGCTCAGCTGTGCCAATCATCAGCTGTGTCTGGAACTCCAGTGGCAATGGGAGATGGCGTCCTCTTCAGTGTCTTCTGGTGCTGTTCTTACGTCACTGATTCACTGGATCCTTAAGATGAAGTTAATTCTTCAGCTCTGCTGGTAAACTGGGCTTGAATATTCCTGCTACAGTGGGACAAACTGCCTTTCTTCTGGGTGTGAATGGCTGGAACAGAGAGGAGGATGGCCTCAGTCAGAGCCCACATCTGCAGGAATTCTACTGCAGATGATTGTCTGCAGTACTGCAGATGATTGTCCAAGTCAGCTCTTGGATCGGCCACAAGAGAGGAGGGGTCAGCAGGATCAGCCGCAAAGGGCTGCCCACAAAGCCCCTGGCCTGTGTCCCTGAAATCTCCGTGTGCTCTTCCCATGCCTACCCCTCGTCTGCACAGGGAGCGAAGCCAGCCGCAGCCCGGCAAGGGCTTGCAGCTCCCCTTGCCAGCCCCCGCTGTCAGCCCGCTCCGGCACTCACCCTCATTGAGGACCTCGAGCTCTTCCTTCTGGCCCCTCATGAGTACCTGGGCGGACCCTGTGAACACAGAGCCTGTCACGGCCCCAACGGCACAGCTCCCTCCCAGCGGCGCTGCCGGGGCAGCAGGCGGGGCTGGGGCCGAGCTGTGGCGGGCCGGGCCGGGGAGGGAGCCGGGGCTCAGGGCTCACCCATGAACCTGATGGCTGCCTCTCGCAGGGGCTCCTGTGGGCTCTGCAGGTAGCGCAGGGCCCGGCGCAGGTGCTCGGCCGCTCGGCTCCTGTCCTGTGCCAGCTGCAGAGAGCGGCAGGAGGGAAGGGTTGGCGCAGGCTCAGCCCCTGGGCCGGGCGCTGCCTTCGCCCAGCCCTGGCCTCCCCTGGCCGCAGAGCCCTGAGGCGCGGCCAGCAGCCGCTGGCCAAGGGCTCCCGAGGGGAGGGGCAGAGGGCCGGCTGCTGCCTGGGGAGCCTCGGTGCCGGCCCGCAGCCCCGCCGGCCGGGGGTCCATGGGCACCCGGCTGGGCCCCACGGGAGCCTGGAGAAGAGCCCGCGCGGCCTCTGGCTGCAGCAGTGGGCAGGGGCACAGCTGCCAGCCTGCAAACTGAGCACCGCTCTCAGGGGCCTTCTCCGGGCTGAGCCTGGGGCTTCAGACCCTCCTTACCAGGCAGTTGGCAAACTTCAACATCTTCTCCCTCTCAAGTAGTTGCTTGAGCTTCCTTCTCCTGAGGAACCTTACCACACGAAGCAGCGTTTCCTGAGAGGCCTGGAGAGGAGCACAGATGCGGAGCTGCTACCACAGCCCAAAGAAAAGGACTTGCATCCCTGTGCCAAGGCCAGGAGCCAGAGGCTGGAGCCTGGGAGAAGCCCACCAGGAGACATCTGAGACCCCTTCTCAGGGATGCAAGGGGTGTAACTCAAAACCTCACCTTTGCCACACGCTTGTTCTCATCATGGCAATGAAAGAAGAGTGGCAGCAGGCTCTGGCTCACAATCTTCTTCAGAGTTTTTTGTCTTGTATTCACTACCAAGTCCATCACCTTTAAGAAGAGATTCAGGGAGAGCAGCTGCATATGGATGTCGTTCTGGAAAAAAGGAAAATACCTCAGCACCTACTTCTCCAAGCCCATCTGGGCAAAGGCCTGAAAATCCACAAAATTTCTGGGCAGCAACCAGTGCCCATGGCTGGGGGCACAGAGCCTTACACTGTCAAAGAGCGGCAGGAGTGCCTCAGCCAGCTTCGGGGCAGTGGTGCAGGATATCAGGATGTGTTCGTTCTCAAGTATATTTGTGAGCACCGAGAGAGTCATGGTGACAACATATTCATCTGCATCACCCAGCAGCTCCACAAGGTTTTTAGACAGACTGCACATTCTTCTGGCCTGTGTGGAACACAAGGGTGTGCTGGGAAGCCATGGACGGCTGCACTGCCAACACCACCCTGGCACTGCAAGGCCACCCTGCTGCTGCAGGGCCCACAGGCCAAAGGCCTGCCCCAAAGCACTGGGGCAGGTGAGGCAGGAGAGCTGGGAGCAGCTGCCTCAGCTCCTGAAGCCCAGCCAAGCCAAATGAACTGCATTCCCTAACCCCACACTGCTCATACAACTTCAGCCGCTGCCCCCTTCTCACCCTCAAGGGATCCTTGCTGAGCAGCACGAGACCTCTGAGCGCCAGGCGACGGTGCTCCCTGCACTCACTCTGCAGGTACCTTGACATGATCTCCAGTATGCTGTCACCATATTCCCTCAAATCTAGGCTCTGAAAGACCTGAAAGGCACAGGGCAGTGACAGGGGAGCTGGCCGGCAGGAGCCCCGAGCCACACAGGGCTGGGGTCAGGCAGCAGCACAGGGCGTGGGCACCATCCCAGGCAGCTGTGGCTGTGAGAGGGCAGAGAGCTAGGAAGCAGCTCAGCCAGGCAGCACTGGAACCAGGCTCACCTCCACAAGGAATGCCAGGAAGGGCAGATCCCAACGTGGCTCCTCCCTGTGCAGCCGCTTGACTAGATGGATTGCAATGAGGGAACACAATGGGATAAAGATACGGAAAATCTCCCTGGAAGGGGGAAAAAAAGACACCAAGACCCTGAGGTGAGGGTGCTAAACCTCTCCCAGGAATGACTCACAGATTTCTGGTCTTTCCCCAGCATCCCTGGAAGGGATGTAGGTGCTTTATGAGGCAGCTCCTTCTGGGCACCCTCCTCTTGCAGCCTTTCCCAGTCTCCTTGGCTGTCCCTCAGTGATGAGGCTCTCTGGCCCATGATCACAGGGACTGAGTGGGGCACAGGGCACAAATGCCGGGGGCAGTGGGGAGAAGGGGGTCTCACCTGGCCAGAAGACCCATGGCATAGTGCGGGGTGTGAGCACAGAGCATCATCTTCCATGCATTCTTGCGCTCCATAGCCACCACCTCATTGTAACACCGCAGTCGACACAGCAGAGCCTTCATGGCCTGCACTGCAAACCTGTGTGCAGAGCAAAGCCCAGGTCACACTGGGAGAGCTGGCACTGGCCACAGGGGCATGGGAAGGACAGGAGGACTGGGACCTTTTGGGCTTGCTGGGAAGGCAGTGTTCCTCCTGGCATGCTCTCCAGAAAGTATCAACTTCCTCTGGTGGCATCTGCTGTGTGGTAATGACAATTTGGAAGAGCAGAACCACAAAGAGGTGCCCAGAATAAGGAATCATTGACTTGTGGCACACAGGCACAATGACCCAGATCACCAGAGTTGCCTGCAAAAGAAGCAGCCCAAGACAGCGCTCAGTACCGAGGTGTCCGTGGGACAGGGCCCAAGGGCAGATGCAGGAGGAGCAGCGGGCCAGGTGCCTCCTGAGCCTGCCCCTAGCCCAGTGTTCAGCCCAGCGCCTGAGGCATGGAGAGGATGGAGAGCTGCTGGTGAGGTGACCAAGGGGCAAGCAGAGGCCAAATCCAGAAACTCACAGCCAGGGCAAAAACGTCCCTGTCGTCCCCATCAGAGGTGCATGCGCTGTGCAGTGGCCAATCCTCCATCACGCAGAGCAGTGTTGGCAGCACTTTCTCCATGGCTTGTCCCGATGACCGAATTGTTCTCCAAATCACTGCAGCAGCTCTGTGGGATCAGAGCTCTATGTCAGGGGCATCTCAGTCCCAGGACCATGCCCTGTGCAGCTGTGGGGGCCCAGGTGACAGAGCCCCGGTGCCCTGAGGGGCAGGGAGGGAGCATTGGCAGCAGGCTTGGCATACAGAGGGGCCCCAGGGTCCTGGACCTCTGTTCCTGTCTGGCAGAGCCCATAGCACAGGCTGTGCAGGCACGTGGGCCCCGTACCTGTCACACGTTGGGGCACAGCGCAGGAGGGTCAGCACCACATCATCAGGGTGTTCTTCAGCCAACCTCACAATGCCACTTTTCAGACTGGCCTCCACAGTTACATTGGACAGTAGACTCTGGTGGATGCTCCTTACAATGGCTGGCACCTGCAGCAGGCATGGGGGAGATTTTGAGTGCTGTCCAAGGCAGCAACTTCCCCAGCTTCCCCCAGGAACTGCTTCTCTTCCCACAACACTGTGCTGGCCTCAAAGGCTGAGGGGGCCCAGTGACCATGGCTTGAGGGGACACATGATCCTCGAAGGCCTCCAGGCCTGGCCCCAGGCTGCTTACCTGCTGCTGAGGAGAAACAGCACTGTCATCCAAAAAATCAACAGTGGGAGCAGGAATCCCAGTGGGAGTGGGCGGGCTGTCAGTATTTGAGATGTTGTCAGTCTCTTCATTGTCAGTGTTTCTGATGACCACATCCTCAGTCATTGCTGTGAGAAGAGCCTTTGCCCAGTTTTCAGTCACTGAGGTGTCAAAGTCCTGTGAGCGCTGAGCCGAATCTGGGCTGACATCGGGCTGCTCCTGGAGCTCGGTCAGCCCCGAGTCAGGCTCAGCTGTGCCTTCAGATGCTGCAGTGCTGGTCTTTGTGCGCCGAATGCGCAGGAATTTCCGGAACCTCTGCAGGAGAACATAGGACATGGAAACCAGGGATGCTCCATGGCATGCTCCAAGTGTGGTGCTGGGCTGAGCAGGGACAGCAGGCCCAGCCCAGGTGGGGGTGGCTGCAGGTACCTTCAGGGTTTTGCGCAAGCGGCCACGGCCGGGTTCCTGCTCCTGTGTCTTGTCCAGGGCTGCATCTGGCAAAGAGCGAGCACAGCCAGAGCTGAGGGGCTGCGGTTGAGGCTGGAGAGCACAGCCCAGCCCTGTGCTGCCCAGCCAGGGAGAGCCCCGGGATGGCCCAGGGGATGGAGCACAGCCACTGCGGGGTGTCTGCCCTGCCCCTGTTCCATCCTGTCCATGGGCATGTCCCCAGGGGATGGGATGGGATGGGATGGGATGGGATGGGATGGGATGGGATGGGATGGGATGGGATGGGATGGGATGGGATGGGATGGGATGGGATGGGATGGGGCCAAGCTGGCTGCTGCCATCAGCCCTGTGGCCCACCTCTGCCACTCACCATCCTGCAGTGGCTGGATCTGCTCCGGATCTTCAGGCTGTTGTGCTGGGGCATCTGCACGGTCTTTAGTGTCTTTTCCCCTGACCACTTTGAACAGGCCAAGAAATCTGCCCGCCATTCCACCACCCGGCCTTGACAGCACCTTCTAAAGAGATGCCTCAGGATATCGCCAAGTCAACAATTGCAGTTGTGCCTTCAAGGCACCTGGAACCAGGAAGCTTCAGGACGGCTGCAGGACAGCAAGTCCTGCACTTTGGTCTTTAGGGCTCC
Source organism: Zonotrichia albicollis (assembly GCF_047830755.1). Taxonomy (NCBI): domain Eukaryota; kingdom Metazoa; phylum Chordata; class Aves; order Passeriformes; family Passerellidae; genus Zonotrichia; species Zonotrichia albicollis. The sequence continues at coordinate 1,632,010 of NC_133844.1, read as the reverse complement.
TGCCACAATGACAGGAGTCTCCTCTTTAATGATTCAGGTGACCAAATCTCACGGTCTGGAGTTGATGGCACTGGTCAGAGAAATGGGAGATGCCTCGAAAAGTTCCGAGTCACCAAGTCCTGCAGTCTGGCCTCAAGGTCAGCTGCAGGAATAACGCTATGGAAAAGCTTCGGATGAGACGAGAACGAGCGCGCTGTGCGGGGGCTCCTCCTGGCACCGCTCTGTCCCGTCCTGTCCCGTCATGTCCTCTGAGCACCCAGGCAAGCTTCTATTTCCCACGTGTCACAAAGGGCCTATGGACACCAGGTTCCATTCCATGTCACAATGACCGTGCTGCAGCGTGTCACCAAGGGCCCTTGCACACACTGCCGCTTGCCCTGGGGCCGTCCCCAGCCCAGCCAAAGTGGCCCAGGCTGGAAGCAATGCCTGGCCCCAGGTGTCCAAGGCAACCCCACAGGATCTTTAGGAAGGGCTCAGAGCATCAGCAAACGCTGCCCTGCTCTGCGGGCTCAGGGCAGCAGAAGGAGCCCCCAGGGCTGCCGACGCAGCCGCGCAGGGAAGGGCACGGGGCCTTCCAGGGATGCTGGCACAGCCTCCTTGGGACATGTCCCGGCCCGTGGCCATGCTAATCCCGCGGGTGTGACTCGCACAAGGAATGTGTGGGCCCGGGCACCAATGCTGCTCTGAGCCCTGGGGCCCGGGCAGCGCTGCCATCAGCAGCTGTGGCACAGTCCCTGCCCAAGCAGAGCTGCCACCCCCCGAGCCCTGGCAGCGCTGGTGCCCGTCTCCTGCCCCACAGACCTGTGCCCCCGGGGGGCTTCTGTGCCACAGGGAGCCAAAGCCCACGTGCACTGGGGGCTGATGGCAGGAGCACCTGCAGCAACTGCTGGCAACACTTGGTCTCTGTCAGAAGCTCTTCCTCAATGCTGGAATGATTTTCTCATTGAAGTAATTTGCTGCAGCACAGAAACATCTTTACCTTGAAAACACAGAAGAATCAGGCAATAAAGTATCCTCACTTCAGGAAACCTTTACCTCTCATTGCTCAACTCGAGTCAGTCAAAAAAGCTGCATAATTCCCAAATTAATTGAGATGCCCTAAGAACATTGTGTGAAATGAGGCTCACTTTTAAAATTTCAAAGGCTTATTAAAATTTACAAAAATACAGCAAAGAATGAATTAGGAAAAATTACAGGACTGGGAGTCTCCATGGCCAAAAGCCCACGTGCTCATCTACAAAATGGATGCTCTGCCTTTTATACCCTAAGCCCCTCCCAAAGTTTTGTCAGTCAACTCTTTCTCTGCCATCCAATGGTGGAGGTCACTTTCTTACATCTTGATTGGAGGTCAGGTGTTGCCATGCTCTGCCTCCTGGTATCAAGCTCTCCCTCCCCTAAATGCCCCACTAGTGACAGCAGTAAGGGGGGAAGGGAAAGAGTACTCTGGAGAGAACTTGCAAAAATAACACAGCTATACAGCTATAAAAATTCTCTTAACATACACATAATATTCATCTCTTAATTGTGAGAGCCAACAATCCCTTTCTTCATTTAAAACAACCTGAAAGATTTTCAAGTTTGCTTCCAACTCAAAGCAGTAACTCATTTGCCTTAATGTCAACCACTGAGAGTCACTTTAGAAAACCTAACACAGAAGCAAAACAATGGCCATCCATTGGTTTGCAAATGTTTTTCTGTGAATGGATGATACCACCCTAATTCTAAAGGAATAAAAGCCCTCATGGAATGAAAGTCCAGTCCGTGTTACAAAAGGAAACTGAACAAATTAGTAGATTCCACAAAGGTCAGTCCTCCCCCTGGTAGAGATAACTTAGTGGCCAATAAATTACAGCCCTGCCCTCTTGTTCCCTGCAGGAGAATCACAACCTGGGGGCCACGTTTGGACACTTTGGCAGGACAGGGACTGGCTCTGGTATAAGGTGTGTAATAAAGAGACTGAGAACAAGGAGGAAAGAAGATCCAGGAAATGCAGATTGTTGGTGGAAAGATTAGGATGTTCTTTTAAGGATTTTGTTTGGTTCACTGGAAAGATGAATGGCTTTGAGCTGCAGAAAATGAGTACCCACTGGCAGTATCAGGGAGGACTAGAGGAAGGGCAGAATATGTCCCTGGATGAAGTGCTTAGAAAGATACAAGAAGGGTATGTAAAAAGGGATGCTGAAAAGGAGAAAGCAAAGACAAAGGCGATGGCAGAATTTTTACAGCCCCCAAGGGCCCCAGGACTCAAGTGGTCCCCCATAATAGAAGGGACAGGGTCAGCTACGAGGAAGTGGCAGAAACATTCCCTCCTCAGCAGGGGAGAGCCAAGCCAAACAGCAGCTGGGAAAGAATCAGTGTTCTCTGTGCCGGGCAGTGGGACACTGGAAGTGGGAATGTTCACAAGAACAGCTAGACCCTCAGGAGGAGGAAGTCCAGGGGATAATGGAGATGGACTATTAGATGTGTCAGGGGCTCCCAGTGCAGCAGGGACACACCACACCAGAGCCCTTGTTAACTTTTCAGGTGGGTTCAGATTGAGAGGAGATGTGTTTCCTAGTAAACACAGGGGCCTCTCTATCCACCTTACATTTTATCCCTAAGGTGGGAGAATTGTCAAAAATATCCTCAATTGTTCAAGGTGTTGTGGGAATTGTAGTTTATTCTGTAGGCTTGGAAGTCTGAGAGCATCTTTCTCTGAAGGAATTGTGGATATCATGAAAATTTGATTTAGGGATTTAATTCTTTGTCTATGTGGGGTTTTGTGCAGAGCTGAAAAGCTCCTGTTTGGAGGGGACCCATGCCCCTGTTCTTTGTGTGTTTTATTGTTAAAAGCCACAACTGGCGGTTTTCAGTCCTGAAACCAATTCTGCAGCTCCACCAGTCTGTGGTCTGTTGTGGAGAACTAGAATTGGCAGTTTTAATCGTGAGGCCAATTCTGCAGCGGCTGCCTTGTGGAGATTGTGTTGTCCCTATGCAAGCCTAGGTATTTATCATGCAGCTTCCTCTCAGGGGGCTATAGGAAAACTTCAGGGGAAAATATTCTGGTATTCTTCCTCGCTTAATGTAGTAGTTGCCTCCCTACCTCGGGGTGCAGCTGATGAAAAAAAAGGATAAGGAGAAATTGGCTACTAAAAAGATGATTGGTTATTAAAAAAGTGATTGGTTGTTAAGAAAGGCTCTAGGCAGTGGCATTGCTTGCTGCAGAACTTGATCATGTCCAAAAGGAAAGTCACTGGAATAAAAGGAGCAAACTGCTAAGGTGAACTGCTCCAGGGTGAGTAGCAAAAGCCTGCTAAAATCCTGAACTAAAAGCAACTCAACTGCTTAATTCGGATTGCAGTTTAAAACGGATTGCAACCCTTAAACTGCTTAAAACGGATTGCAACTCTTGCAAAACATTTTAAAAGCCGTCTCACTCCCTCTGCTGACCCATCTATTGGAAGAAACCCCACTGAACACCTGTGGGAAACAACAAATGGGGAGGAGGAACTCATCCCTCTCCCCACTCCATGCACGTTAATGTTACAAAAGCTAACCCTATAATAAATAACCCTGCATTTACTGCCATCTCTGAACCTGGAGATGTCCCGTTCACTGATACCTCAGCCAAAAACATTGATGGTAAAAGTATAGAGCTGTTACTCCCCAGGTTGCAGCTAAGCTTATTTAGTTTCTGATCACTTGACCAGTGTGTTTTGTTACTTTTGATATGTAGGGATCATGTCAGGCCAGGGTGGTTTTGTTTAAGCCTCAGCTGGCACTGGGAACACTGTGTGAAAATACCGTTCCACGTCTTTCAGGGCAATTGCCAGCCTCAGGTTTGTGCTGCAAAAAACAATTTCCATTGTGCCCTAATTCACAATGTAACCATTGATCAAATTCTGTGCTGTGGATCAATTTTTATCCTTCTGACTTTTGTCAGCTGCTCCACTTTATCATTCTACGATATTTGTAAAATCTGAAAGTACGCATGGGTTTTAACCCTTCCTATATGGATTTGTTAGGACTGAGTTTGTAAAAACAACCATTCAAATCCTCCCTTTGCCAAACCTCTTTTCCATTCACTTGCCAATGAATATTTTCACTGACAAAATCACCGTGTGGCACCTGCTGGCCAGGGCTCCATGGGCATGCAGCTGGGGCCCACAGGAGCCTGGAGCAGAGCCCGCGTGGCCCAGGGAAGAGAACGGCTTGGGTAGGGGTGCAGCTGCCGGCCACACACAATGAGCAGCGCGTTCAGGGGGCTGCTCCTGCCTGAGGCTGGGGCTTGCAGGCCCTCCTTACAACACGGAACCTCCAGGTCTGATCCACCCGCAGCTTCTTTTGGAGATCCCTTCTGTGCCGGAATCTGGCTGAACAATGCAACATTTCCCGGAAGGCCTGGAGAGCGCGGATGTGACGGGGGTCACAGGGGTCTTGTGCTGAAGGAAGAGACGAGGATTTGACTCCATATTTCAGAAGGCTTGATTTATTATTTTATTATATATATTACATTAAAACTATGCTAAAAGAATTGAAGAAAAGGTTTCATCTCAGAAGGCCAGCTAATCTAAGAATAGAATGGAATGAATAACAAAGGTTTGTTATTGGAATATGAATCCCAATATAACCAGTTAGATGGTGCCTAGGCCAGTTCTGACCTTCGCTGCTGGGCCACAGGCAGCTCTGTGGTGTTTTACCTCAAAGATACCTTGGCTGGCGGCAGAGTGCAGCGGGGCACAAGACAGGACTCCGTTCTCCTCAGGGGAGAGCTTCTGGCGATGGTGAAGAAAAGAAGGGAGCGGATTCTGCTAGAAGGTAGCCAGATGTTTATTCCATGAGCACAGATATGTCTGCACTGGGCTACTGCTGATAACAGAATGGGGCCGCATGGTCTCATTCACATTTTAAGCTCAGGACAGGGGAAGGGGAGGGGACAGGTGAGTCACCAACCAGGTGAAGGGGCAGGGTCTCCAGGTACTAGGGTCACCTATCACACGACGCCTTGCTGGTATGTTAGCCTGATTGACAGGGCACACTCAGCGAGGGGCGAGGGGGAAGGGAGAAGGTAAAACAGGATATTGCAACACACCACAACAGTTTGTGGCTCGGACAGAGAGTCTGAACCAGCTGGGCTGTGATTGGCCATTAATTCCAAACATCCAAATGAGACCAATCACAGACCTGCCTGTTGCATTCCACAGCAGCAGATAACCACTATTTACATTTTGTTCCTGAGGCCTCACAGCTTCTCAGGAGGAAAAATTCCTAAGGAAAGGATTTTCATGAAAAGATGTCTGTGACACGCAGAGGCAGCACCCGCTGCAGGGGTAGGGCTTGGAGGTTGGGGTGAGGAAAGGAATGGAGGAGGACCATCCCAGATGCCTTTTTGAGTGGCCAAGGCAGGAGAATCTCGCACCGCAGCATTCAAAAAGGGAGATCCGGCCATGTGGCCAGTGCCATCTTGTCCAATAGAAGTTAATGGTAGTTCAGGATAAAGCAGTGTGAAAAAGGGGGTTCGGTTAGAGCCCAGCCTGGCATGGCTGTGGGTGGCCAGAGTAGCTTCCCCAGGCAGGTGCTGTCGGGGTGCCTGCAGTACCAAAAGCGTCTCCATTTCGGCTGCCTCAGGAATTCCCCCAGCCCGCCAGATGCCTGGGCCCAGATGGTGTAATCAAAGCCTCACCAGAGAAAATGAGAGGACTCTTTGCATGGCAGATCCAGCAGGGTTTATTGGGGGAAGATTCAGAGGTCCGGGTGGGGCAAAGGTGAGGAGAGAAACAGGAACAAGCAGGAACACAACCTCCGCTGAAGGGAACCAGGGGAGAAGAGCCAGGAGCAGGGGGCCCCGGGTATATAACTGGGGGAAGGTAGGAGAGGTCAGGGTACAAATTATCCAATGGGGAAGGGAATCAGGGTTGGAGTTGAGGTGAGGTGACACAGGATACACCAATGGGGGAGTGGAGTGGCAGGCGTCTCTCAGAGAAAGCCAATAGAGGAAGGAGGGAGTACAGAACTTTCTGTAACTGGGGGATGAACAGCAGTCGATTGACAACAGCACATTAACATTACCAAGCAAAGAACCATGGGGAATTGGGCCAGTCTCTCAGCCTAACTTAAACAGTGGTATCCTCCCATGGCATTCCAAGTTCATCTTCTCTATGGCTGTCTCCCACACATGGCCAGTACCAGCTTGAGAAAGGGACAGCTAAGAACTGGAAATGGCATGAGGCAGTTAGCACTCCTGTGCCTTTTTTAGGCAGTTTCTACCTCTAGACCTGTCCCGAGGGGATGAGAGTAAAGGAGCACAGGGGGCGGAATGCCTGTAGCAGCGTGGGGTTTAGATGGTGGTTGCTGCTACCTATTTCCCAGGAAGCAGTTCCTGTGGAAAGGCTGCTTGTGTGAGCATTCAGGCAAGGCAGTCAACTCCACACTACCCACACTCACCGCAGCTAGCTCAGCCAAGAGAGGCACCAGGGCAGTTACATGGTCAGTTCCAGCAAGGTTTATTTCAACACACCAAAGGGGAACCAGAGGCAAAAGACAGACCATGTGCTCTGCACAAGGTTTAAGTACGGGAGAGTAGGGGGTGTTACAAAGGGCAGGACAAGAGGGATTGGATTTCAGGGAAGACAGGGCCGGCCAATCAGTGAGGAAACAGGGAAAAGAGAAACCAGGGGATGCTGGCACATATGGGGAAAGGAACTGGGATATATCACTGTTCAGTAAAAGTCTATCAGGAAGATCTTTCTGTCCACCAGAGTGGGGGGAACTCTAAGGCAATTGTCTCCAAGGCAGGGCTCTGGGGATTTCCCTGAGGGGGATGAATCAGAGGATTCCACACTGGTGCCCATGGCTGCAGCACTGGGCAGGGGCGCAGCTGCCAGCCCCACACACTGAGCAGTGCAGTCAGGGGGTGTGAGAGTCTATCCGAAAATCTTTTTATTTGCCTCACAGTTGTCATGAAGAGAAAAGACCACCGAAAGGTTAAAAACTGTTGAGCCAGTTGGGAAAGAAAGTCTTATGCTTACTCAGTGTGTTCACAGGTGTTGTTTGCAGAACATGCCATGCTGAACTCAAAAGGGGCATGCTGCCCTTTCTGAACAATGGATCTGGACTTTCTCACTACCTCCTGACCTGGCTGGTCTGAGCTCTAGGGTGATTTCCCCCTCAAAGAGAAGACCCCTCTTGCCTGCCTTCAACCACCGTGACAGAGAATCAGAGATGCGAATCCCCTCATCAAGGAACCAAGAAAGAAATCCCTGTACAAGGAACCCCCCCTGGAACCCTCTTGCCACCCTCTTGGCACTCCCTTCCAGAGACTGGGATACAAGGCGGGGGGAAACTGCCCAGTATAAACGCACCTGCGAGCATTCGGCCATGAAAAGAATGGAATAAACACCCCTCCTTCTGTTCCTATTCTTTTCCTTCCTTGGAAACCTTATTTTGGCCACCCTTTCCCCAATGAAAAACGGTATATTTTTGGGGTGCAAGCCGACCGTGCTTGGAGATCTCCCCAGGACGTGCACCAGTAAGCTTCAACGGCTGGACCCCCGAAGGACAACGACACGTTTCGGTAGCTACACCCTACCTGACCTTCTTTCCTCCCTCTTCCCTTGTCTTACCCTTTTCTTCCCCAGATTCCCTCACCAACGCATATCAGCTGTGATTATTTCAATAAAATTGCATTTTGTTGATTTGTTACTGCACACCCCCTGTGCCTTGTTGCTTATTTTTGCACCAAAAAATTATCCGTCACCCGTTCACTCAGGTGGACCTCAACAGGGGGCTTCTCCAGGCTGAGGCTGGAGCTTCCAGGCCATCCGTACCCGACCCATACCAAACCTCCAGATGTGATCCAACTTCAGGGTCTGTTGGAGGTCCTTGCATTTCAGGAACCTGGCTGAACAATGCAGTTCAAAGTTTCCTGGGAGGCCTGGAGAGCAGCAGAGACCCACAGATGGCCCCAAAGCTGAGGACAAGAACCCGCGTCTCTGTATCGAGGCCAGGAGGAGGCTGCAGCCTGTGAGGCAGTAGAGCACGAGCCAGGCTTCTGGTGGCACGGCTGACATCCTCTGCCTTGTCTTCAAGAGCTGCAAGAAAGACAAACAGAGCCACTGTCAGATCCAGGGATGGCAGGGCTCCGAGGAGCCCCCCGTGCCAGGGCCACTGCAGGCAGCTCTGGCCATGGGCAGAAGGCAGCAGGGACCAAGGGGATCAGCGCGAAGCTAATGCACACTATTGCCCCATATGCCCCAAAAATCCCTGTGTGCGCACTGGCCACGCCAACCCTGGTCCACAGAGCAAGCACAGCCCTCGGCACTGGGGCAGGGCTTGCAGCTCCCCAAGCAGCTGGGGCTGTCAGCCCGCTGCCCTCACTCACCTGTCCAGATCAGCCGGAGCTCTTGCTGCTGCCTCCTGAGGCACCGCCCGGCCATGCCTGTGAGCACAGAGCCTGTCACGGCCACCGCGGCACAGCTCCCTGCCAGCGGCCACAGGGGCTCAGCCTGGCCCTTGCCGCACGCTGCCGCCCCAGGGCACGGCTGCCAGAGGGCGGCAGCAGCAATGCCCAGGCCAGGCGGGGCTCCACGGCGCCAGGCGCGGCTGGCGCTGCCAGGGCAGCAGGCGGGGCTGGGGCTGAGCTGTGGCGGGCCGGGGATGGGTGGGACACAGTGGAGCCAGGTTGGGTGGAGCAGGAGAGGGCGGAAATCATGACAGGGTTGGGCAGGGCAGGGCGGGGCAGAGAGAGGTGGGGCAGGGTGGGCTGGGGCGGAGCAGGATGGTGTAGGGCAGAGTTGGGTGGAGCAGGAGAGGCTGGAGCAAAAAAGGGTTGGACAGGGCAGGGCGAGATGAGGTTGAGTGTTGTGGAGCTGGATGGGGCAGGGGGAGGACAGGTTGGGTGTGGTGGGGCGGGGCAGTGCAAAAGGGGTGGGGCATAGTGGGGAAGGGTGCGGTTAAGCGGGGCAGGGTTGGGCAAAGCAGGAGACAGGGCAGCATGATGGGTTGGGCAGAGCAGGGTGAAGCTGAGGTGGATGGGGTAGGGCGAGGTGGAGTGGGGTAGGGCGGGGCAGGGCGAGGCAGGGTGTGGCAAAGTTCAGTGGAGCATGACAGCGCGAAGCACAAAATGATTGGGCAGGGCAGGGGGAGGTTGGGTGTGGCAGGGCTGGGAGGGGCAGGATGGGGCAGGGTGGTGATAGGTTGAGCAGAACAGGAGAGGGCGGAGCATGAAATGGTTGGGCAGGGCGGAGCAGGGTAAGGTGGACAGGGTGGGGCAGGTTGGGGAGGGGCAGGACAAACGGGGCGGGGCAGAGTGGGGAAGGGTGCAGCGAGGCAGGGCTTAGTTGGGTGAAGCAGGAGAGGGTGCAGCATGATGGGGTTGGACAGGGCGGGGCAAAGTTGGGTGCAGCGAGGTTGGGCAGGGTGAGGCAGGGTGGGGTAGAATGTGGCCAGGTTAAATGAAACTGGACAGGGCAGAGGATGACTGTTTTGGGCTGGCCAGGGTCGGGCAGAGACAGGTTGGGAAGGGTGGGGCAGGGTGGGTTGGGGCGAGGCCAGGTGGGGCAAAGAAGGACAGGGCAGAGCATAAAAGGGCTGGGCAGGGCAGGGGATGGGGCCTCGTGAGGCTGCGCAGGGCAGGTGGGATTGGGCAGGGGAGCACAGGCTCATAGCTCACCCATGAACGGGACGGCCGCCTCTCGCAGGGGCTCCTGTGGGCTCTGAAGGTATGGCAGGGCCTGGCGCAGGTGCTCGGCCGCTTGGCTCCTGTCCTGTGCCAACTGCAGAGAGCGGCAGGAGGGGAGGGTTGGCGCGGGCTCAGCCCCTGGGGCGGACGCTGCCTGCGCCCAGCCCCGGCCTCCCCTGGCTGCACAGCCCTGAGGCGCGGCCAGCAGCCGCTGGCCAAGGGCTCCCGAGGGCAGGGGACAGAGGGCCGGCTGCTGCCCGGGGAGCCGCGGTGCCGGCCCGCAGCCCCGCCTGGCCGGGGCTCCATGGGCACCTGACTCGGGCCCACGGGAGCCTGGAGACGAGCCCGCGTGGCCTCTGGCTGCAGCAGTGGGCAGGGGCAGAGCTGCCCGGCCCGCACACTGAGCACCCCCCTCAGGGGCCTTCTCTGGGCTGAGCCTAGGGCTTCAGGCCCTCCTTACCAGGACCTCGGTGAACTTTGAAAGCTGCCCCTTCTTCAGCAGCTGCTTGAGCTTCCTCATCTTCAGGAGCTCAGCCACAAGAAGCAGTGTTTCCTGAGAGGCCTGGAGAGCAGCAGAGACCCAGAGATGGCCCCACAGCCCAGGGCACCAGACGCAAATCTCTGTGCCAAAGTCTCGAGAAGGCAGCAGTCCATGCGGTGGCTGGACAGGAGGCAGCTGAGCCCTTCCCAGCGATACACCAGCCTCATCCAAAACCTCACCTACATCACGCGCCAGTCCTCATTATGGCAGTAAAAGAAGGAGAAGGTTTTGGTTCAAAATCTTCTCAAGGGGCTTTTTTCCCTCATCCACTACCAAGTCCATCACCCTGAAGAAGAGCTCAAGGGAGAGGACTTGCACATTGCTGTTCTCCTGGAGGAAGGGAAGGGAAGCAGGCCTTGAGACCAATTTTTTCAAGCTCACCTGAGCAAAGTTTCTGGGCAGCAGCCAGTGCCTGCAGCTGGGGACACAGAGCCTTTCGTGGTCAAAGAGCAGCAGCAGTGCCTCAGCCAGCTTTGCGGCAGTGGTGCTGGATACAAGGATGTCTTTGTGCTGGAGCACATTCGTGAACACACAGAAGGACATGCTGACCACCTCTCCTTCTGCATCACCCAGCAGCTCCACAAGGCTTCGAGACAGGATGCACATTCTCCTGGCCTGTGTGGAACACAAGGGTGTGCTGGGAAGCCATGGACGGCTGCACCACCAACACCAACCTGGCACTGCAAGGCCACCCTGCTGCTGCAGGGCCCACAGGCCAAAGGCCTGCCCCAAAGCACTGGGGCAGGTGAGGCAGGAGAGCTGGGAGTAGCTGCCTCAGCTCCTGAAGCCCTGCATGCCCATGGGGCTGATTTAATAGCGCAGCTTCAGCCGCTGCCCCATCTCACCAGTAAGGGATCCTTGCTGACCACCACGAGGCCTCTGAGCGCCAGGAAATGCCACTCCCTGCACTTGCTGTGCAGGCAGCTTGACAGGACCGTCAGGATGCTGTCACCAAATTCAGTGAAGTCCAAGAACTTAAGAATTAATGGATTCAGCCATCAGCCCTGTGGCCCTGCTCTGCCACTCAGCATCCTGCAGTGGCTGGAACTGTTCCGATTCTTCAGGCTGTTATGCAGGGGCAGCTCCAGGGCCTTTCTTTTTTATCCCCCTGAACACTTTGAACAAACTGAGGAATCTGCCTGCCATGCCATGGTGCTGCACCCCCGATCTCAGGTGGAGGGGTGGTGCTGGTGGTGCCGGCCAGCCCTGACCCCTCACCTCGGTGCACGCCACTAAATGGCTGCTCCCTGCCTCCCTTGGCTTGGCTGAGGGTAGCGGATCAGCCACTGGCAGGAACTTCTCCTTCCGCTGGGCCTGGCCGAGCAGGCACCCAGAGAGGTCCTCGTGGATTTAGACCGGTAAATAAAAAAGAGAGTGGCTTTCTGTCTGTAATTTTCCATCAGCTGTTTATTCCTTCCCCAAAGGGAGTGAACAGGTGCTACAACCTGTAGCAAGCTGGGAGGGAGCAGAATCAAAAGAGCACAGAGTAAAGGGATACACAAAATTATGAAGGGAGGCTGACTCTGGGGAGGAGTCAGCCTAACAACTAAAGGCCAGCAACTGAGGAGGAGCATGAGGAGGGGCTAAATTATCATCCAACCAATGGAATAGGATAGTGGAGGAGAGCATACAAAATCTACCCATGGGATTAGTAGTTTAACATAGTTGACATCGAAGCTTCTAGATGAAGGGGCTTGGCAAACAATGACACACAAGCTGCAGGACCAGGGTTTAGAGGAGTGACAGAGAAGGGTCTGGAAATAGGGGTAGGCACAAGGGTGATTGATAGGGAAAGGGGGAGGATACAACTTAGGGGGAAACCATTTGGGAAGTAATATGGGGCCCCAGAGAATGAACCATTTCAAACATAGAAAATCCAGTACAGTAACAAACTCAACAAGTAAAGACACAAAGCACACCACAACAATGCCAGAGTCTGGCCTCGAGGGCACCCTAAAGAGAGATGCCTCAGGAAAACTCCAAGTTAACAAGTCCTGCAGTTGGGCCTTGAAGGCACCTGTGACGCAGAAGCCTCAGGAAGGCTGCAGGACTGCAAGGACTCTGATCCCTTGTTTCTGCTGTAGGGGTGTAGTCCTTTTGTTTATATACATTGCCACAGCTGCAGGAGAGAATATTGGTGCAGGGGAGCCCAAAGATGCCCTGTGTGTACCAATTGTGGTGTAAAAATAATAAGAGCAAGGAGAGAAGAGAAAAAAATAACATTTCAGTTTGTGAATTGAAATATCAATAAAAATCAACAGAGTGTAAGAGGAGATAAAGAGAGGACCAGGGTGGGTGTCCAAGAGAGGGTGTCAGCCAGCAAGCCAATAAATCCAAACCCCCTGGGATGCCTATTGAAACAATGGAAGAAGGTAAGAAAGGCCCTGGGGGCACAGAGACTAAGAAAACACTCAACAAATACTCTGATCAATAGTGGCCCTTTAAATATTTGAAGACAAGGAGAAGAAGGCAATAAACACAAATCTGAGTTATTGTACCGTGTTGTGGTTACTATTATTTTCATGAAAAGAACGAAAAGAAGATGAAGCTGTGTACATAAATATGTTTTGTTTATCTGAAGGATCACCCTGAATTGCAGCAGGAATGTGGCTTTAATTTGGCCCCAAGGGATCCTTCTGCCTTGGCTCTGGAAAAAGATTGCAAAACAAAAGGAAAGGCAGGACTAAGAAGGTGTTGTTCTGCATGTTCCATAGGACAAATGTGTTTAAATATCAAGAGAATGAGGAAAGGATGAAGGGTTTGGTTGCTCCTTTTGAGTCATGGGAAGAGGGAGGACAGGGAATGCAGTAACACTCCCTGGTAAATACTGCTGAGAAAACTGTGCCTTTGAGCCCCCTTCCTCTCTAGAACTTGAAAGTGGAAGAACTCCCAGTACAGAACCAAAGGCAGAAGGGAAGTCGAGGTATTGTCACCATTCAGCATTCCCCTGTGACATGGTGCTGGAATTCTGCCAGTGCAGTTAAGGACAAGAAGGACCTCTTCTGTATGGTGAGACAGAGTAGGGATCCATCCTGAATTAGGTGAAATGTCTAACAATGGTGAAAAGTCTGTGAGGCCAAAGCTGAAGGAAAAACTCGTATGCCGAGACAGCAAGGAGACAGAGAAAGAAAAACAGAAAAGACCACGAGGTCAATTTGCCCCGACCTAGAAATTCCTTTGATAAAGAAGAACTGGTGCTAAGTGTCATGCAAGATGAATATGTATGAACTTATTGTGAAACTGTATGCATATGCATTTGGAAGGGGGATAAAAGGAGGTCTGAAATCCTCAGGAGTACGCATGCCCTTTTGGGGAAGCTTGCGTCCGGCGCGCGTCGTAATAAAAGCATACCGGGCTTTACAACTTTTACAAGTTGTGAGGTTTCTTCTTTTCTCCGCAAAACATTTTGGTGAGCCAAGCCAGGAGTTCTCTGTCCCCGTGGGGGCGGGGGGGATAGACGGACCTCCATGGCGCCCCAGGATTTTTTCCTGGTGGGGGTCCGCTTGTCTCAACTTGCCACCTGCGAGGACAGACAACGACCCGCTGGCCTGCGGAGGAGAATACGGTATGTACTATGGGGCCCCAGGGGGGGAGGAAGGAGAGAAAGGGAGTAAATCACCCAGAGACGTCTGGGTTCATGGGTTCAGCTGATAGAGCAGCTGTATTAGAGATGGGATTCAGCTGATAGAGCAGCTGTATTAGAGATGGAGTTCATCGTTCTGATTGAGCAGACCGCTAGCGGCTTTGGGGGTAAGCTGGGTGAACCCGTGTATGTGTGTTTTGGGAATTCATAGTTCTGATAGAGCAGAACTGGTGAGCCCGTGTGTGTTTTGTTTGTGTGTGTGTGATGTCCGGACACTGTGTTGCTGTATGGTTAATGTGTGTGGTCAGTGCACTGTGTTTGTGATCGTGCAGGTGATAAGTGTATGGTGTATAAAAAAGAGTAAATCTACAGTGCCCTACAGTGCGGGAGGGTCAGTATTACCCGCGTTTGAAGCAGCCGAGTGAGGCCAGAGGCGCCGGCTGCAGCAGGCTGTAGCAGGCTGTGGGGGCAGGGAGAGAAGTGCCCCGCGGAGAAGCGAGTGGAGGAACGTCAGTGATGGTATTTATCGTGTTTGAATGTAGTGATTTGTGTAGATTTGGTACATTTTAACCATGAGTATGAGCTCAGAGAGTTCCTTTGCCTTGGATGTTTGGACTTGATCTCTAGACTGTGTGCTGTTATTTTGATTGTGTCCAGGAAAAATTGATTTGAGTAAATGCCGAATTATGGTGTGCTGTGTTGTGTTGAGAAAAGTGAGCACTTTGAAAAATATGCCCTTTCCCAGTGATTTTGTGTGGTGATTTTCTTCCGCTGCATTGTGGTAATTTGATTCTCAGATTGTATAGTGGTGTTTGTGGAGATTTTAGGATTTTGTTGCAACAAGAGTAGCATTTTACATAGGAGAACTATAGTACGGTGATTTATGTTTAACTTCGATAAAGCGAGTTAAAGGAATTCCAAGAATTCTCCCCCTCATAGTAATTCAAGCCTTGGCTCTAGTGAATTTGAGATAAGGGGGAGGGGGGGAGTGAGTGTGTGTGTCTGTGGGCATATCAGAGTTTCAGCTGTGACTAGCACAGCCTTTTTGCAAAGCAGCAAAACAAGTGTAAGTAGACACAGTGCTTAATTAGATTGCGCAAGAAGAGAACTAGAAAAGACTGATATTTTATAAAACAGAGTTTATATAGAAGAGGTGAATGAGATGAATTAGTTAATGAGACTTATGAGATTTATGAGACTTCAGTTGGTACTGCAGTAAGTCTTTACTGGAAACAATCTGCTGTAGGGATTTAAAGTTCTCTGTAACAAACAGAATAGCCTGCCTTTGTGAGCAATTTCGGGGAGCCTTTAGTACATCAAGAGGCTAGCATGCTGTGTGAGGTTACAGTGGCTGTGCCCTGGGCACATGGACAGCTCTGGCTGCCCTGTCTCCCCAGGGAACACGGGAATGGCCTGTGGGCAAAAGCTGGATGTGCACGTATTATTGCAGTGCGGTGTTTATGAGAAACACTGGTATTGCTGTTTTGCTGTTCCAATAAGTGTCAGGGTACACGCCCCGAGTGTAAATTAAAGGTTTCTGGTCAAGCGGATTCAGAACCTAAGGTCTTAGAGCTTGTGTGTGGGAATCACATCTGATACCTGCCACCTGGAGCTGTGTGTATAGGAAGAAAACTGAGAAACTACTGTGAAGGTCTGTAAAAAGGTTCAAATGGAAGCGAGATAGGGCAAGGAGAAATAAATAATGAGAACTGGCCAGAGCAAACAGGTTCCTAAATTAGCCCCTTTTGGGAGGGGCTCGCTGGGAGGAGGTTGCCAGTAAGAGCAGCTCAGAAAATAAAACGATTTATAGTGCTTCATTGCTGTTAGTACTGTTTTACAATAAGAAGATAAATGAGATAGTTTTTGTATGCTGAAATGTCTTTTGTTTTAAGAAATCACCCAGAATGACAAAGAGACTGTGAGATCAGACCGCTCTCTGGTCTTGGCCCTTGAAAAGGGAAACAAGGCAAAAAGAAAGCAGCATAAGATAGCAACATATGAAATCAGGCAAGGATTATCACGCTGAAATGCGAAGCAATCACAGTTCGCAAAATGAGTACATATGATTTGTAAAAGCTTCCTCCCAAGGTAAGGGAGGAGGGGTAAAGGTAACCTTCCCAAAAGGGAAGAATTTTTGTCAGCACAAGGGTCATGTGTTCAGTTTTAAATAAAGCTTTAGTACCTGTCGAGAATGTTTATGTTGTATGCTGTGGTGTGTTCTTAAGTTTGTTAGTTGCTCCCCCATTTTCTGTATGGTTTCTTCCTTTCCCAGGCTACACTGTCAGTTAGGTTGCTATGGAAATGAAACTGCTCCTCCCTTGGTTTCTCTTATAAAGTGAAAGTTGTTTCCTCCTTGGGGTCAGTCAATCACTCCTTTTCTCCTCCCAGGTTTCGAGAATTTTCTTTTCTCTGGGAGTTATGGTTGACTGTAGCCCCGGAGCCCCTCCTATGATTTATAACAGTTGGTTACTTTAGTATATCAGTTATGTTTCGTACCTCCAAATATGTATTTCTATTGGATAGCCGGGTTTCCCTGCCTTCTTCCCCCCTTTTCCCTTAAAACTCTCTCCTGCCCCCTGTTCGGGGCCATTTGCTGGGTGTTTCCCCTCCTTGTTGGTTCTTCTGTAATAAACCGACAGTTTACCCCCAGCAAGTGGTCGCCTCCTAATTCGTCTCTCACCGCGCTGCTCCGAGCTATCCCCCAGCTCAGCCCGAGGCCAAGACGCCGAGGGGGGCTGCTTTCTGATGCGCAGGGGCCCTGGCCTTCGCCCCTCACCAGATAGCCGGATTCCAGGGCCGTGGACGCCCCCGCGCAGTGTGGCGGACCAACGTTGGGGCCAGAAATAGTGGCTAACCACGAAAACAGACCCCTCGGAAGTGGAAATTTTAGTTTCCAGTGGGCGCTACACTACCTCGGGGGGGGGCAGGCTTCGTTGTAGGAGCGGCACTCCCTGTAGGATCAGAATCGGGAACCCTCGCACCCAGAGAGGACGGTTCCGGAGACGAAAATACCCCTTCCTGATTCATCGTTTGCTGCTACCACCGGATTGGGTAAGGTCGGGCCCTGCTTTGGGGACCTTTCCGACTTTCCCCCTTGCCCTTTTAAAATTTCCCTGGGGGTGCATGCCCTGCTTGGGGACCCACCCTCCCACCCTCTTTCCTTGAATTTTTTTTTCCTTTTACTGAAGCCCCAGACTTGGGGACAGTAAGGGGGGGGGGCAGGGGCTAATGGAAAGTGGCTTTCTGTTGTTTTCAGGCGGGGGGTTGTACCATCAGAGGGATTTTCCCCCCTTCCTAGTACAGTTCCTGTACTAGGAAGGCACTATGGGTGCTAGTTTGGGAAAATCCCAGAAGGAGGTTTATTATATTGTTAAGGGTTTACTGCTTGGAGGTGGCCAGAAGGCCCCCAAGCAAGAATTAAAATTCTTAACTAAGTGGATCTTTTCTAAGTTCCCTGAAATTTCCCCAGAACTTGCAAAACAGCCACACCTTTGGACTGCCGTTTTGGCAAAATTGGAACAAGCAGTTGATTCTGGGGAGACAAAATTAGCAACTGTGGCATTTTGGGCGAACAGAGTGCTCACAACACTCTCCTTGTCCGGGGAACTGAAGAAAAGCCCTACTCGTCCCGTTCCCCCCGTTCGGCTTCCCTTACCCCCCAACCCTCTCCCTATCCCCATAGGCAGGAGCCCTCTAGAGGGATTTTGAAGGCTGGCAAAAAGCAGGGCTTCCATCCTGCCCCTGCTCCCTCTCGACCGGCTCAGCCTCCCCGTTCGAGAAGCCCTGGCCAAGCTCCTCCTCCATCCTCACCCTCTACCCCAGTTCCCAAGTCCCCGGTTGTAACCCCTAAGTCTGTTCGGTTTAGTACTGTTCAAGATGGCGACAGAGCTTCTTCTTCTTCCACTACCCCTTTTCTCTCAAGCGGCAACCCCTTCCTTTACCCTGAACACACCCCTTGCCCAATCCCCCCTCCCTCATATCCTCCCCCCGTCCCGCTCGCTCCTCCGTACTCTGAGAAACCTTCAGCTCCTCCTCAAACTCCTCCCCCTATTCAGCCTCCCGTTCCCTCCTCCCCTGCTTCACTTTCGTTTTCCCCTTCCCCTCCGAACACTGCCCGGGGGGGGAAGAGGGGTGGGTGGCCTTGCACACTCCCTCACCTTACGTCATCGCCAAACCCCGCCTCAACCTCCTCCAGTTTCGGTTCCAACACCCTCCCCCCAGGTTCCCACGAGTTGTCTTCGGAGGGGGGGGGGGCAGTGCCTTCGGAGGCGGGGGGGGCAGTGCCTTCGGGGCGGGGGGGGGAGTGCTTGGCCACAAGCTACAGCAAATGCCTTTGCTAGAAGCGGCCTCGTTTAGCTACCACGTAGGTGGGGAGGGAACACTCCAGGCTCGGTGGGTGCCCTTAGCAGAGGCACGGATTAAAGAACTGTGCAAGGCACAGAAAGACTACTCCCGAAGGTCAGAATACTTCCGGGATTTGCTACATAATACCCTTTCCCAGGGAGATTTAGTTCCGGCAGATCTGAGGGCACTCTTCTCCAGCCTTATAAGGCCTATGGAATTCAGAGTCTGGGTGAGGGAATGGGGGAGGGAAATATCGGAGGCCCTCCCGAGTCTTTGGGGTAATCCAGCAGTGTCCCATGATGCAGATGGTTTGATAATTACCCTAGACCAGCTTTTGGGTGAAGGGCAGTGGGCAGAAGGGGCAAAACAAGCAAGAGCCTTATTCCCCTCCCAGCTGATGGAGACGGCCCGAGCAGCTGAACGAGCTTTCTTCAAGCTGGAAGTAGTTACTTCCCAATGGGAGGATGATGAGGTTTTGCAAGGAGAGCATGAACCATACATGGAATTTATGGAACGCCTCTAAAGATATGTGGAAGCACAGGCGCTCGGGGATGATGATAGGGAAATGATGCTCCAGAGAATGGCATATAGCAATGCAAACGCTGATTGCCGCAAAGCTATAAAGACTCTCCCTCGTAGTCCTAGGCCTACTGTAGAGGCCATGATAGATGTCGTGGTGCGTCAGGTCTCCCTGTCATCACGGCCTAAGAGGGCTTCCGTGGCTTTTACTGAATGCCCCGTGCAGGACTGCATAGAGGGAGAAGCTGCCCCCGTTGCCGGCCCTCCAACACCTGGGGCGGGCAAGAGAACATCGGCAACCCACCCCTGTCATCTCTGTGGTAAAGTGGGACATTGGATGCCACAGTGCCCTATGCGGCAAGACTACATGGAATGGAGGCGGAAGCGGGAAAAGGAGGAGAATCAAAAGAAAAAAAACTAGGATTGGAGCGCAGTCCCTCCCTGCGCGTGGATAGAAATGTGGCGGGCTGTTTATCACCATCCGGGGAGAGTAGAAACGAGGGAGAACCGCCGCACACCTTGCCAGATTTGATGCACCTATCGGATTCGAAACACTTTACCTGTGATATTCTGCCCAAACCTGTACTTAACACCATGTCCTCTGTTTCCCCTTACAGGCTGCAGCTAACTAGGAGCATTTACCTCCCTAGCAGTAATTTGCAGCTGGTGTCTGTCGACTTGCAACACCCGGGTCGCTGGAGGAAACTGGGACGATGCAGGTGGACTGTCGTCGGAGACACAAAGCACACACCGCGAGACATCCACATAGTCCCTGGTCTGGTAACTACCGACCGGGACCGCTTCGCGGTAGGGCTGTATTGTGTCAGACCCCCGCTTTTCCTCCCTAAGGGACAGGTCATTGCTCAGGCCATTCCTGTGCCAGATAAAGACCATTGCTCGAGCCCGACGGAGAAGGACTCGCCTCCGACCGTGGCCTGGACACAGTTGGTAGGGAGGGAGAAGCCCCGCCTGACATGTCAACTTTCATTGGGCGGGGACAAGAAATTAGTGAGGGGTCTTTTGGACACGGGTGCAGATGTGACGATCATTCCCTCCCGGGAATGGGCGTCGCATTGGGGCCTGCAAAGCGCAGCGGGCACGATTTCTGGTGTTGGGGGCCTCCAATTGGCAAACCAATCGAAGAGCATTGTGCAAATTAAGGGGCCCGATGGGCAATTGGCCTCTATACGCCCGTTCGTTTTAGATTATACAGAGCCCCTCTGGGGAAGGGACCTTTTAGCCCAGTGGGGGGCCAAAATCGATCTCCCGACAGCTCCCCAGGTTTTTCGGGCGGTGGCCACTGAGGAGTGCCGGACCTGGAAACTGAATTGGCTTTCAGATGAACCAGTACAGGTCAAGCAGTGGCCACTTAACAAGCAAAAACTAAAGGCACTCAACGAGCTCGTTCAGGAGCAGTTATTGAAAGGCCACCTGGAAGAGACCATGTCACCCTGGAACTCCCCAGTGTTTGTCATCAAAAAGCCTAATAAGGATAAGTGGCGGCTCCTGACCGACCTTCGCCGAATTAATAGATTAATAATTGACATGGGTTCCCTTCAGCCAGGGATACCCTCCCCAGCAATGCTCCCCCGAGATTGGGAATTAGCTGTAATTGATATAAAAGATTGCTTTTTCCAAATTCCCCTTCACCCAGAGGATGCCCCGCGATTTGCATTCACAGTTCCGTCCATCAACTGTGAGTCCCCAGCCAAGCGCTGTCATTGGCGGGTACTTCCGCAGGGCCTAAAGGTGAGCCCTGTGATCTGCCAGTGGTATGTCGCTTCGCTGCTGTCACCCATACGTACAGCCCTCGGGGATGCCGTCATTGTCCATCATTATATGGACGACATCCTTGTGTGTGCGCCCGACCACAGTCTGCTTGCCCATGCGCTTGACCTGACAACCAATGCGTTGGCTGCTGCAGGGTTCGAGCTCCAGCAGGACAAAATTCAGTGGGTGCCACCTTGGAAATACCTGGGCCTCGAAATTACAAAGCGGACAATTGTGCCGCAAAAATTGGCAATTTGGACAAAGGTCCAGACCCTAGCAGATGCCCATCAACTGTGTGGATCTTTAAACTAGGTGAGACCCTGGTTGGGCATTTCAACTGAAGATTTAGCCCCTCTTTTCGATTTGTTGAAAGGGGGAGAGGAGCTTAGTTCTCCTAGGACTCTTACCCCAGAGGCACAGGTAGCTCTGGAGAAATTACAAAAAGGCTATTTCGGCCAGGCAGGCCCACCGATACCATCCGGGCCTGCCTTTCAAATTTATTATACTGGGAAAATTGCCACACCTTCATGGCATAATACATCCATGGGATGTTAGTCTGAAGGACCAAGGATCAGGAGATAAGCTCGTAATTATAGAGTGGGTCTTTCTGAGCCACCATAGGTCCAAAAGAATGACACGGCCACAGGAGTTGACAGCAGAACTGATTCTCAAAGCAAGATCGAGGATCAGAGAGCTTGCAGGCTGTGATTTCTCATGCATACAGATCCCAATTAAATTGGAATCGGGCCAATTTAAACTAAAGACCTTTGAAGAACTGCTGCAAACTAATGAATACCTTCAGTTTGCACTCAACAGCTACACTGGGCGCATCACAGTAAACCAGCCGGCCCACAAATTATTCAATTCGGAGTTTAAATTCTCGTTGAAAAAGATTCAGAGCAAGAAGCCACTGGATGCTGTGACAGTTTTTACTGACGCGTCTGGAGCATCCCACAGGTCAGTGATGACTTGGAAGGATCCTCAGACTCAGCAGTGGGAGTCCGATGTTGCTGTTGTAGAGGGCTCTCCACAAGTTGCTGAGTTGGATGCAGTCGTCAGGGCATTTCAGAAATTCCCTGGACCTTTCAATTTGGTCACAGATTCTGAGTATGTCGCAGGTGTAGTGTCTCGAGCTGAGTCAGCTGTTCTTCAAGAGATCACTAATAAGAGATTATTTGAATTGCTGAATAGGCTCGTCGAGTTAGTCTCTAACCGCGAGCATCCATTCTATGTCATGCATGTGAGATCACACACAGATCTACCTGGGTTCATTGCGGAGGGAAACTGTCGCGCCGATTCTTTAGCGGCGGCTGCTGTTTCGCAGGCCCCCCTCCCAGATGTGTTTCAGTCAGGCTAAAATCAGCCACCAACTGTTCCATCAAAATGCCCCTGGCCTGGTTCGTCAGTTCAATCTGACGCAGGAGCAGGCCAAGGCAATAGTGGCCACATGTCCCCAATGCCAGCAAGATCAAATGCCTACCATAGCCTCAGGGGCTAATCCCCGAGGTTTGGCAAGCTGCAAGTTGTGGCAGATGGATGTAACGCACATTCCATTTTTTGGCCGATTGTGTTACGTCCACGTCTCAGTGGATACTTTCTCCGGGGCGATCTATGCTTCTGCCCACACAGGTGAAAGGGCAGTGGATGTTCAGAGGCATCTGCTCCAGGCATTCGCTGTCTTGGGCATCCCTAAGACCTTAAAAACAGACAACGGCCCTGCGTATGTTTCCAAGGAGCTGCAAAGCTTTCTGCAGCAATGGGGAATAGTGCATAAAACCGGCATCCCCTATTCCCCGACAGGCCAAGCCATGGTGGAAAGAGCTCACCAGAGCCTTAAGAAGGTCCTATCCCGGCAACTACCGACGATGAAGGCAGAGACCCCCCAAGTCCGGCTATCAAGAGCATTGTATACACTCAACTTCCTGAATTGCTCTTTTGACAGCCAAAACCCTCCGATAGTCCGACATTTCGGCAGTCACCAGCAGCTGCAGCCTAAAACCAGGCCACCGGTTCTTGTAAAAGATCCGGAGACCTGGCAGACGGAGGGCCCCTTTGACCTGGTAACTTGGGGGAGGGGATATGCCTGCGTGTCCACTCCCTCGGGTCCCAAGTGGGTACCATCTAAGTGGGTCAGGCCCTTCGTCCCGAAGCAGGGGATCAAGAAGAAGGCAGTACCACAGGTCCGGCAAGCATGTTGGCGTCGGCGGAAGAAACTGTCCCATCAATCCTCCTCATTCTCTCCAGATCTCACTCCAGTTACTGAAGAACCCTCTCCCCCAGCTTCTCCTCCACCCCTTGATCTTTTATACCACCTTTCCTCCTTTTTCCCCCCGGCTCCAACCATTACCCCTTGTGAGTTTTACTTAAATTGGTTGTTTGGGGAGGAACCATATCTGTGAATCCTGCATACTTTTATGGCTCTCCTTTCATTTCAGTTTTATCTCCCCGAATGGTCTTCGAATTGACTACGCTGGCTCTCAGTCCTTGTTTGTTGTTGACCGTACTGATGACCTGCGGATTCCTTCTGCCACCTGCGGAGCCGTGGGTCATCCCCCAGCCAAAAATCAACGTCTGGCGTGCCTTGGCCCAATCATTAGGACAGGACAGTATATGCCTCGACACCGGCGCAGCAGAGGACCCGATGTCGTCTTGCCTTATGGGGATCCCTTTCTCCCCAGGCGAGTTCCCCCTTGCCTTCCAGTCTGCCCTTTCCCCCGTTTTGGCCCAGAGCCTAACTTTCCTCCCCGGTTTTGAACCCAGTAATGCCTGGAGAAGCGGAGTAGCTAGGCTCAGTCCTGCGCCCTCCGAGCCCACAGAACTGCATCTACTCGGTTCCGCCAACTCCTCAATTTGTTTTCAGTTTGAATATAGTTATGCCCCCATATATAAGGGCAGTGAGGTGGTCCGGCAGACAAAGAAACAATATCAAGCGAGCCAGTGGTGCCGCGCTGTTCTAAAAATCATGGGCCCTACCTCTACCAAGCGGACCCCTTACGCCCTTCCCAGGGGGGTGTTCTTGATTTGTGGCGATCGAGCGTGGGTAGGCATCCCCTCTGGTCTGATCGGAGGGCCGTGCACATTTGGCCGGCTGACGCTGTTTACCCCCAACATCACCCAAATTATCAATTGGAAAAGGAATAACATCACATCCGAATTGGCCAGATCTAAAAGAGATCTTAAAGATCTCACTGAAGATTGTGATGATAAAGTTACCCATTGGTCTCATTCTAAATCCGTCGCCTTTACCATTTTATTGCCATGGTTATCGGTGGCGAAATCTCTGGGTGAATTGGGCCGCCTGGAGTGTTGGGTGGTTAAACAAGCCAATTATACTTCAGCCGCGTTATACGACCTCCTTAAGGATGAGGAAA
This sequence comes from Zonotrichia albicollis, assembly GCF_047830755.1. NCBI lineage: Eukaryota > Metazoa > Chordata > Aves > Passeriformes > Passerellidae > Zonotrichia > Zonotrichia albicollis. The sequence goes on along the minus strand of NC_133844.1, from coordinate 1,608,224 downwards.
TTACAAGGAAGGACAGCTCCAAAACAGAGCAGCAATAGATTTTCTACTACTGCTCCATCACCATCACTGTGAGGAGTTTGAGGGCCTCTGCTGTCTGAACCTGTCCTCTCGGGCCGAGGACGCCAGACACTCCATCAAAAAACTCCAAGACCTCGTCCATCAGGTCAGGCAAGAGACATCAGACTGGCTGGGGGACATATTCAAGGGTTGGGGCCTTAGCGGGTGGGCCAGTTCGGTGTTAGAATCAGTTTGTAAAGTGGTTTTGAGCTTGATTGTATTTTGCATTTTGATCGTACTGATCCGTAGTTTGATCAAAGGACTAATAGCTAAAGCCACCTCAACGACTGTCAATCATGCCGCACTTCCTCTGGAGGAACATTTCGAGCTGAAGGACCTCTCCTCAGAAGCCGGAGGAGATTCAGATGAAGAGGGATCCAAAGAGCTGCCTCAAGAACGTAAGTGGGCTAGCGAACTCCAGCTCGAAGAAAGCGAAGATTGGCAGGACAAGCTGCAGACACCTTCCTTGTGAGTTGCATAGAAAATTTTAATTTTATTTGATAAGAAACGGGGAGATGCTGTGGTGTGTTCTTAAGTTCGTTAGTTTGCTCCCCCCATTTTCTGTATTACTTCCTGCTGCTACCCTGCCAGTTAGGTTGCTATGGAAATGAAACTGCTCCTCCCTTGGTTTCTCTTATAAAGTGAAAGTTGTTTCCTCCTTGGGGTCAGTCAATCACTCTTTTTCTCCTCCCAGGTTTCGAGAATTTTCTTTTCTCTGAGAGGTATGGTTGGCTGTAGCCCCGGAGCCCCTCCTATGATTTATAACAGTTGGTTACTTTAGTATATCAGTTATGTTTCGTACCTCCAAATATGTATTCCTATTGGATAGCCGGGTTTCCCTGCCTTCTTCCCCCCTTTTCCCTTAAAACCCTCTCCTGCCCCTTGTTCGGGGCCATTTGCTGGGTGTTTCCCCTCCTTGTTGGTTCTTCTGTAATAAACCGACAGTTTACCCCCAGCAAGTGGTCGCCTCCTAATTCGTCTCTCACCACGCTGCTCCGAGCTATCCCCCAGCTCAGCCCGAGGCCAAAAGACGCCGAGGGGGGCTGTTTTCTGATGCGCAGGGGCCCTGGCCTTCGCCCCTCACCAGATAGCCGGATTCCAGGGCCGTTCACGCCCCCGCGCAGCTCCCCTAGAGGGTGTTATCAGGGCTGAGTCATGCAAGAGATAAAGAACCCTGCCCCACCTATTTATAGCAGTTGATGAAGATGGGGATTGAAAACATGCATTTGGTTACATCTTGCATGGCAACCTGAAACAGTGGGGTAATCCCTGCTCAGGGGGTGTACACCACCCCCCTTACCCAAACTGGCTCAGTTGTAAAACCCCCACTCTGGGAAGGCCACACACACAGGGGACAATTTGCCCTGCTCCAGGGGAGGTCTCTGTCCCTTGTCACTCCCTTGCCATGCCCCGCTTTCCTTTCTTTTAACTGTCTCTACCTCACATTTACTGTTCAATCAAATCCATTTTGGATTTGGTCTCGTTGACACATTAATTGGGGCAGAGGCATCTCTCAAAAAATTTTCTTAACCAGATTGAGACATTATTTTGGCGCAGTGAGTTCAGGGCACTGTTTCCTGACCCCAAGTGCCTTTGACAACAGCATGATTCCCTCCTCTGAGGAGGTTGTGGTTCTCTCTGGAAGAACTCTTGGAACGTGGATGCAGCTTCCTCTTAGTCACTTATGGAAGAACTGATGAGGAAAATGGCTGTTGTGGGTCTGTGTTGTAAAGAAAATATTTTGTTGTCCTTGAAAAGTTTATTAAAGTCACTGGAGGAGAGGGAGCAAATGATACCAGCGAGATTGAAAAGGTTTGTTCACTCCAACGTGAAAAACACAAGGCTGCTGAAAGTCCCAGAAGAATCCCAGCTCATATAGATAAATTCCCAAATAAATCCAGCCAGGGGTCTCCAGTAGGATATTTTGGAGAGTGTTCGGAGCTGGCAGATCCCGGACTTGAGCCCTGGATATCTCCGGGCTCCCCAAGAGGAGCTTTTTCGGGGGGAGAGGAGCCGCGATTGCCCCTCAGGAGGGTCCCGGGGGGTCCACGTGGGGATGGCCGGGTACCGACAGGGAAGGACATTGGTTTTGGCGATCCCCGTGAGAGCCGGGGCTGTGGAACGGGGGACCCCCGGGGCGGGGAGAGGGGAAGGGGCGATACCGGAGCTGGGGGACCCCCGGCAGCCCAGAGATGAGGCGGGGACGGGACCCCCTGACCCTGACAGGGGCGTGTCCTGGGGTGACTTCATGATGCTCGTACCCCACCTGTCTGTTTAGCCCAGAAATGAGTTCTGCTCCTTTAAGGCTGGTTCTGAGAGCGAGGAGGAAGAGGAAGAAGCTTCAGCATGTTTTCAGAAACTGCACTCACTTCTCCACATTCCGGCTTCTGGATGGACAGACAGCAGGACAGAGCTCTCCTTTGCTTTTAATCAGTCTTTAGGTCTCTGAGGCAGAGAAGTTCCCTGGACTTTGATTTTTCTTTTTCTTTGGAGTTGTTTAAACCTGCTCTGGACTGAAAAACCAGAATACCACCAGCAGCTCCCACGTGAGGGCCACCCGGATAAGCCTGGGCGTATGCATTTACAGCACTGGACAAACTGATAAGAGACTGATAAAAAACTGATAAAAGAATGATAATAGACTGATTAGCCACTGATAAGGCACTGATAGGACGCTCAGTGCCCGGAGCTACAACCAAAGGAGGGACTTTCTGAGTTTGTCATCTATTTTGGAGCAGCAGGAGGTTTTATTGCTTAATATGGTTCAATTTTTGTGCTGGTGAATGCTTTGCCTGTAAAATAAAGTTTTTTTAGACTTTTCTTCCCGGAAATATTTTCCCGGACTGGCTGAGGGTGGGGCTGCTGAATCGGCATTCTAGAGGAAACTCCTTTTGGAGGATTTCAACCAAATTTGCCCTAAACCAGGACAGGGTGGTGGAAAGAAGGGGGAACTCAAGTTACTGGATTGAGGGGAGGCTGGAGAGAGGGACCTTGGGACCCCAGAATTTCCCAGAATCCAAAAGCAGGACCCTGGAGGGGAGGGATCCCCAGGACCCATGGGATCCCCACCAGCCCGGAGATGCGGGACCAATCATAACCCAAGAGGGATGAGACTGGAAATGGGAAACTCCTGGTGGCTTTTTTTTATTCACTCTTGATTTTTGGACATCTGGTGACTTCTAGAAATGGACTTGGGTGGGAGGAGTCCACAACCCAAGGCATTCACACCTAGTTTTTCTCCAAACAAGGATTTTCCCCAAACCTTCCCACCGTGACATCCTCCCTGTCGTGCTCTGGGTGAGCTCTATCTCAAACCTGACCCTGATCCTGGTCTCAATCTCACTCCACATTTAGACACACTCACAGTTCTGTATTTTATCTCATCCCAGTCCCATACTCATCTGTCCCAACCCCAGCCCTAAAGTTAATCCCATGTCTAGCCTTAACCTCAATCCCAGCTCTAATCCAAATCTCAGCCCCAGCTCCAACCCAGCCCCAACTCCAGCCCCTTCCTAAATCCTCAGCCCCAAACCAAATTCCAGGTTCAGCTCTTCTGGGGCTTTGGGGGTGTCTCTGTCCCTCTGACCCCGATGATGTTTGGGTGGGGTCACAGCAGGGCTGAGAGGGACAGAGACCCACCTGGCCTCCACCCACTTGGAAAGGACACCCTTCTTCTCAGGGAGAGAGAGAGTCCCTGTCCTGCCCCTGGCAATAACTTGATGTGAGAGTGAATGTAATGACAGAGCCATGGAAAGACCCTCTTGTTCTTCAGTTCTACACCATGTGATTGACAGGGGAAGGTATTGGGGCAGTTGTCTTCCCAGCATGGATCATAGAGAACATGGATCACCCGCACTCTTCCCAACATTAGACCTCCATTGGGGATGAAGCTGGACCAGTTCACAAAGCTCCTCCTGCAGCTGGAGCACTCGCAGGGCTTCCCTTAGTGGCACCTCCGTTGGTGTTTTGCCATGTTAGAGCTCTGGGTGAAGCTCTTCCCACACTGGGGACACTCATAGGGCCTCTCCCCAGTGTGGATGGGCCGGTGGGTGATGAGGTGGGAGTTGTGCTTGAAGCCCTTCCCACACTCAGGGCAGCGGAAGGGCCTCTCATCCGTGTGAATCCGCTCATGCAGGAGGAGATTGGAGCTGCTCTGAAACCTCTTCCCACAGGTTGGGCACTTGTAAGGCCTCTCCCCAGTGTGGATGCGCCTGTGCCTGATGAGGTGGGAGTTGTTCTTGAAGCCCTTCCCACACTCAGGGCAGCGGAAGGGCCTCTCCTCTGTGTGAATCTGCTGATGCTGGAGGAGATTTGAGCTGGTCCGAAACCTCTTCTGACACTGGGGACACTCGTATGGCCTCTCCCCAGTATGGATGCATTGGTGCCTGATGAGTTCTGACCTGTAGCTGCAGCCCTTCCCACACTCCCCACACTCGTAGGCCCATTCCCCGGTGTGGATGCATTGGTGGCTGATCAGGGTGCTGCTCTGCCTGAAGCTCTTCCCACACTCCAAGCACTTGTGGGGCTTCTCCCCATCATGAAGCTGCTCATGGACCACCAGCTCTGAGCTCTGGCTGAAGCTCTGTCCACCTTCCTGGCTCAGGGAGGGTCTTTCCTCCTCAGAGCACCCCGGACTGGGTTTGCAGCCTCTCTTTCTGTGGAATCTCTGGGGAGTTTCCTCCCCGTTGGATTCCTGTGCCCTGGAGTGACTCATCATGGCCTCTTCGTTGACGTTCTGCTGTGGGGATTTGTCCTCCCTGGTCCCAATCCTCAGCTCATTGTCTGGGGGAGGAAAGACAAGGAGAGGATGGAATTTGCCTCTGTGCCAGAGGGAAGGGGAAGGAGATCCCGCCAGTGCATATCCGGTAGGATGGTGTTGGCAGCAGGGTTGTCCTGCAGCCGGGGGCCATGCTGGCCTGGGAGATGGAGCAGGAGAGAGGGGGAAAGGGGCACTGACTTCCTCCTCACCTGCCTGGGAGTCCCAGGGATCCTTCTTGTTCCTCGCAGCCTCCTTTTCCATCTGGCAAAGGTTTGGGGATGGGAAATCCTGTTTTGGGAGAATAACAAGGGATGAGCACGTTGAGTTTTGTACTGGTTTGAAGGAAAACCTGGGAAAGGGTCTAAACCAGAATTGCAATTCTAAACCAAAGTGAAGATCAAGGCAATGATACAAAAACACTGCCTTAAACTGACAGAGTCAGGATATAACCTGACACCCTGTTGGTCAGGGTGGTGGCAGCAGTCCCAGTAAAGGGTGACTGCAGTCCTGTTGGAGTGATGAACATGATTCTGTCAAAGCAGTGATCCTGTAGAAGGGTCTGGTCTTCCTCTGAAGGTCCAGTGGAGGTTATGGAGCTCTTGTCCTCTGGGAATCCAGTAGGCAAGCTGCTCCTGGTTGCAGCAAGGCTCAGCTTATATCCAGGTAGGAATGCTCAGATCCTCCCCCTGGGCGGAGCATCGCACAATGGGATGATGGAATTTTATCAGTCCTGCAGAGACACTCAATGGCCCATTAGCAGAAGATATCTCCCCTGGAGGGCGTTATCAGGGGTGAGTCATGGAAGAGATAAAGAACCCTGCCCCACCTGTTTATAGCAGTTGATGAAGATGGGGATTGAAAACATGCATTTGGTTACATCTTGCATGGCAACCTGAAACAGTGGGGTAATCCCTTCTCGGGGTGAACACCACCCCCCTTACCCAAACTGGCTCAGATGTAAAACCCCCACACACAGGGGACAATGTCACACCTGCCCTGCTCCAGGGGAGGTCTCTGTCCCTTGTCACTCGACTTTTCTCTTTCTTTCCATCACTCTACCTCACATTTACTGTTCAATAAAATCCATTTTGCATATGGTATCGTTAGCACCTTAATTCGGGCAGAGGAATCTCTCTAACAATTTGCATAACCAGACTGTGACATTATTTTTGCACAGTGTGTTTAGGTGCTGTTCTCTGACCCCAGGTGCCTTTGACAACAGCATGGCTCATTCCACTGACTAGGTTGTGATTCTTTCTGCAAGAACTCTTGGAAACTTGGACACCATCCCTCCTTCCTCCTGGGGAGCTTATGGAGCTTATAGAAATTTTATTTCTTTATGGGAGAAATGATGAGGAAAAGGGCTTTTATGAGTGGCCAGTGTAAAGAAAATAATTTGCTGTCTTTCCTTATAAAGTTGTTAAAATCACTGGAGGAAATGGAGCAAATCTTACCAGTGAGACTGGCAAGGTTCATTCACCCCATGGTGAGGAACACAAGGCAGCTAAAAGTCCCAGAAGAAGCCCAGCTCAAGTAGATAAATTTCCGAATAAGTCCTGAATTCCCAGGTTGGGGGCTTTTCCAAATGTGACAATCATTTTTCTCTTTATCCCTGTCACCTTTATGACTGCTACACAGAGATTTCCATTCCTTTTAATAGTCTGTATTGGGCCAAATTTCCACTTTCCTTTTATCGGAACCTGCCAGCAGCTGAGCTGGAGATGTGCAGGAAGCAATGAATATTGGAATTGCCACATCACTGCTTGGATTGTCAGTTTATTCATGTTTGGGATTTGTTTGCGCTTTCATCACAAGTTACTTGTGGGAAGACCATATATTCTTCAAAGTGATTTTGCAGAGTCAAGTTTGATTTCTGCCACGTCTATTTTGTCCAGTGCCCAGAGGATGCTCAAAGGGTATCTGTGCGTCTCGCACTGAGGGAAGCTTGGGAGGGGTTTGGGGGTGTTTTTCATGTCCCTGTCACCCCAGGCCATTCCCCAAGGAGTGTCCCTGCCCCTGTCCCTGTCACCCCAGGCCATTCCTCAGGGGTTCTCCATCATTCTCACCCCAGGGAACACCTGGGGGGTCTCCCTCCCTCTCACCCTGTGCCAGGGGATGCTCAGGGGTCTCTGTCCCCTCACCCTGGGGGATTTTCGGGGGTCTCCATCCCTCTGGCCTCAGGCAATGCCTCTGCAGGGCTGGGGACCAGGGGCTCTGTGTCCCTCTCAGCGCTGAGGCTGCTCAGGGCTGGGGGGGCTCTCCCACCTTCTCACACCTGGGGAGGCCGGGGGGGTCTCTGTCCCTCTCAGCCCTGCTGTGACCCCACCCAAACATCATCGGGGTCAGAGGGACAGAGACACCCCCAAACCCCCAGAAGGGCTGAACCTGGGATTTGGTTTGGGGCTGAGGATTTAGGAAGGGGCTGGAATTGGAGCTGGGTTTGGAGTTGGGGCTGAGATTTGGATTAGAGCTGGGATTGGGGTTAGGGCTAGACATGGGATTGGCTTTCGGGCTGAGGCTGGGATAGATGAGCTTGGGACTGGGATGAGAATAAATACAGGACTGTGAGTGTGTCTAAACATGGAGTGAGACTGAGACCAGGATTGGAGTCAGGTTTGAGATTGAGCTCACCCAGAGCGGGACAGGGGGGGTGTCACGGTGGGAAGGTTTGGGGAAAATCCTGGTCTGGGGAAAAACAAGATGTGAATGCCTTGGGTTGGGGATTCCTCCCACCCAAGTCTATCTCTAGAAGTCACCTGCTGTGCACAAAAACCTCCAAAAATCAAGAGTGAATGAAAAAAAAAAAACCACAAGGAGTTTCCCATTTCCAGTCTCATCCCTCTGGGGTTCTGGTGGTCCCCTCTCTCAGGGCTGCTGGAGATCCGATGGGTCCTGGGGATTCCCCCCATCCAGGGTCCTACTTTTGGATTCTGGGAGGTTCTGGGGTCCCAAGGTCCCCCTCCCCAGCCTCCCCTCAATCCAGCCACTTGGGGTTCCCCCTTCTTTCCACCACCCTATCCTGGTTTAGGGAAAATTTGGGAGAAACCCTCCAAAAGGAGTTTCCTCTAGAATGCCGATTCAGCAGCCCCACCCTCAGCCAGTCCGGGAAAATATTTCCGGGGAGAAAAGTCTAAAAAAAATTATTTTACAGGCAAAGCATTCACCAGCACAAAAATTGAACAATATTAAGCAATAAAACCTCCTGCTGCTCCAAAATAGATGACAAACTCAGAAAGTCCCTTCTTTGGTTGTAGCTCCGGGCACTCAGAGTCTTATCAGTGCCTTATCAGTCTCTTATCAGTCTATTATCAGTCTCTTATCAGTCTGACCAGCGCTGGAAATGCCTCGGCCCAAGTCCATCCCCGTGGCCCTCAGGTGGGAGCTGCTGGTGGTATTCTGGTTGTTCAGTCCAGAGCAGGTTTAAACAGCTCCAAAGAAAAAGAAAAATCAAAGTCCAGGGAACTTCTCTGCCTCAGAGACCTAAAAACTGACTGAAAGCAAAGGAGAGCTCTGTCCTGCTGTCTGTCTATCCAGCAGCTGGAATGTAGAGGAGTGAGTGCAGTTTCTGAAAACAAACTGCAGCTTCTTCCTCCTCCCTTCGCTCTCGGAACCAGCCTTAAAGGTGCAGAACTCATTTCTGGGCTAAACAGACCGGTGGGGTACGAGCATCATGAAGTCACCCCAGGACACCCCTGTCAGGGTCAGGGGGTCCCGTCCCCACCTCATCTCCGGGCTGCCGGGGGGCCCCCAGCTCCGGTATCGCCCCTTCCCCTCTCCCCGCCCCGGGGGTCCCCCGTTCCACAGCCCCGGCTCTCACGGGGATCGCCAAAACCAATGTCCTGCCCCGTCGGTACCGGGCTATCCCCACGTGGACCCCCCGGGACCCGCCTGAGGGGCGATCGCGGCTTCTCTCCCCCCGAAAAAGCTCCTCTTGGGGAGCCCGGAGATATCCAGGGCTCGAGTCTGGGATCTGCCGGCTCCGAACACTCTCCAAAAAATCCTCCCGGAGACCCCTGGCTGGAGCCAGGGCGAGCTCGGCCTCCGCCCTCCCCTGCGGCTCGGGGCTGGGGGCGATGCTCCCGGGGCAGGGGGTGCTGCAGGCGCGGCGTGCGGGCGCTGCGAGCGCCGCGATTCTCCCGCTCCCGCTCCCGCTCCTCCTCTCCCTCCTCTTCCTCCCGCATTTCCTCCGCTCCCAGCACGGGCCCCCCTTTCCCACCGCTCTGCCCCGCGGCCCCGCAGCACCGGCTGCTGGGTGGGGGAGCCCCCGACCGGCCCCAGGGCTGGGCAGGGGGCTCGGGGACTCCCCCCGGGGCGGATCCGTCCCCCCGGCCCGAGCCCCAAATTCCGCTCCGGGGCCACCGGGCTCTGCGGGTCCGCCTGGCAACCGGTGCGTCATCGGCAAGAAAGGCTCTGGTTGGCTGGAAATTGGTTAGCACCTCTTCTGATTGGCTGGAATTGTGAAAGGCGCTGCGCCCTGCCGGTGTCCCTGGGAGCCGCGGAGTCCAGGCGGGAGCCTTTTCCTGTTTCTTTCTGTTCTCTGAGACCTCTTCCCGATTTCTTTCTCTCCCTTTCTCCTTCCCATTTCTTGTTCCATTCAGTCCACGCTCAATAATCGTCGATTGCGTTCCCACGCTCTCATTCGCTCCTTCACTGGGGCAGAGGCGTCTCGCCCTCGCGGGGTCGTAATCCATGGGCAGGGTCCCTTCCCATCCCAGTCCTTCCAGGACTCGCTTCTATTTCCTCCCTCCCTCTGCTTCCAGAGGGGAAGGTGCTGGAAAATGTCTATCAAAGCCACCTTTGCTGTGTGCTCTGGGAGCCCACAGAGCTGCTGGATCTTCTTCCCTTGGGAGAGAAGCTCCTTGGGAGGCACGGCAGGAGCAGCTCCCTGGGAGCCTCGGGAATGCCCCTCTGGGATCCACGGCACACACTGCCAGCGTCTGGAATTCCAGTTCTCAGCTAGGAAAAGATGTTCCTGCCCTTGAGGGCAAAGCTGTCAAGAAGGAGCCAAAAGCCAAGTGGAGCAAGATCTTACAGTGGCATATCACTGCCAGCCTTCCTAACTTCACCCATGGCAGCTGTAGCTCCTAAATTGGGAATTAAATCCAAGCACGGTCTTTGGTGTGAGCTGCCCTGGGTCAAGGGAGACTCTGAGAGAGAAACAGGGCAGGGGAAGAGAGGCAGGAGAGAAAGGAGGGCACAAACACAATCAGCTGAGAAGGTGGCACTCTGAAAACAGACCAGAACTGACTGAAAAGCAATATAACAGAAATGAATAATTTTGCATCTTTTAGTTACTATCAAAATACAATTTCTTCCCCTTCTCACAAACCTCATGCTAGTCTCATTCAGCGGGGCTGTCAGAAAGTCCTTAACTCTGGGTGGGCATTCCAAGCTGCAGCCACAAGGAAAGAGGGAATGGGGATTTTCCTGCTCCTGGGGAGTTTGACATCCTCAGCTGAGGAGAGGAGGAGGCGCCAGAAGAAAAGGGCAGCTGGGCTTCACCCTTCCTCCGGAAAGAGGGGGGAAATCTCTCATCCTGTCTGCAGCTGCTCCCACAGGGATGTGAGGGCTGATCCCAGAGCCCCAAGGGTCACAGTCAGGGCTGCCCTCAGGGAATGCTTGCCTGGTATGGAGGGGCAGCGTGGGAGCACCTGGATGTTGGGTCACCCAGCTGCCCCCCACGTTTGGAGATGCCTGAGGAGGGCTGGAATGATGCCAGGGACATCCTGCAGTGACATCCGCCCTGTCCTGCCTGGGTGAGCTCAGTCCCAAACCTGACCCTGATCCTGGGTCTCAATCTCACTCCATGTTTAGACACACTCACAGTTCTCTATTTAATCACATCCCAATTCCAAACTTGTCTAGCCCCAGACCTAAACCCAACCCCAGCCCAAAACCAATCCCATGT